>NC_063274.1:13166967-13485939 GCF_910591885.1 Bombus terrestris
ATTGTAAAAGTTCATCAACACCGTAATGAAAGTCGACTATCGTGATGATGATATTCGTAAAGTTTGAAACAAATCTGGAAAGTATATAGAAACTATAAGATGGTTAGCGCAAGTATACATTCCGCAGATATTACAACATTTTTTAAACAGTCGATTATTCGTTATATTATAGTCCATGGTATTCGGTAAGACCGCCTTTGACTAGTATTACATGTTTGAAGTGAACATCTAAGCACGAGGCAATTTATACTAATCTTTTACTAAATATATAATACATGTTTGCAATAAATATCTTGTAACTTCTATATACATATTTAAATTAGTTTTAAATTTTATCAACCACGATAATCGGTCTCACACTATTGCCAGTGAAATCTCAAGATGTTCCTATAAATGTCCGAATAATCAAATACTTAAGCTACCCTACTTCGTGTACACGTTTTAAAAAACTAATTTATTTGCTTACAACTGGCAGGTAGAAAATGCAGAAATTAGGTGGGAATTACGTTCATTTGTAAAACTTGGTGTGTCTACGCGACAAGAAAGGAACTTAGAGGGCTTACTTCTGAGGAACCACGTCCTCTTGAAATGACACTTTTCCTCCCGGTTTTCATGAAAATCCAAGCCTTCCTCCTAAGGAAAGAAAACTCCACTTTCGAATAATTCACACGAACACTCTCCGCTGGAGAGTCCTCGTTTTCTCGGATAACCTTTGAATCGTTCATTCCGTCTGCGCTTTTGTAGAAATCGATATTTTAAGAGCGGATACTTCGAATAATTCAGAGGCTACAGTGAAAGGCGAAAAAGAAAAGAAAAGGTGAAGACAGAGAGAGAGAGAGAGAGAGAGAAAGGTATTGGATCCACAGAAGAAATAATAACGAGTGGTGTAATTAGACTTTTAACAAGACACTGGTTATAAGATCGAACAAAGATAAAATATAAATCCAGAAATATTATATTTATAATTATGCCTTCTACGATATAGTTACGATACTTAGATACAAGATAAATCTACTTTAAAGCCGGTTTTCTTCTGAGAACTGAGTGTAAAACAATAGAGCTCATCGCGATAGAAATTCAATGAAGAAAGGAAATGAATGCGATATAAGAGCACACTTATCGACACGTCACATACATATCATATTGTTCTCGTTATCATTGACATATCATGATAATTTAGGCTACTGAATTGCGCAGTGTAATCTATCCGAAAGATAAAACTAACCGATCCGTACATTGAAAATATATTCGTATCATCCAGTGTATATTATTTATTTTCACTAAAATACGAAATCTCGTTTAGTCAACAAATCACGAAGAAAGTCATCTATAGGTTCTTTGTGTCTCCTTTATCCATGAATCTGATATATACAATTACCTTTTTATTTTTTAGGTTTCTTTTAATAAATAAGTAATATCACTCCACAATTTCTTTGAAATACAAAGAAATTACAATGAATCAGTTCTATCGATTTGCTGGATAATGTTGCGTATGTCAGCTCGTCTATCGTAATTTGATACTGATTTCAATCTCGCCGATTAAATATTGCATGTTATCCTGCCATTGCACACAATACAACTAATAACAAAAATATATACATATATAGTACACATATAGAATTAGTCAGAGATAATTAACGAAAATATGCACGTACATAAATACACGTTTGTTCAGGTCGTATGAAAATGTTAAAACAATCTTCATTTTCAGGATACGTAACTTAACGTACGAACATATTTTGTTTTTCATATATTTTGTAATTCGCGTTCGCTACTCCGAAATATTACAATTTTTAGATGTATCTAGATAATACACGAAAATGATTAAACAATTTCAAAACATACATCGAATAAATATTTTTATACTTTTTATCACATACTGACGCAATCAAAATCAACGTATAAATCTATGTTCCAAAGGAACGTTATTCAAAATATATTAATCTTTTATTAAGATTAATGTATTTTATATTAATCTTGCATAAATCACTTCTTTAAAAGGTTTTCGTTTATCGCGTCGGTATTTACGCATCAAATACCTGTCAAACAGGATTAATAACTCACGGGAAATCCAATGATACACATCACGAACTATATTGCAACTAAAAAATGAGAAATCCGTGTTTCGAAATTACATACTTTTGCAAAATATATGTCACAGATATATTGAATTCCGTGATAGATTCATTCATTTATCGCCATTGTACGCATTTCAAAAAATGTTATAAAAATTGTATTTCAACGTTTTTACGGAAGATACACATTTATAAAAGGAATTTGTAGAGAAATTATTTTTTTACTAGATACACGTTACATGAAAGTAATAATACTTAACGTGTTCTTCTAAGATAGCATGCATCAATTTATTTAATTGTCTTTGAATATCTTATGACGTTGCACATTTTTTCAAGTATCTTTTTATCTGTACAAAACTTTAAAATTTTTTAATTACTAGACTTGATTGCATGATTCAATCATATTACTCACGTTTATTAGTCACGAAGTTGATAATTTTACACACACGCACATATACGTCGTGATAAAAAAAATAAACAAAATCGTAAATTATAAACAATTACGAACAATAATTATTAGTCTCAACTGTCATTGGCAACATGAAATCTCAGAAGTCTACACCATGCGAGTTATCGCTAAACGTCAACATTATCAGAAAATAATTAATCATAGCAATCTGGATCAATCACGAAATCCATATATTGACACAACAGAAATCACCAATTTATCTAATCTTGAATCGAAGACGAATCGACATTACATATTTTTAAAATACCACGTCGGAGTATATAAACTAATAGCTTGCATGAAATTTCATCTCAGTTTGCGAAAACCGAGCTGGTTAGAAACATGTTGGTGACAACGTTGACCCTTTTTACTCTTTTCGCCCTCTCCAATGGTGAGTAGTTGCTACTTTCACGCGTTTCGTTTCGTTAAAAAGATACATTTATTATAAAACTCTCTATTTGATAGAACATTAAGGTTTCGCGCTAAACGACACCAGAATTATATATACTACGATATTTTTCATAAAAACTGAAATTCCTATCTCAAACAACAATATTACAATATTTTACTTCGGGATATTTCAAACATTTCGTTTTACTTTGCTACAAAATTAACTTAATTCCTCTGTTAATCTCTTAATCTCGTGAAAATTTCAAAATCATGTAATTAGAACGTTCGCTAAACGTTTCGGTTGAGAATTAATCCACGAGATTTGAAACGTATGAAGAAAATTAAAGAATTGTTTCTATCGCGGCAGCATGTTCATTAGCGGCAATTTCCGTCATTAAATGTAGCTAATAAGCAGAGCAATCAGTGTCGACTGCATAATGAGCAGCGTTCCATCCACGATCACTAGATACTAATTATTGTGTACCACTATTATTTACATAGGTGGATTGGTGCCGAAATACGATCCAAGAATCGTAAATGGGGAGAACGTTAAAGAAGGAGAAATCCCATATCAAGTAAGTTATTTCAATAACGAAATATCGTTGCCTGTTAATTAAGACAAGAAAAGATTGAATCGAGAGAAAAAATCAGTTTCATAGAGAACCTAACAACCCTCTATCGAATCAATTCGTTCTTCTTCCTGTCATTTATCCTACTTCTTGAATATTGTTCAATTATCAGGATATTTCTTTTTATCCCTAGGTATCACTTCAAAACAAAGAATCTTCGTTCCACTTTTGCGGCGGCTCCGTTCTTAATGAAAATTACGTCATCACCGCAGCTCACTGTACCGTCCAGTAAGCATTCGAAAAATTTTAGTTTCGAACGTTAAATTTTCACGAGTAATTACGAAGCATATACGCAAATGACAACATCAGTTAATTCGAAAAAACCATCGATGAATTCATAATGGTTTGACAATTTACAAGAAAATTCCTTACACAAGTGCGAATCTTATGCATCGTCATTATATGGAAAAAGTTGAAATATGATAAGTTAATCGTTATTGATTTTCTCACCTACGTAATTAACGCTATCAATATTTTTTGAATATCCAAAGAAGTGATAAGCGAAAAGATAATTTCGATATGGAGTCGGCTAACGACATATTCAATTTTAAAACTGCTCTTTGACGAAACGGCAACAAGAATTTTCCATTTGTGGCCTTCAAATAAAAAAACTCATCTTCTTTTTTTTTCGAAGGAAATCACCAAAAGAAATCAAGGTTGTAGCAGGCACGATTAATCTCGCAGAAGGAGGTTCCGAACACTTGGTTGAGAAAATCATCATTCACGAAAACTATGCTGCTTCAGATTCTTGGAAAAACGATATTTCATTGATCAAGGTATGCTCTCAAGCACTGATTTTCCTAAGTTAATAGTATCAAGCGGCACAGATATTCTTATTTCGTTATGGTTTATTTGTTACAGGTCAAGACACCATTCATAAAATCGAAGGTACTTTCTTTCGTTCCCCTTCCATCGCCAAATGATGTTATTAAGGCTAATGATGTGGCAACAGTTTCTGGATGGGGTAGACTTTGGGTAAGTTCTCCATCTTCTTGAGAAAAGTATTTTTAATACTTGATAAATACATTTAAATAGCTTTGAATGTTTTAAAATTTCTATCACGTTCTGTATAGTTGTAATATTAATTTAATAATAATTATAAATAACTTTGTATCATGTCTCATACTTATGTATTACAAATGTGCAACTGCAGCAAGGTGGTCCTACGACTGTTTTCCTGCAACGCGTAAACATCTTGATTGCTGATCAAGAATACTGTAAAGTGATGTACAACAAACAACATCAAAACGTCTACGACTCGCATCTTTGTGCATACGACCCAAGTGCTCAAAAGGGATCATGCCACGTAAGTTACACATGGATTAAAATTATATTACATAACGATTATTTTATTTACGATTATAAATTGGCTTATTTAATCTCACATAGTTGCATTTATTCCGCTTTGATTATCTTCTCGCGGAAACGACATAGACGATCTTTCTACGTGATTTCATTCGTATTGTATTTCCATAGAATACACTTTTATTTACACTTTTACACTGACTGACACTTTCGGTGTAATTAATTGTATGAATAATTTCAATCGTTCTTTGTAACGCTTCGTAAATTGTAATTTGTAATTATGATTGCGTGAAATCAACGTAAATTGTCTTTATTCAGGATTTCGCAGCAATTAACGGGGTTTCATGGTTTCGCTAAGATTGTTCTTGAAAACTTGATTCTTTCTTTTCTCATAGGGTGACTCTGGTGGCCCCTTGACCATCAAGGGAAAACTCGTTGGTCTCGTTTCTTGGGCAATGGGCTGTGCCCTCACTGACTACCCAACTGTCTACACCCGTGTGACGTCTCATCTTAATTGGATAGAAACACACGCTGTGTAAAGCCAGCAAGTGAAACGTGAACTGGAAGTCGAAGTAAAACACACAAGCACGAAATTCGAATATCTCTTTCCATACAGGCCAAGGTATCTTAACGTTTTAAGAACTGAAAATATTGTAACCTGCATTTAATACCGTATTTTGTACATTTAATTTTCAAATAAAATAAATCGTTTATTTGACGAATTAATATAAATTCTTTAAACCATACTTCTATAAATATTCATCTACGTATGTTTGTGCTAACAATCTTTTATTTTGCAATGTACATAAAAATATTAAATAACGTATTGGTATATTAAATATTTAAAGGGCAAAATTTCTTTCTCCGTCCCAATGTGTATAATAAAATGAAATAAAATTATCTATAATACAAAAACAAAAAATACATAATCTACTCGGTAAATAAACACACAATTAATCGTTTATTCGTATACATACTGGATTTTATCTGATATCGCGGTTATTAATAGGAATTCTTCGAACATTCGAATTTCTTGTAAAAAATAATTAAAGAAGATATGAATGAAATATCAATTATCTAATATTCTATCAGAGAAATTATGAAAGGAATTGGTGCTTCAAAAGTAACATGTATCGATGATTAAACTAGTTAGATTAATCTCAACTGAGAGCGAATGACAGATAACTATACTGACCTTAACTACAGTAAATATGGCTAACACATGGCTAATATACCGTAATCACGAATATCGCGCTAATCGAAACCTTCAAGTATCCATATTATCATGATATGATAGAATCTATCTTTATTTTCGTCCAAATTATTATATGACTATTTTTATTTATAATACAATAATAATAGAATCTCTGTTCCATTTCTCTTCTACAATAATAAATGAATCAAATTAAATTAATGTTTAATAAAATTATCAATTGTTCTATAGCGAACGAACATACAGTAGCAGACAAAAGTTTAAGACGATGATTTGCAAACCGGATGACAAACTTCTTATACGCATATTGTTCTTCTATTCGGTTTGTCTCTTTGGAATAACATACCTGTATGTTTGAGCTTCGTAACCTCACACTGTCAGTTGTTAAATACAGACAATGTAGGAATTACAACAGTTAGTTACCGCTTAGCACTTGTAAACAGTGGACATTAGTTTAAGACGATCTGTGTAAAACGTATGAGTATAGTTTTTGAACATTTTTGATTCTGGAATGTTAGAATCATTGTTTAGTGTACTTTTTATTACTTAACACGTTCGTCGCCACGTCAGACATATCTATGTAACGGGTATACTTCTGTGGGTGCCCGTCACCAAAGTATGGGTGACGCTCTTCTTGCTCGAGTTAATTAAATATAGGATATTGTATATAGGATACACAACATGAAAATAAACACGTTATACCATACTTTTTATTAATTTATATTCTGGATAATATATTACATTATTCTATATCGCATGGTATTTGTTGAAACATTCCAAACACATTTGGAGTGATTTTGGACACTTCGAACAATAGTTGTAGACTCCGTTATCAATACTCTCCTCACTTTTAAATATATTTTCACACTGTTTATTGAACATTTTGAGGATAAAAAAATCACTGACGTACGTCTCACAAGCATGCTTTTCGATTAAATGAAAGATCTGAGATATCTGCCATGAGATCCCTCGGAATACTCTAGCTGGAAAGCTTATCGCTTTTTCCATTTCAGAACTAAATAATATTTTTTTTGCAATGAATCGAAAGCGATAAACAATGAATTCCCGCTTGACGCTCTATTTACATTCTGTGTACCGACGGTCGGATTTGGACTCCGCAGGAAACTTAGCGGAATCACGCTGGGCGACGAACATGTTAAAATTCATTTAGATAGGAACAGACTATGGGTAAATCAAAGAATTTGCTTGAAAACGAAAGGGAACAAATCGTAAGGCTGCGAAAGCAAAGTAAAACCTTCAACTAAATAGCAAATATAGTGAACAGGTCAGAAAACAGCTTGTAAGCAAGCTTGGTATACATTTTTAAAGGCAGGTATATATTGCGATCAACCGAAAAACGGAAGACCACGGAAAACAACGCCGAAAATCGATCGTGGGATTCATCGATTGAGCGAAAAGGATCGTTTTCGTAGTGCAAATAATATTGCTGCGGAGATAAACTATAAAAAGATACACAAATTAATGCTAGAACTGTTAAGAGAAGATTAGAAGTCTTTAACTTAAGAGGACGAAAACCCCAAAAGAAACTATGGCTGAGTTCTAGGAATCGAAAAAGACGACTTGCATTTGCTAAAGCTCATAAGCATTGGAGAAGTGATGATTGGCAAAAGGTATTGTTTTCAGGCAAATCGAAATTCAATCGCGTCTCTTCTGACGGGATACGGTATGTTAGATATTGAATTGGCGAAAGTTTGAAAACACAGTACGTTTTAAAAACTCTTAAACATGATGGTAGAAACGTTATGGTGCGGGCGTATTTTTCTCGAGGTGGCCCTGGTCCGATATGTCGTATTAATGGAACTATGGACCGTTTTCAATACATGGACATACTCAAGAACACAATGTTGCCTTTTGCACGCAACAATATGAGTGATGATTTTATTTTTCAAAATGATAATGATCCAAAGCACACGACTTGGATTGCGAAACAGTTTTTTGAAAAATAAAATATTACCGTGCTGCCGTGGCCGTGGCAATCACCAGACATTAATCCAATCGAGAATTTGTGGAGCATCGTAAAAAAGACAGTACACGGTTATAAACCGAAAAATTTAAATGAATTTTACTCTATAATTGAAACAGCTTCAAGTAATATTACGGTAGATCAATGTAAAAAATTAATAGATTTTACGCCAAGAAGATGTACCGAAGTGATAAAAAATAACATATATTGAATAAAATACTGAATTTAAACAAAAATTGTGTATATTTTCTTACCCAAAATTAATATTTTTTCTGTAGTCTTAAACTTTTAACCGACGAAATATACAGATGTCGTTCCTTTTTTATAACTTAGCTACTGAGCAAAATATCAAAATGAAATTTTTTTTGTAAGTGTACAAACAAATGTTTAATTAGTTAATACCAAAAGTAGAATATTGTATTTATATTTTTTATGGAAAGTAAATCAATTATTTATTTCTTCCATTTCGTCTTAAACTCTTGTCTGCTACTATACAAATTTATTTAAGAAACGTATTTTACTGATGTAATAGTGATCACTAAGTTTATTTGCTCCTTGAAATAGATTTGAAAGATTTTTTATTTGCTACGAAATTTTTTATCTATCCCACATTTGAGCGAAATACACACTTTTCGGCGGTTACTGTTATTTATCAGCGAAAAGATGTACTTACTGATAATAATGTCACTGAAACTTATATATATATTGAAAGGAGATATAACATATCGAAATGTTAATTAAAGATCGATTTATCAATTATTGATCATGTTTTTAAACTGGGTTTCACACATCACAATGGGTATATAAGGAGCAAACCAACCGATGATAGCGTATTCAATCATATTTCCCTGTATCGTTAAGAAACATGAATCCGGTGATACTTGGACTGGTACTTATATCTACAGCGTTAGCAAGTTCTAATGGTAAGTGGTAATACCAATAAGTCTTAATTGATATTTATAAATTTAAACCTCAACTAACTCGACTCAACTAACTACATTACGAAACCATTATTAGCCGATATATCAACTCAAGACTTGGATCCTAGAATCGTGAATGGTGAGGATGCAGGCCCAAACGAATTTCTATACCAGGTACCGAAACTTATTCTTCACGCAAGAAAACCGAAAACTCAATCATCAAACAAACGAAATTGAATCGTATCGCGTTATTCGAATAAACTTCTTGTCAGATGAAAATTGAAACATTAAAGATCAGATAGACTAGACAAACGATAAAAAACTACGTTATAGAAAAATACTGTTTCTACCTTTATTATTATTCGTTTCTGTTATTCGAAGGCTTCGCTTCAAATGAACGGCCGTCATTTCTGCGGTGGATCGGTGCTTAACAAGTATTACGTTCTCACCGCTGCTCACTGCGTCTTTGAGTAAGTTTCGTAATTTCCTATCAAGTGGCATCTTCGAATATTGTAACATGATCAGCATTATAAGCCCTATAATACTGTTAACAGTGAACAACCTAACGAAGTCAAAGTTATCACCGGAACCAAGAACTTAAGCGGCTCTCCAACATTCGTGCATCAAGCTGTGAAGTTTATTGTTCACGCTAAATACGACTCCTCCAATAACTGGATCAACGACATAGCCTTGATCAAGGTATCTAAACATCAAATGACCAAATTTATAATAAAAGAAACAAGTATATGAAAAAATATAGAACGCATATAAATATTCATATAGAAATTTGCATTCATAAACTTATTGTTGGAAAGCACATTGCAATTCTATCTTGAAATCTTTTATTTCTTTGGCATTAGTCCACGATAGTTTTAATATTGATATAAAGAATTAATATAATTAATGTAATTTTTCGAACGTCGAATATATCGGAGAAATAATATTTGACGAGGAGATAAAATTTTAAATCATTGGTCATCGTTCCTCATTTTATAACCTAAGGTGCCTTATTTTTTTAGGTAAATAAGCCATTCGAGATCGGACCACAACTAAACTTCGTTCCTTTACCGCAAGCAAATCAAAATATTCCAGATAACTCACGCGCTATTGTATCGGGATGGGGTAGGATCAGAGTAAGTATTAATTTGTGTTAAATAAAACGCGTGAACAATAGCTCAAATATTGTTGCGAGTTACTCTAACTGACATAGCGTCACGATTTTACTCAAATATTCTATCGTACAGCAATATGGACCAATCTCGACAACATTGAAAAAAGCAACCATCTACATTACCAATCAGAATACTTGCAGGAATGTCTATGAAAAAATATATGACACGCAAATTTGCGCCAATGATCCCAAGATCGTGAAAGGAGCATGCAACGTAATTAATATTTTCTATTCTAATATTTTAAAAAATTCGTATTCGGTCGTTCGAAGACTACAAGGGAAGAACATGATAAATCATGTTTCTTATTCTTTGCACGAAAGCAATTTTAAGATTCACTGTGTCATCGATCAACATCATATTATCAAAATTGTTTGCATTTGCTTTTCGATCTAAATATGTGTTCTTGTTAATTCTTTCAAAATTATTTAAATATTGGTTGCCATGATGTTACGACATCAAAGATATTAACATATTACTTGTCTTAATAATTACATATATCTTTAGCTTCCATAGAATATCACCAATTTATTAACTGTTTTTAAAAGACTTACATCTTTGAACCTAACAGAATATCTTCATTTTCAATTATGTCATATAGAAATTCTCTTGTTTAATCGCAAAGCGGCATTAAAATCAGAAAGTCATCGTGTTCTTCTTCTGGTCTTCACATTTTATTCGTCATCTTTATGTTATGTTATAATTTATGTTATAATTTATTAATTTATGTTATAATTTATGTTATAATTTATAATTTATAATGTTATAATTCATGACAATTACGACAATTAATTATACTTTCATAGGGTGACTCTGGTGGCCCTCTTACGGTTAGCGGAAAGATTGTCGGGATCGTATCATGGTCACAGGGATGTGGTCTTTCTAATTACCCCACTGTGTACACTCGCGTTCCTTCTTACATAGATTGGATTCAAGCAAACGCAGTTTAAAATAGAAAAAGATGAAAAATGTGCGACATAACACAAAGTTTACCGCTAATTGTTAATAGAGATGTATTGATAGCAGAACATTACTCACTATTCATTTGTCTTTATTATCAATTTATATTTTTAACCAATTATTCTATATAATGTGTTAAAGAGAAGAATAAAAGGATATAGTTCATCATAGGATAACATTTAAATCGCAACAGTATCTATAACAATGGATAATTAATTTTATGTATAAATTATAATAAAAGAACGCTATAAATTACCACACATTCTTGGTTATTGATATTCCATTTCAGCTCACAGCTCCAATTCGTATATGTCGAATAACAAAAGATATTCGAAATTTTTGCGAAATTTTTATTGACGGATGTTTTACGAACGTATCACTTACATTTGAGTTACGCTCAAACGTTCACTGTTCAGCATTTGCAACGACGTTTTGTTACAACACACGAACAAAACTCTCAAAACAAGCTAACTTTAATGCATGCTAAAAACGCTACACAGACAGTAGCAGGTATACTAAGCCCATTGAACTCAACGTGGATAATCCCAGATGCGAAATATGTAGCACTATTTAATTAGATTGCACACAATACAGACACTAGCAGGACCTAGTTCTACAGTATATAGACAATAATAGGCTTATCTGACATCATACAAAATAATACGAATCATTCAAATTCGATATAGATAATTCTAAACTCAACTGACTCAATGGTATCAAATCGAGCGGACAATTTTACTATTTTTTTTTTTTTTTTTTTTAACACTTTGACTGTGACTGCCACACCGAAATCACATGTTTCGCTCAGGACGCCACGGGAGTATTTTTATTATTCAAAGCATATAATGGCAAAATAATAATAAATTGATGATGTAAGACAACATTCTTCCCCAATGGACCGTTTATTTTATTGGTGATCACGGGTGACCATCGTGGCACCTTGGTGACAATCAATAGCGACATATTATAACAAGGCTTCGTTTATTTCAACAAACCATTCGCAATCGTTATTTCGTCGTAAGCAAAACGTGCAGAATATATTGTCGAAACGTGTAGAAGATATTAGTAAACAGTATTTACTCATTCTATATACAATAGTAAGGTACGTGCACACTTCTAACTTCAATTATATGATTATAAAGCATCATTTACAATTATTTTCTAAGCTGTGTTTATAATAATATTCGTAGATCACCCCTCAAAGATATGGATGCAAACACAGTGTACCGTTAGATGCAAGATTTGTTCTTATTTTTTTTATTGATGTTCTAATAAAAATGTTTAATTGTTCAATGGGGTACTTTTTATTTCAAAGTATCTTCTATTTATCGGTTGTATTCAAAATACCTTAACTGTCAATTTTCATACAATTTTTACAATTTTACAATTATATATTACAACATTTACAATTGTAATCACCAATGATCACCGTGGTGTCACAGGAGAAACCGTGGCCAGTCATATATGACCAACGTGGCAGTCAACGTGTTAATAGTCGCTTGAAAATATGCAAATGCATCTGAGTGACCATAAATTCAAATAACGCTATTAATCATTGAACAGTTTCGTTATCGAGAGATTTTCTTCCACTTTAAAGAAGATTAAAGAAAATCCACTTAATGTAGATTCATTGTCATCAATTTACACATCAATCGTAGCACAGATCTAATCTGACACCTGATAACACAATATATAGAGATATCGTAGACCTTGAAGATTCACAAAATCTAACAAGAATCCACATAATCTGTAAAATTCTTGAAAACTTAACGTTGTTACCTCGTCTCGATTGAACTTACGTTTCCATGAACAAATCTATGTTGTTCGATTTTGAATAAAACAGCCGGTGGCATGCATTGATTTATCCATAAAATGGACGAAAAACGTATTAAGATCCGAAGGAGAGCTAATCCGTGCTGTTCGTGTGACATTGATAGTTGTTGTTAATAACTTCGTTTGATTTATGACAGAGATTCATAGTTGTACTCATAACATTGACGATAGATAGATACATGAGGTGACTGGTTTCTTGTGACACGAACGCGATCGCGCGAATAATCCGAACGTATTACGAGCACGTGAATTATGGCGTTATTGGATTTCACCGGCCTTGCATAAACACAAATGCGGAATCAGAATGCAATCGATGTTAGCTCAGCTGTCAATTTGATGAAAACATTTGGACACTGGACACGACTGTGATTGTAACGATGTATAAACTTAAAAATCATTGAATTGTTAATTACAGTTGATCAACGATAAACTGAAAGTAAGGGGAGTACAATATTATAAATATAGCTAACAATCTGAAAAGTCATTATAAATGTTAAATTGTAAAGGTTTGCACGTTGGAAAATTAACTTTCCTCCTGTAACTTTGCAACTCTCCTTTCTTCTGTAACAAATATTCCATTAAAACAAATTATTTTCGTCTTGATCGTTCAATTTTAGGATCAAAAATAAAAAAAAATTCATTCAATCATTCTTTAATGACGTTATATATTGTATCGTGACTATCATGACAGGATCGTATAACGCGAAACTGCTCGAGGCTAGTTGCAGTAATGACTACCTGTGAAAAGGGAAAACTCATCTGCGAAACGAATTCGCCTCCTTTGCCTCTTTCGTTTACTCGGGGGTTCATTTTGGTGGCAAGGGTCAATAGATATTTGAACGAGGGAAACTTCTCGGTTTTCGTGATGTGCAATTGTATCTTACGTTGATATTCCATTGCGAAAGTGGTTTCGTATCGTTCCATCAACGTACATAAATATGTACATGCATACGTGTATATAAAAATTAATGAAAAATAAACGGAACACAAAGCAAAAATACAAATTCATAAATTCACGCGTGTACCTGCACGTTTACGTAGTTGCATTCGAGTCATTGATTTAAATTTAAAGTAGAATTTATCGAGTGATCTGCGCTCCCTGGAAATTTTTCGATATATCAACCGATGGCGTTTAAATAAAGCGAATAACTGACAAGGAAAATTTTTCTTTCTCGTTAAAATCAATGTTTGGAAATATCCTGTTCGTGGCGTTTATTAACGCACGAAAGATTACGAACAAACGACTTATTCAAACGAATATTACCGTTCGAATTCTGATTTTGATTTTGCGTTGAATATCCATGAGACAGGCAGTAAAACACGAAATAACGGGTCAGTTAATACGGCGAAATCAATAACACCATGACGTTCATACGATGGTCTCATTTCCAATGCTACTTGTACGAATCGATGAATACATATGTTTCGTTCGAGTTTTAGGAAATTGAGAGAAAATCTAAACGAACTTGTAATGATTAATTTCACGGGATATTAAATGTCGAAAAATTTCTTGGACGAGGACTAATTTTCAGAAAAAAAATTTCCACGTTGAACATCGAACAAAGTTGAGGATCAAGAGAACACGATCTAACTTCCTTTGAAATTTCTTTACTTCCAAGCCGTTTAACGACTCTTAATAGGTTCGAAATAAGTTTGACAATGAATATAAATTTGCGAATATTTCGTTCGTAATTTGATTCTTAGGAGACAAGATTCCGTTCATGACGACGTCAAAGCGTTTCTTCTCTTCTTTTCTTTTCAATTTAGTTCTTAAACAGCAGAAAAGTTTCCTCAAAGCTTTCATTTAGGAAAAGAAACTAACTTCATTGTACATATATCGCAAGCTACCATGGTGCGCGACGCATTTCCATAAGTATCGTAAAATTTTCATTCATAATAGAAACCGGTGTACAGCGGCGGTGAAAAATGTTCGCGTGTCGAGAGAAGGAAAGCTGAGAGGAATATCATTGTATAAAGAAAAATTCCCACGAGAAATTCTATTGCGAGTAACGCAATGACTTCATGACACAAGCATGGCATGATGACAGACTTTCATAAATCTTTGTATTTTGGAGACACAACAAAAATTGAGGAACAATGGCACAAAAGACGCGCGAAAATAAACCTTTTCTTTGGGTACATAAAGAAATCTTTTGAACAAGAAACTCCTCTCTTTTCTATACGAAACGTTAACAAAAAAGATAAATGTGAAAATCATTAAACATTAATCAATTAATCTGTAACGACGTTTATGCTATCGAATGTACCATGAATGTATCGAATGTGATAAAAATAAAGACGAAGTATAAGAGAACGTAAATTATTTTGTTACTAAAAGGGGAAAACGGTTCTCCTCTCGCGTAAATATAATACTTGATTAAAAGCAGGACACGAGCACAGTGTTTGTTGTAAAAAGCACAAAGGATAGACCAAAGGAAAACCATAAAATGAAATTTGGGAATAGAATGTATAATAAGGCCGGCTCTTTGAGACACGGTCGAAAGGATTGCAACGTTGACAACTTCCGGGAAGTGGCTTACGAAATTTTGCGGCCACATTAAACATTGGTGTTTGATGGTGGACGCTTTAATCTCACAAACGAAATAATCGAGCCAGGCGTTATGAAGAAGGAACATCGTTCCTCTTGCAAATGGATCCTTTTGTACAACCACGAAATAGCTCTGAAGCTTTGAGACGTTTATTTTATGATGAATTTTTATGATGTAAATGTAAATTATGTAAATTCAGTGGGAAATTAATTATGAGAACCAGGATATCTAAATATTTCTATTGGGGTTGAAAAAAATGTCCGAAGCTGATATTTTTGTTTGACTTTTTTTTACAAGCTTATTTATTTAAAAAGTCATCGATGTTTTCTTAAATAGTATTATACAGCTATTTTTAAGTTTCATTTGATCTCATAGCGTCATGGCCGATGTCAAGGTGATTTTAAAACAAGCGTTTAACCTATGCTTTTAGCTCATGATTAAGAAATCTGGATTTGATTAATCAATATTACATACCAATCATCATTCAAACGAAATACTAATCCACGTTAATGCTTCCATTATCATAACTACGAGTGGAATTGTTTTCTTCGTTGTTGCAATACGATAACTGCATATGCATTTTATTCCTATTTAGTTTATGTAAATATTTAAAATGACTCTTAAATTAGGGCTTCAATCAATCTAAAGTTTCTTTCGACATTAGTTCAAGCTCAATATTTTTTAATACACCGTGAATACGAGAAGAAAAGATCTAACAGCGGGATCTGAGAAGCAAGTTTTATATAAAAAGGTAAATATGTACAATTGGTACATTCGCAAACATCTGTGAGAAAATGTGTCGTCGGAGTATCAAAGAGTATGGAAACATAGTAATTCGCTGGTTGCGCGTACACAAGGGAATATCGTGGCAACCGAAGCATTTACATACGTTGCAAGCGACAAAGAATGCAATTACAATAACTAAAAAAATGTATATGCAGCAAGGTGTATTGATTATTCTTGAAGATTCTAGTCGACGATGTACGTCCAATCGCATTTACATTACTAATGAAATTTCATTCCTGTTTTCTATTCTTACACGTGGCAATACGGAAGATTTCGTTGGCGTGGTGTTTCGCGTTTCGTTGAACGTATTCTCAAACTACTTATTTAACACATAGAAAGTTGCTTGGTGCCGAGAAAAGAAAGGAACACGACGGTAATTGGCTGAAACTGGGCCAGTTCCCAAGGAATCGATTTCCTTGTGAAAATGAAGAAATCTCTCTTCCACTTTTCATTATCTCCAACTCAAATTCAACCACCTTCTTTTAGTCGATTTTCCAACCAACGTAGGGATTAATCAAACAGATCAAACTGTATGAAATATTCAGACGTTGATACTTTCTTTTACTTGATCTATCGCGTAATCGTTCTACAAATTTATTTTCGCCTATCTTCAAAATGAAAAGCATAAGGGAAGAGCGCGGTAAGTCATTTTTCATTTCTCAGTACGTTGCCAAATGATCCCACGTTATAAAAAAATATATATTTATCTCCTTTCTTTGTAACTTATAACATTAATATGTCTTAAAAGTTATACGTTTAACTTCTACGAAACTTCGTCGACTATATTTTTCGACCTAACGAATTCTTTTCACTTGTAGCTACTTTATTTATTATTTCAATCGTAAAGTAACATTAAAATGGAAAGATTAACAAAGATAGGAGAATTCTAATTCAGTGATAAGGTTTCGTGAGTAAACGAGAAATATACATTTTAAATAAAGGAATTTTATGAAAATCTTGCCAGTATAATATTATGTAATTCGCGTAATTATTTTGCAATTATGATATTTAATATATATATATAAATTTCAATTTTTAAATTAGATATCAAATAATTAACAGCGTCGGATTCCATTCGTGTTAATTACTTGCCTCATTAAACGTCATTTTTCAACGCGAAACACAATTCACGTGTGCGCTTCGTTATCGTGACGTAGCACTGTACGAAATTCATTAAGTTCTTCCTTGCACGCAGTAATTAATTAAGATAGGGCATCCATGTCGTTAGTTGAACTGGCAGAAAGCACCTTGCCACGCCATGGCCCTAGCGTGAAAATAATCTAGTTACAATATTGCGATGAAATTACTGTCGTTGTTTGGCAAATAAATTAAAGTGGCATCATTTGTTTTCAGTGAAACAGGTTTCACCTCCCCCCCCCCGGTCGCCCTTTCAAAGAAAAATCGTTCGATCAGCTTGTACGTCGATTAATTGCAGATCCGATTGCAATAATCCATCATGCACTCCGTAACCATTTATTCTTTATACAACTGCACGATACGATAAAATTAAAACGAATTTTAATTTACAATAAAATTACAAAACCAATTATGAGACAATCATAAAACAAACAGTATAGCAAAAGGAAATTAAAAAGAATATTATATCTGTTGAGAATATTGCAAAGAAGGGAGAATGTTACGAAAATATTACAAATCTGAACCCAGATATGTATTCTTTGTATATATGACTCTTTGTGAAATAAAAGAAATTTTTCGATGGCAATGCACGCACAAACTTTCGAGAAAATGTTTGTAAGCGGTTTTTTCCAAAGTGCAAAAGAAACTAATATTCGCTGCACAGTGTCGGTTAAAGCGTACGCTTTTACACAACTTAATTGCCGGGAAAACTCGTTGTCAAACTACGAGAGCAGAACTTCAACACAAAGGATTGCTCCAATTGGAGCTTGTCTCCAAAAGAAAAGAATACAATTACATTACAACGAACTTGAAAGGGGGAAATAAAAAGACGCACGGCTCTTCTCTTCGCGACGACGAAACCAGAACACTGACCCTTAGACGTGATTCTTAGGCGTTCCAATAAAATCAATACGAAATCTTCAGTGTACCATAAAATCGTATTACGTTTTCGTTAAATCGTCCGTTAGTAATAATTATAAGTAAAATATATTAGGTTGTCCGAAAAGTGTCTTTCTTTTACAGACACGTCTTTTATAACAACGCATCTTTATACAAACATGAAACCTAATCTGTCGAACGTGGTGATCTTTATTTTAATAGAACAAAATGGATCATATGTAATTCGATAAAATAATATAAAACGGAAAATGTTGTGCATCCATTATTTCCGTATAAGACGAAAGAAACTTTCCGGACGACCTAATATTTATTCGAATATGTTTAGATATCAAATAACTAAATTGATTTCTGGAAGTTAAAATAAGGAAAGATTATTAAGAATTTACTTAAGAACTTTTCAATTATTTAAACATTGTTCTTGCTTTCCATTACCAGAGAAAATAATTCACGCGTCCATTATAAATGAGACATTCTATATATTAAGAGAAAAATCAAGAAACGAATATCGATTGTATTAAATTTCTATAATTAATTTCGCTAATATGCGCGCATATATAATAATTATAATAAAGCTGTGGGAGTTATTCGAATCTCTACACAGGGAGGAATAAATTTGAACAGCATTATAGCATTATATTTAGTATGAACACGTGGCGTGAGATGCATAAGAGACGCATTCTCTCAGCCACGGCTTATAAACCGTATCCGCGTTGCTGTACCAAAAATAATTAGGTTTATGAAACGAGCAAACGCGTAGGCTACAATTTATTATAGCCGATTTCTTTAGCTTCATTCTTTTCTTTTCACCCGGCATTCTTTCATTATAATATTAAATTGGAAGGACTTGCTCAGTCGTAAAACTGAATTCTTAAATAGAACAAAACGATTGCGGTTCAAAGTATACACATTAACAGAGTTTGTCCGTACGAGTGAAAAATTTATGAAATCGATATTAAATTTATACAAACTATTTCTATCAATGTCATAAGCTTATAAAGATACAAAAATGCAAATAATCAGCTAGTACGAAAGTAATGCTTTTGATGTATTAACGATTATTTCTGATGTATAATTAATTTTCCTACGATAATATAATAATAACAGATATAGCATTTCATTATGCCAGCTTCTCAGTAATTCATTCCAGATATAAATTACGACGAATTATTAAAAACAACAAACAAACAAAGAACTATCATACGGTATATTGCATTTTCTTGATTGCATTGTACATTTCAAACCGAGCATTATATTCGCTGCTAAAAAAGAGAAATTTCACATCGAAATTTTTATATAGGAACAGAATTAATCGATAAATGTCTTTGATTTAACCGTTTCAAAAGTTTTGTCTGTAGAATCAATGGAGATTCTCTTTTTCCTCCGACACCATTGCAGTTGAATGGTTCGTTTCAGAATCTTGATGCACTTTCTGCAACGAAAAGTTAGATGGTATTTGAAAAGAGCACTTTGCCACCCAGAAATAAAGGGTACACGAATAATTATTCGATATTATTAACAGGGTGAACAGAGACCGCATCGTCTCGTTAAACGTGCTTCATATTCAAGTAGTCATTCACAAGGCATAAAAATTTTATTGTGAGTGTATTAACGCACACAAACGGCAGTTACCAGTAAACTGAAATTGGTTTCAAAGCTTCAACGATATATATGTAGTACATACAGACGGAAGAGTGCCATCCGCACCGGCGACGAGTACAAGTTTAATGCAAATGCTCGGCAAAGAAAGACGCGTTTTCTCTGTGCTTTATAAGATGAGTAACCGATTAATTCAAACGCGAATCTTTTCATCTCATAGAAGTCAGAATGAAATACGTAATAAGATACTTTCTAAAATAAATAAGAGATCTATGTACAAAATACATATGTATTTTGTACATAAATAAGTACTTCAATACTTAACTCATTCGCTTTGGTGAATCACTTGGAAAATAATTTTTTTACGGTGAAGACTTTCTGCATTTTTGGCGTCAAATACGAAAAATACGTTCTTTTTACTTTTCCTATATCAACGATTGCTTTAATATTAATAATAATATCGACAATATCAAATTTCTAGTACTATCTTTGTCAATTTGTCTGAATTTTTTTCATACTAAATTTTCAAAGGATTAAACACGATGTTTCAAAATATTATGCTATTAAATTTAAGTTAACTCTGTAAAAGCATCTTCTATGAAAATAACAGAGTCGAGCAGAGATTCAGGTGACAATCCTTAAGCCTATAACGTGATATCGACTTTGCCAATAGCCGTTATAAAGGCAGCGTTCAGGTAGAACATACATTCCAACCACAGAAAACAGTGAAAACGAGGTAGGTACATATAATACATGAAAAAACAAAGATTCTCCAATAACCGTATAATCCGTCCTGTCACTTTTTTCCCATTCTCTACTTTCGCGAACGCCAATCGTGTTACCATACTTTATACTCCATAGCTGTTAAGCAATTTTTCAAACTTGAATACCTTCATCCGTGAAAAAGGGTGTTTTAATTTCTTTATGTCGAACGTTCCACATATAGTAATATTTATTTTTAAATAAAAATTCCTTCTATGTACATGATCCGTTGCAATGCAACTATCAAGTGATTCTCTACGTGACCTTTTGGAAGATGAATGATAGATATTTTTGAAAAAGTTAAAACAATAGATTTTTAAATAGTTGAAAATAATATTTATACGGTCTTAATTAAAAATTACTTCGTTTAACTACCCTTCATTTAAGTGGTACTAAATGTCGGACTAAATTCGGTTATACTACTGCAGCAGTTCCAGGTAAACATAAATCAAGATCTAATATGAACTCTACTAAATAACAGCATATACATAAATAAGTACTAATAGGATAGAAACTTTCCCTTTAAATTATTATTTTTAACACCTTAATTAGTTGCTTCAAATATATTTCAATGCATCGCACTATTGGTTTTGGATTCTAATTCTCAATAGAAACGAACGTATTAAAGTATTTCATATCTCAATGTGAGCAAGAAGGTACGTTACAAAAGCGTTCGATTCTGTTCGTTATTCAATATCGAATATGACGTCGCAAAAGTTTTCCGCCCACGTAACCGTGTAACCTGCATCCATCTCTTGCAGGAAATTTCGGCATCGTGGTATCACCACGCCGTGAAATCTATTTAAGAAACCTTCCTCCCGCTGGGTGGATATCATAAAAGCGACATGCTTCAACTGTTTCGTATTCACGAACTTGGTGTAACTCCATCTTGCTTCAATTTAAATTCTCTTTTCAGAGATAGAATCCCTAGAAGCGTCTTATCCGATATATAGCGTCGCAGGTGCAATCTTCATCGTATTCGCCTGAGGACACGTTTTGTACAGAAAAAGCAAAATAGTTTCTTTAATGTAGAATACTTTCGTCCGGTCGAACTCTTGAAACTGCTGACGAAAGAATTTTTATAGACGAAAATCCGATTTAAGCAACGGCGTGACAGAACTTGTATCTCGATATTCGATTTGATTAATATGGAGAAGCAATTTTTCAATAATATGTAATATATGTAGTATGCAATGTATAATGACGTATACACCTGTTGATAAGTATTAAGATACAATCATTATGAATTTATTAAAACTTTAAAGAATTATTCAATATTACCCGTATAATAGTAATCTCGTTAATTTAATATGATAAAATGCCATTTTCTTTCCTTATATATATCCGACTATTCTATAAACGTATAATTAGCCAATATATAATTACTGCAATTTACTACGTTAATGCGATTCTTGCAAACAACTTCAATGAATAAGTACTATGTTGGATCGTAATTTTCCACGAATGAAAAGCTCTGATCAATTAATCGCTTTTTCGATAGTATATCCTAATAACAACCTACTTTTAACTTAATACTTAACTTTTAACTTAATACTAGTGAATCTTAATACTTACAAAGAAAAGTATATATATAATAATTCTGATAGATTTTCTGTGTCCTATTTTCCTTATTATATACGAATAGAACGCAGTAATACGCGAATAAAAAATCGTATACTACCATTGGCAGCGAAGCGTATACCGCGAGGACTCGTCTATACGCTAAGTGAAATACCATAGCAAACCCTGCTGCATTCAAAGCGCTCAAACTTAAAGCTGTTCCCAAAGTAGAACTCGTTGTCGCTCTACTGCCTTCTACAGAGCTCTCATACAAGTGAACTGGTCCGGGTTTTCATTTAATAAAGCTACTTCGGTTAACAAAGATTTCAGCTGTTTGGCCTGGTATCACGATTCGCAAACGTACGATGCAGCTTCAATACGATACTTCTAAATTGGCTCGTTAAACTTTAACGATAATTAACGTGAACGTATTTGAAACATTCGTTCGGGCTTGTAATGAATATTGAAGATTCGAAATAAACTATCGCATATTATAGAATTTTTTGATCAATGCGTGATTGTTTTAACGATTTAATCAACACGAAGTTAAAAGTTCGATATGAACAAAAGCATAGACATGTACCGTGATACTATAATAGCTCGTGTTCCGTGAATAACAATGGTTATCTATTATGCGCATTCAAACAACTTCATTTCAATTCCACGTATCTGGAAACAAAAAAATTTACGCTATTGCGTTCATTATAAATGCAAGAAAGCATTTCCGCGTAGAAGAATAAAACATACGAATAATTGGGGTGAATTAACGTCACTCCCTCTCGTTTAAAAAATACTTCAAACCGTAGCAACCATTTAAAATAACAGTTTCGTTATGCATATCCAAGCGCATTCTGAGAAAGCACGAAACTTGCTCCACGTCTTTTCTCCGATATAACGTCTAAATAAAATGAAATAATACTTCAGACTTCTATTATCAAAAGAAGTCACACAGAGAAATATCTGTGATTCTATTATCACGAACATTAAATTAATTCGAAAAAAGATCGATATTCTAACTATTATCTAACAATAACCATAACGTCGTCATCCTAAGAACGCCAACGTGGGTCATTTAAATTTCATATCCCACCAACTAATTCATGCAGCATGTGAAAATTCACAAACTCATTAACGCTAGAACTAACTGTAAACGTGTATCTACGTAAATATACGAAAATTATAATAATTAACGCTGTACGATAAAAATAATCAATGATATGTTTATCTCTCTAAAAGATAACATTGATTTCTTCATAATTATAATTTTATTCACCCTTGATTGCCTTATCAAACTACACGAACAACGTTACCTTTTAAGCAAATCTTATTACCACACAGAAATGAAAATATTTTCCCTTCGTTTACTTATTTATTGCTATAAAATAAACATTCTTCGCTCATGATAAAGTTGACTTATAATTTCCGTCTGTCAAGAATTAACTCCGAAACGATTGAAATAAAATTTGGTATCTTACTCGTACCTCAAAGGTATATATTTGATACATTAGTTCCAGACTTAAGGGAATCGTAAAGCAGACTCACCTGTTTTCGCAGCGGAGTCGCGCACTCGTCCTTGCTCCTCTCGAACCGCTCAAACTTGAAGCTGTTGCTTCTGTAGAGTTCGTTGTCGCTTTGCTGCCTCCTGCAGAGCCGTCGCGTGAGTGCACGCGGTCTGCAGGGCGCACATTCGGTGGCGAGACCCCAATGCAGGTGCAGCATCGCGAGTTCCGCGGTACACCTGGCCATGGCGCAACCGGCGCGCCTCACGCGGCACTTAACACGCTTTATCCGTCCCTCGTGCTGTGGCTTATGGCTGCACGGTTGCGTGCCACTTCCACTGCAATCGCACGTGCGACGCGACCGGCGTTGCCTGACCGTGTGCGAGCATGGCTTTGCCTCCTCACTGCACTCGCACTCGCCGCCGCCTGTGTGAGTGCAGTTTATTCTTTCGGCGCACTCGCACGGCTGCTGCTGCTGTTGCTGTTGCTGCTGTTGGTTTGGCTGACTCGCTTGAGAAAAAGTGGGTGAAGAGGGTTGAACTGGCAGTCGATGCCGCGTACCACCGTTTCCTGCTGAGTGTCGACAAGGTCGTTCTGGACAGTCGCATCTGTGCAACATGCAACGAATGTGATATCGGATTAGACAAGAGTATCTTACGCTGGAAGAGATTGGAATTGATGGAGGCGATGTTTATGCATTTAAAGCGTTAAAATATACAGAATGGACACGATATGCAAAAATGTATATCGCGTAATCAAGAAAGTTCTGCCGCTTCTCGTATGATGGGAAAGAACGATGCAAAAATATGGAAAAATATGGTTTTTTGGCACTAAAATGGTTACTTTTATTTTTGAACTTTTTTTGCTCTTAAAAAAGATGATTTATATATATTATTAAATCATTTTACATGCTTGTTCTTGGCCTGTTTTGCGAGGTAATTAAGAACGTTTTGTTGTCCTTATATACGCTGTTGTTGAAGGATTTTAGAAAGTTTACAAAGGACATTGATTTCGAGAAAAGATACAATTAATCTTTGGAGATTCTGAGATACGAAGATACCAATGAAGCTTTTAAAAAAAAAATCAATATCCTGAGTAATTACCATTTAGTAAAATAGATTGCTAACTATAAACGGTGAAACTTGGATCTTGTGAATTTCTCGCGACTATGTGAAGCAACAAGGCTCTAATATTAGAGAACAGCGTACCATCTTCAAGGACATTAAATCCTGATATCAGCAATATTCTGGTACACCGTCAGAACAGGTTAAAGAGGTATAACTTCCAATAGAAATGCTCTTATGGTATGCTGTCTAAACTATTAAAATAGAATTTTATGAAAGCTCTAACTCCAAACAAGACTAGTACACAGATCGCATCTATGAATGTGAAAATTACTTGTATTAAATCCAAAACTCTTTTATCGTCTTTCTCGTCTCATCGTACTTCAATACGGAAACGTAGTTATTATACAATTCGGTTATTTACGATCAAAATCAAATTCTATGAATCAAATTCCACCTCCATAGAATGGAGGTAAGTGCCATTGACACCGTGACCTATATATTGATCTTTATACGACCATACGCATGAACGTGGCGCCATTTATTATTACTGAACTGTACGATCAGCATTCCTACAGATTTCTTTGAATGTAACTGACTTTAATTTTTCTTACTCGACTTTGACTAAATTCTACCGACGTTTCGGCTAATTTTACACCGTTCGAATCAAATTGTACCAAGATATATTATATCCCGCTGAATCCTGTTGGCTTTTAATGCTTTCTGTCATGTCCAGTCGATTCATACTAGCCTAGATAAGTCCTACCAAATGCTATTGGCTTTGCCTGTAATCACAGCTATGCTCTGCCAGATCCTGATGATATCTATTGCGACGTAGACATTTGATCGAGTGTTATCTGCTTCTAGTCGAATTTAAGGTCGTTTTCCTGTGTTCGATACAACTTTTGCTATAAAGATATAAATAAATATAAATATAAATATCCTTCGCTTAAACAGAAACAGTATTTGTTCGTATATGATTTGTTTTGATAAATTAAATAATATGAGAAACGAAGAAAATAATGGAATAAGTTTGTTAATTTGCTTCTCGTTTCTCTGACATTCGAGAAAAGTTAGAAATATCGTGTTAAATGAATAAAGTTATTGTTAATTGGATAGAGTTAGTAGATCTGGATAAAGCAGTTCGCACAGCGTTGATAAATCTTACATTGGAAACTATGAAACTACATTTGTACCTCATTACAACTTGCTTAATTACATGCCCGTGGCGATGCTGAAAACTATGTACGTACATGTTTAAACGATTTTCAGAAGGAGATTGTATTTATCCAGTTTATATTTGTATCTTATATTTTATTGTTATAATACTTGGTTGTATTGGAAGTTATTATTACGTTGATAGTCCTTACAATAGAAATGTATTATTATTAATTTGTTAAAAGACAATGAAATTCATCAAACTAAAATATATGAAATTTCTCTTCAAATGGTTTACGAGTAATTTTGAGAAACAAAGGGAAAAAAGAAATTGTGAAGGATAATCCGCAAACAATATAATAGCTTGTTATCTTTCATTTTTAGGATCATAATAAACTAAAATGACACGCTGAAACGTGCATTATTTAAAGACCATGCATAAGCAAAATTATTCAGAGCGATATATAAAAAAATTAAATCACAATTAAACCTAATGTTCTTTTTGAAATTTTAAACTTCAAACATCACAAACGATTTATTAACAATTTACAAACGATATTCTGATAAATTGGTGTTAAGTGTCTCTTATTAAAGACTTCCTCGTATAAACCAGAAGTTAAATTAATAAAATATTTACCTTGAAAACTAATTAAAAGATACGATGGAAGCTATACAAAGTTACGTTCGTAAGACCAATGTTGATTGGTTTCAATATAAAACGTATTACTAAAACTTTATTGCTAAAATGTTTCAATCATATTTGACATTGACAAAAGCAAAGCAAATTTTAAATCATTAATACATTTCACTTTCTTGGCTCATAAAAAAGCACGCTTTTGCCCATCGATTTTTCACTTTAAAGGTTCTAACACGGAAATAAGAATACCTATGTAATTACTATTTCGAATATCATGAAACGTAATTCGCATCTTGATAACTATGCTATAAAATAAACATTGTCGACATCAACTATGTTTCCATACAATCATATTACGAAGAATCAAAAAAATAAAAGTAAATATTATGAATACGGACATGTACATTTAGACACAGTGACAGTGTTTATTTTACGAAATAAAATATTCATATCTTAATAATTTATTCGTTTTAATTTGCGAATAAATGTGCATTCTATTTTCCAATGCTAGACACAAATATTAGTTATTAATTATAGGCAGATAGCATATATGTACTTCAATTATCGCTATAATATTACTCTAATAAATGTTATTATTAATCTATATGATGTATTTAATATATCAAAAATTCTATTACTATCCAATAAAATTATCTTGTATCTGTTTTTTAGCAAAAAGTTTCTGACAAAAGTTCCTTCTAATATAACATTACCGATCCTGTTTCGAAATAAATAGAGAAATACGAGATTGAAACTATTATGCACTTCTTGAACAACCTGTAGAATACGAACCTACAATGCAATAAGGTACGGTTTATGTATTTCTTCCTCGAAGCAGTCATTCGATCAGTCCATAACCTTACATTTATTTGGTATAATAAAATCACACGATGGTGATTCGACTCGTCAAACCTCTCCCCCTCTACTTTACTACGATGCATCGCGGAATCTCCTTGCTAACCTTTCCATTGTTAACCTTACCATAGTCTTCGAATTTTTGTATTCTAATTTCACCTTCGTTTCAATTTTATGTGTTAAGAAAATATTTTAAGAAGAACTTTAGCCTAACAATAGAATTGGGACGAAAAATTATATATATCAAATAACCATTCCTTCGTATTTTCATCAAACTTAAGAAACATTTTACAACAAGATAACACGATTCGATTGCGAACTACTCAAAGAAAATAGGACTAAGTAGACACATTACCCTGACTCTACAAAAGGATGCCAACTTCACTATATTCGCGCCGCAATGAGCCTCGTTTACGGCTTCGCAAATACGATCAGCACACGTTTACTTTGACCTTCGTCCCTTGCACCCCTTTAATTCATAATGCTCCGCAACGTGTACACAGCATACACTGTCGCGCCAAACATTGAACGGTAACGGAAAAAGAAGGAACGACAAATATCGGAGGTTATCGAGAAAAATAGGCAATGACAGATGTTTATTTACCTTCGAATACGTCGAACAGCCGATGTACGTGGTACATGCGGACAAGGTTGCGATTCCGGTGGACAGTCACAGTTGCCAACCGCGGGTCGGGTACGACGAACTCTAATCAGTACCGGATGTACCGGACATGGCTGCACTTGACAACCACAGACGATCGTTTGCGGTCCACCGCGAGATTTTCGACCGCCTCCTCGTTTCGCGCGTTGGTCCACGTGCAGCTGACAAGGCTGCACAGGGCAACCACAGCGAGCTGTGGCACCGCGACGCCCGGCACCTTGTACACGTCTCCACACCCGCTCCATTCAACGACCGGCGTGCGACTAATAAATGCACGCCCCACACCACTCGACATTCTCGATTCGCTTCGGCTGTATTCGGCCAACTTCGACTCGCAACGTCACCCCCATTTTTCCCTAACCCTCACCATCAGGCATCGAGTCCTGACTCCTAGCGATGCGCGAGCATCGAACCTCCCCCTACACGTTATATTTCTTCGACGAACACGTGGAATAAATTCAGCGTGTATAACATGTAATATCTTTTTTTCAAAGTGTAAAGTGCAATGTTTCTTAACTGGTTTGAAGATAATTTTGGCTTATTTCGCGGACTGCTCGGTAAGATATTTTGTTTTTTGTATAAGAACATTTTTGTGTTATTTTGAAGTGTTAATCATGAAATAAATTGGTTGTGACGTATGTGGGATAAATAGATTTATATTAATTGTATTTATGGGCAAATTGAATGGAAATATAAAGATACGTTTTTGAATATTTCGACTGCTTTCGGTTAATTTCGGTAAGATTCGATGTTCTATTGTTATTAGATAGTCAAATGCAATGAGTAGAATGATACCAATATTTGCAAAAATATTGCATGTTGTAAATTAGTAAATATTGGTTAATATATGTTTTTAAAGTAATTATAATAAGAAAGATAATACAAAATATGGTAGAATTAATTTATTAGTACTAATTTTAATGTAAAAATAAATTATTTTGATAAAAGTAATTCTATTACATATGTATATATAACAAATTAATAATAATACCAAATACGTATATATTACAATACATTTCTTAGCTATTAACGGTTTATATCCTTATAAATATTTATTTAAAGATTGATAACAAAGTATGTTACATCGGCGATACATCAACCGGATCTTGTAGTACTTAACAAAGAAGCAGCAAATATTTGTTGCAAGATTCGAGGTATATCCTTGAGATCCATACAGACAAACGCACGTCCCGAGGCTATCTTCTTGGTTAAACTTAAAATTAAAAATATACATTTTTATCTGTATTTTTTTAAAAAGTATTAAAACATTTTACGAATATCAAACAATATACTTACTAAAAAGCTTGATCGCCTAAAGAACCAATAAATAT
Source organism: Bombus terrestris (assembly GCF_910591885.1). NCBI lineage: Eukaryota > Metazoa > Arthropoda > Insecta > Hymenoptera > Apidae > Bombus > Bombus terrestris. The sequence goes on from NC_063274.1 coordinate 13,196,389, forward strand.
AGCAAATGCATTAACATCTGAATTCGATGTAAGAATTTTTGTAAATAGCTCGGGACGAATACCATAACGTTCAAAATTGGCGTCCGACAGCACAACAACGATACATTCATCGGCGTCTTCTTTAGCTAGATTCGCGATCGCATGTTGAGTCGCCTCTAAAGTATTATCGCCAGACATGCAAAATTGTGAGTGTGCATGCATCGTCTAAAAAAAATTATATCGTTCGTAATACCGCACCCCAAGTTTAATTGGAACAATGTTTTTTAACTACTATTACCTTTATTACTTCCAATCTACGCTTATTATTAGCCGGCGGTTGAGTATGCTTTACAAAAACAATATTATAGTCATCACCGGAATGGCCAACGATATCGTACTGAAACTTCCCTTCGTACCCACTAAACGCCTCCATTACCATAACACAAGCTTCCATTTCTCTATCAAGACGTCCATCATAGCCATTAAACCTATACATGCTACCAGAAACGTCCACTACTAATTTTAAACGCTTCGGTTTTGTCGGAGGAGTGCCGAGCTCAGGTTCTTTCTCCGCCCTTCTTCGGTAAATTGTTCTTTCCCCTGTTAATCCTTCGATTAATTTAGTATCGTCTAGCTCGCCGGAAGTTTGGTGCCTGCACCATTGACGTTCTTTACTTTTTGCCTGTAGACTATCTGTAAAACGTAATTGAAGCATTTTAACTTTATTGAAATAAAATAAATATTTCGTAGTTATAAATTATTTCTTCCAAGCATAAATATTTAATTCGAATGGCGCATTAAAATTTATCAGATGTCTGATATATCCTTAATTAGTCTAGAAATCTATACTGATATAGCAATATTCGGATATATTAACCTATTATAGTTCTTAACGCTTTAACTTGCTTCTGAACAGCGTCACTGAATTGGGAATATAGATTATGATCATATTCGCTCATATTAATTTCTCTTAGTCGCTGCTGAAACGCTTTAAGACCCATTTCTCTCGCTGCCTTTTTAATATGTTCCGGTACCGCGTTCTTTTCTTCGTCGCTAAGTTGATGCACCGTATGGCCAGCATCTAAGCGATAAGGTCCACCTTTTCCACCAAGACCAGCTGTGTCCCTTCCTGAAATTTTCATTGTATGTTTTATATTGCATCATCCTTTGTTGTGTTAGTACATCACACACCATACCTCCGGTTCCTCCTGCCCATGTATTGCCTCCAACGTGCGGTTCGTTTTTGTCATCGATTTTACCATGTTTTGGACCACTAACATCCAAGCCAGAATACCTTTCTTTCGTCATTTGCAAATTTTCATTACCGTCTTCCAACATTCTTCGCCAAGCTCCAAGTGATTTTTCAATATTCGCTAGAGACACCTCCCAAAGGCGAACGCAACCACCTGCATCTACCGTTACAAGATCCTGATTTGATTTAAGAGCAATATACAAGTTATGCTTGTTTGGATACAAAAATTGAGTCATATTCGATACGGTGGATAGTCTAAGGATATAAATAATATGGTTAATAAGTACATATTTAATAATTATTGGACATTAAATTTAATCACATATACTTACTCTGGTACGGGTATATATCGTAACTTCTGATTTACGATATCAACAATTTCTATATAACCAACGACCCCTAAATTTGCTCCAGTGTTTGGAAGAATATCATTAGGAACTTCATGAGCTGTAACCGTTCTAATAATTTGCCCATTATCCATAAAAACAGGGGGCGCGGAGCTTCTGCTCTGTTTTGGTCTTGGCCAAGTATGTAGTTCGTTAAAACTATCTAGATCGGGAAATCCAACAGCGATAGTGGCATAGGTATTGTTAGATACTAGCAATCTATTTGGAGAATCTATTTTCTGTTTCAGTGCTGCACTAAGTAGATTGCTGTTCAAGTTGCTGCCAGTGCAACTGAGAAATAAATCATTTTCAAAATTATTTTTGCTAGATTCTTCTACTTGTTGTAAAATATTTGGACACGGTGACGATTCTACAGATTTCTTGAGAATATATTTGTTTTGATTTCTACCTTGAATCAACCACCTTTTTTCTGATGGAAGTAAAATTGATTCTATTTCAAACGGTAAATTCACTATGTAGAAACACATGCGATTTAAATCGACCACTTCAATCTTGTTAGAATTATAGACATAGAAAACGATTTGATTATGGGATTTTATCAAATCCGTCTTCATTTTTCGGTGAAAACTTGTATTTCTCAAGGCATTTGATATTTTATCCGATGCTATATCAAAGAAAGATAATATTTCTACCTTCTGAACGAATCCTTCGCCTAAATTCACTATTAAAAGAACATTGCTCTGAAAACAAACATTTTATACAATACACTATAATAAAAAGAAATTCATTTGATGTAAAAATTACTTACTGTTTCTTCGTAGACTAAAACGTTTTGATTTTTATCACTTGCCATAGTGAATCGAAGTCTATTGCTTCTTTCAGAATTTATTAATCCATGTAACGTAGTTTCCTGAACTTTATCTGATTCTTGAATCATGCTAAAGATCTTTAATGGATTCGTAGTGAGGACATTAATTACATCATCCTTTCCATCGGCTTTTGTACCTTTAATAACTGACAGACCTGCGACTACGGCGGTGTCACTAATTGGAATGGTCCAATAACTTTGTAATTCAGTAAATAAAGCTGATCTGGCTTCAACGCGATCTAAAGATAAAATCTTTTGACTTAAACTTATCGGTGGTTTTAACTTAATATATTTTTCCTGCACGCGTAGCACGTCCTGCTTATTAGAAAAATTCCAGGTAGCACTAATTTTGCTTTCCGGCAAAGATATTCTGCAAAGGAAAAGGAAAAAGAAATATTAAACGTTGTATTCTTTCTATGTTTTATTCTTGTTCTAAATACGTGTATATTATTCAAAAATAAAAATACATGTTAAACGTATAACTTTCATTTGCCCGAGGTAAAAGCTATTCTAACGGAATTCTTTTTATTAAATATCTTACTCTTTCGCTAACGCAATATTAGTAGAACTTGTTCCAATGGGAATCCCATGTTCGTGTAATACAGATACTAAAGTATCAAAAGTTTCCTCGCTATATCGATCGAAATCGAATACATTTCGCACCACCTTAGATAACGGTTCTTGTGGGAATTTCTGAAAAAGTAAGTAAAAAAATTCGCCAATGAACGAAACATCGCGGATTGAATAAAGCTTTGGATCGAGGTTCATATAAATAATAAACAATGATAAAAGCTCACCTCTAAATGCTTTACAATATTAACAACTTCCCGAGTCGAATATGGATACGAAACTAATCCTTGATCAGCCATATTTCGCAATTTTCCAAAAGCTTTTACCAATTTAAATATTATTTGCTCGTCTACATTCGGACCGTAACGTTTCAAAAGTTGAATTTCATTTTCAACGCTTGGATTATCGACCGTATGCGTACTGAATAGATCACCCAATGCTCCAAAGAAATCATTTCCCAAGAATGGAAAACCGGGTCTGTTTGCTAATATTATCATCTTAAAATCTGGATGAAGCAGTATTTTATTCGAATTTTCTTCGTCGGAACTTAGAGAAGATACTATACGTCTTCCATCTGATAATATCATTTCACCAGATTCGACTAAAGTCTGGAACCAGAAAGATCATAGAAAATGAAATTGTACGCATCAAATCTTAATCTTAAGACTTTGAGAAAACTTATGGTGGCATTAAAGTTCCGTAATCTTACTGGCTAAAGTTTCATAATTCAGGACGATATTTGGTTCAGCTATAAAGTGTCCGGGCAATAAAAAATGTACTATTTCTTAGTCTCCAAAATATTAAATATAGAAATTGAAAGATTAAATTTAAACATCGTTACAGAGATCGTCTAAATTAAATTATTCGGAAACTATAAACCAGATTCATTAGCTGTACACGTCTCTTTTATGTGGGCTACTAATTTCTATGATAACATATCCGATATAACTTAGTTTGCACGTACATACCTTTAAAATACACGTAACATGGGTTGGAGCTTTGTCCGCTTCATCAACGACGAGCACGTGTCCTAATTTAACAGCTTGCACGAGTGGCGAGTCTTCGTACACAACTTTTCCATCCCTAACCATTGGTTGAAGAGTCAAAGTTTGAACAGTAGTGTCCCTGTGTAGTTGTATATATTCACGCGGCCTATTTAGAAGTTGTAACAATCGATCGACGATTTTATTTTTGCCGACACCCTGGTTTCCAACTAGCAACAGATTCTGTCCTAAACTAAAGTCTTGCAGTAGATTCTCCAATAGTGCAACGTGCTGCGGCACGTCGTAAAATAAAACATCAGGTACTTTTGTCAAAGCTGTCGTGTTGTATCGTTCGGTAACCGTATTACCAATTTTTACGGTATTCCCATTAATTTGACACTTGATATTCTGATCCACCGTATTTTTCGTTGCAACGATACCTACGCTATTGCAGCAATCGTCCAGTGCTTGTTTCGCTATCGCTGGTAAGAAACGAGCCAGACAAGAGCGTTGCACTGCGCTATAAGCATCGTCAGTTTGGAACTTGTGCATCCTTTCTGCTATCCTCAGAAGCTGTCTCGTACTGAGAAAGCTAGCTAAGGATTGTAAAGTTGGATCGCTGGAGGATCGCAGTACGTGTGCCAATTCCAAAATGTTTAATAACGCCGTGGAAGGTTCCCCGTACTAAAAACAACATATGTCATCATTTGGTATACATGGAAACGTCTCTGTCAAATGTTAAAAGGAACGAACAAAAATGATAAAAAATACCTTTGATCGAACGATATGAAGCTCCTCCGACTTGGTGAGCGGCCTCATCTCGTGGAAAAGGAACAAACTGAGCAGCTCTGAATTCAACCATTGCCTCGAAGACGTGTTAAGCATCGGTGATTCTGCTAAAGCTATAATTCGAAACGATGGATGAATACGCAGTACACCTGATTCTTGCAGTTCTGCGTCAGATTTATTGTACTTCTCCTTTATCTCGTCGTAACGATCTGCTCTGATGAGTCTTTTGCCGTCGTGCAGCTGTAACTCTCGATCGTGAACCAATCTAAAAATGAATAAAACGAATAAAAGGACATTTGGAGAGCTTAAAATGTTTAAAGACAATGTACCTATGTACAATAGCTAGAGTGCTAGGATCGATTCTGTTAATTCCATCCAGTATAGCCAATTTTCCATGCAAAGCTGCATCGACTAGCGGCGAATTTTTCCAAACCGTATCACCATTGGACAATGTTGTCCGTTGTTGTATCAAGTCTCTAGATGTCATATCCTAAGAAGATATTTTAATTGTTTCAAATAAATTATATGTTTATTTAAAATTAATTTAGAGATGTGTACGAATATGTGACACTTGCCTGATACAATACGACAGGCTCGATTTCGTACCCCAATAAATTAGCTAACGTTTGTACAGTTATTGATTTCCCACATCCTTTTGGGCCGATCAAACAAATATCAGAAACAACATGCGATTCTAACAAACTTATCAATAAATTATTCTGATAACTCGTTTCTACGTATTTACTTTCTTGTGCTTTTTCATTAATCTTTTTCGTGCCACAAGGAACCTATTTAAAACATACGATTGAAGTATGAGGTGCAAATTTATAAATTCTTCTTTCTTAACAAGTCTACTCACGTTCAACCCTATTTCCCCTGAAGGATGCTTTATACTGACACTCACTGAATTGTCTTCTTCATTTTTCCTATCTACGTTTACATATTTTGAAATCATAACGTCGTGCATCGTTGGTTTCGGTATATTAAAAGTTTCGAGGATACTCTCGACGGACAATTGGCCCTCCTTTGCCAAAAATAGCTTATACGGATAACATCTGTAAAATATATCGTACACCGACAGGTATGGACACTTATCCTGCGGTTTATACACAAATTAGCAAATAATAGATTAAATAAATCGAAATTCAGAATAAAGAAGAATTTAGGATAAACAATTTACCAGTATAATAGCAACCGATGTCAAATTATCGAGAGGAAAATCCGGAAGACCTAAGGACACAGCCTCTTGTGTAACGAAAGCGTGCGAGCACGATAATAATTGCTTTAATTTCACAGTGTCAGTGTGCGTAACTAGATTTTTTAATGTGTTCAATTGCTCCTAAAAATTGCAAAAATGTTCAAATAAATTTCTCGAAAATTTCTCTAAATACTATTTTAGCTTGATATTTTGATAAATTTGTTTCTTTTACATGATGTAAGAAAATTTGTTTAGACTTTTTCTTGCGTGTCAATGCCGACAATGAGTGTACGAAGCGTGCTGTTTACGATGACTTTAACTCTCAAGCAGAAGTTAATAATTCACGCTGCTTCGAATACCTCATAGTGAGCAAAGTTATGGTTACACTACTTCCGCGAGGTATTCGCATTATTTCCATTTGCCAGAGAACCGCATATCCTGCATAATTGTGAACAAGTCCGCGTACGGAATGTTACACCACAATTTGTTTGAAACAGTCCACGCGAGTGATTAGCACCAAGAGAGCTTTCCAGTGCGCGCCAAGTACGATAATAACTACCACTCGGCACGAAACTCTCTAGATAGCTTACAGATTTCTATCGGAAAGTTTCAATTGGACTACATTCTCAGACCTATCGGCGCGATTATCGCGGTTTCCGGGAAAATACGATTGCTTTAACAATCCCCGGAATAGATCTGGCGAAAAAAGCTGAAACTACCTTGATATCAATTCAACTTCCATCAAACCTTTCTTATATCCCTATTTTCGTTAAGAACAGAAAGAAACAGTTCTTGAAAGATTTCATTGTTGCTACTGTATTAATACTTAAAAAGTTTAGAGGATTTTAATTTTCAAAAATTTAGGAAGTACATACATGATAGATTACACGATTGTTTTTTTCATTAATTAATATTTTATTATTATATTTTATTTCATTAATATTTTATTATATTTAATTAATACTTTATTAATATTTTATTAATATTATATTTTAATATTTATATTTCATTGATTAATATTTTGTATTAATTATCAATACCTTAAGATTTTGATATGTCAGAAACAACCATATAAACTTCCGTATATCGTATATTTTTGTATTGTTATTAAAAACATTTACAAGTACCATAGAAACGTTATGATCGTAGAATGACTGTCTTATCATAGATTGTTTCTACTTGTTTGTAAGGACATTAAAATTCTCGTGATATTACGTTGTATTAATTAGCGATTATTGTATTAATTTTCGTAAAATTGTAATAAATGATATCACGAAAATGTTCCTTTAGTGGGGGCAAATAGAAATAATTTACATTAAGCAGCCATTCTATAGTCATAAAGAATCATTTCTATGGTACTTGTAAACGTACGTAGAAAAAGCAATTACTTTCTTAGAAACGGAAAAGTTGGATATGTTTCGAACGAATCGTTACCGAGTATGCGTTCATTACAAGGTTCTTTTTGTCTCTTTCAATTAAAACTTAAAGTTTCTATTAATGAACATAGATCACGATTGCATGTTAAATTGCATTATTACTTGGCGTTTGATGTCACTTCCAATAACTCATGAAACGAATGCAATTTAAAGGAACTGCTGCAGTGTTGAATAACTGCAAACTTTTTTACAAAAGTTATATTCTGAGATAAGATCGACACTGTTCATTCCTTTGTAAATAACGATACATGTCTCTGATGTAAGTGACAAACTTTCGGAAACTTCTTAAAATACTCTGACCGATTATGACATCAATGTCTTGTTCGAAACTGCAATCACGCGATTATAGCCTCCAATAAATCATTGAAGTTCAATGCAGAGTTCATAAATCATGTACTATTACACAATAATCGGCAGTTCTCTATCTTAACTATGTAAAATATTTGTGGAGGATTAGTCGTGACTCATGTGCCGCTACATATTCGACCCTTACAAAAATGTCACAATTATGCAATATAAACCATACCATACTGTGATTTATTATTCAATTATTCCCAATAATTTTCATCATTCTTTTTAAACTAAATCTTTAAGACTACATCGCAAATATAGGAGGTTTAAGAAAGAATCCTATAAATTCGTTTATGTAAATTCATAAATGGAGCATTGAGAATAAAATTAAATACATATGTAACTCGTTAAAACTAAGTATATATGTAATTCCAGCAAAGTAATTCGCTGTTAAAAAGAGACATGAGCATAGAATATTCAGTGCACAACTGATTTCATTATGTTACCTGAGTTTGATTTGGAAAAAATAAATTTCTCCACTTCTGTATGATTGATACAGTTTCTTGGAAGAAATTAATACTATAAAGTCACATTTTAAAAAAGTAGTGTTTTGCTCTCAACTTTTGAAATAATAATACCAACTTTCAACTAAGTACCAGGTACCAAAACTACTTTCAACCTACGCTATACGGATATATTTTAAAGCAAAACAGATCTTCTACGTGTAAACTTATTGGTTCGTAAATAGCACTGCATGATGCGAAATTTTAGAAGGTACTATTGGAAGCTTTGTCGTCTCGTCACGAAGAAACGCCCTAAGGTAGTTAAATAGCCCTTAATTATATTTGACTTTTTATGTGACCCTTGCCACGAATATTATTTACTTTTTCCAATTTGCAAACGATACTAAACGACGCTAAAGCGTGTAAGGTTCTTTGGTCGCGATGTCTCGTGCCGGCACCATTTCCAACTGCTCCTTCACGCGCAGGATAATGGGTGTCGAATTGACTCTCGATAAAACCGGATTTATTCCGACGCTGCGACGTATTGAATTTCAGTAGGAAGTCGCGAACAGGGATGAAACAGGGATGATACATGGCGATGCACAAGTATTAACGAATAAAGGCTCGCTACACAAATAGGGAAACACATTTCCGCGAATAATCAAGCTAACGTGTAGAAATTAATTATCGTTGAGCGTATCGCATGCAATTGATGTAACAAAATAATGCATTATAATCGAATAAACAAAAGTAATACGAGTGTTTATAAAAGAATTAAAAATAATTCAGTTACATGCTGTTAGTAAGTATACGTATGAATAATGGATAATTACCTTTAGATGATGTAAGTACTTGTATTAAACATGTTGGGATTTTTAATAAAATTCTATCACTAGAAACAGTATATTATATCATTTATGATAAATGTTTTAATAGTTGATTAATCTATATAGATTTATAAGATTCCTGTTAGAGATAGTCTTGCAGCAAAAGATGATATTAGTTTTAAAAAACATTATGTTATGGAGATCTGATGTAAATTAAACAGTTGCTAATATGCATGTAATGATATGACTGATTAAATACTGTTTTTAGTCATCTACCAATGATTCTTGCGAGGACGTGTGAAACTCTTTGCAAACGAGACTCGGTATCACTACGTGCAACTTTAATCGGCTAGGAGGACACCATATCGCCGATGATGCTTTTTCTTTCATTTCATTTTTCGATTCATCTCCGTCAGACTTTGGAAACGTTTTTGCGCTATTTAACTTTTCGTTCAATTCTTGAAACTGTTCCCTCGTATTCTTTATCTTGGGCAAGCGACTTTGCGTCATTTTATTTTCTTCCTTTCTAAGACGTTCTGAATTACGCTCTCTAGGTAATTTGTTGTTTCTCATCGTTATTCGTTCTCTATCTTCGAAAGGATCACGTTTCAAACGGGGAAGTCTCCTCTTGGTAGCACTCCATTTTTGTTCCTCCTCGTCAGATGACCTTTCCGCAAAGTGGTCTTCAAAATCGCTCTTGAAATTTTGCGTTTTCCCAGACAAATCCAACCACTGGAGGACCCTTTCGAATAATGGATTCCAAAAAGTATCGGATGTCCCCTCCGTTTGTCTACATTCTGTTATATTCAGTTTAAAATCTGGCTCTGACTCTGATGTTCTTCTTTCACAAATATCACTTTTAAGAATTTCTTTGTCGATGAAAAATACTGGGTCTTCTTTCATTGCTTTATGACAGCGATACTTCTTTTTAAATTTTCTATTATTATTTAGGATAGATTCTAAGATACTAGTATCGGACGTACTAGTCGAAATTCTGGAACAAGGAGGTGCGGATAGTTTGCGATATATCTGAGAAGTTTCTTTGGCTTCTGAAAGACCGTTGCTAACTACCATCTGCAAGTTTGTGAAACAATTGTTCAGTCGATCCAGCCTCGATTCCAACTGTTGATACTCCGTTGAGTAACTTTTATTCCTTGATACACGTGAAAGTCGACGTGATTTGGAATGGATCAATGGATCATCGGGTGATAAGATCGCGTGTCGAATACCGTCCACCCAGATAGTACGAACGGATATTGGTCTTTCTGATGACGACCATATTGCTGGCATTGTTCAATTATAATTTACTTATTAATTTAACAATAATATACAAGAAAGAAACACATCGGAAATTTCAAATTATTTTTTAAAATGTAATTAATACATATAGTATTAACACGAGCAATTTGCATTAAATGATGTAACGTTTCTCTTTTACAAATATTTTCTAGTTTGCCATATTTCTTATTCTTAAAATTTTTAGATACAAAAGGACGTTTTGTATTATCTTGTTTCTCAAGCATATATCTTGATTATTGATAATTCTTCTTATATTAACAACGCGTGTTGAACTTGTGATTCGACCGAATTCCGACGTATTGACTCCCAGTTAAACAGGAGGACAAACAAGGTTCCACTGTTCTCGCGACACGCGATCTAAACTACGATGACTGTGACCATAGCGCAACTACGAACAGTTTATATAGGAAGGAAACCGGCTCCGGAAGGGATGGCCGACTGGAGGGGTTTGTGCGACCTCCGCACCCCATACCTAACGATACGACGCTACATAAATCAAGTAAAACTTTAGCAAATTACACGCGCCACGATCTTCTCTGAGCCGCGCCAGTAATTACTGAGCGTTGTCACATAAAACCTATAACTCACGAACTTCTAAATCCCTATATTGTTAATAAGTACTATAACTAAATGTATACTCAGAAAGAGTTGCGTTGTATAATTTTATAATTTTATATATATATATATATATATTATTTTCACTGAACTTATTGAATAAATTATTTAATGTAAAAATTCTGCACAATATATTGCATAATGCACGTATTATGTTTTTTTGATGAGGTGAACAGTAATTTTACATTATAATTTAATCGTAAAATTCTTTTTATATCATTTTTAATATTAATAAAATTATTTTAAATGAAATTATGTAGGATACCTGATTTATTAATTGAACATACTCACTTCAAAACTGGGAGGTGGAATATGTCTGGCTTGAAACCTAGATCTAAGAGGAGGATCAAGTGGATGGCCAGGATATCTTGGTGCTGGCATACCCAGTGCAATAACTCTAAAGTCTTCGCTAACTCTAACTAGTCTCCAATTATCTAATTCCTCCTGGCTGTATGTCTAAAAAAAAGTACACATTTACTAAATCCATTAATCAATAGTAACAAATCAATGCACATATACAGATATTAATACCTTGAGTAACTTATCATAACGTGTTGCAGGGACAAGAAATCTCCCATCCTCTAAATGCATTTCACGGTTTTCCAATAAATTATTCAGAACAGGAAGAACATTTCTTTCAGCTTTCTCTACACCTTCAATAATAAGAATCCTTCCATTTGTTGCAGCCCTTACAGCACTTTGATCATGATAATAAGCAGTGCCACTTCTTATTTCTCTCCGCTGTTTTAGATCTGCTTCTGTTGTATCCCTTGAAAGTGCTATAAATTCTACTTCACGGTCTGTGAATTCAAGAAAAGCAAGAGCTAATTTTCTACGTCTAGTCCCTGGACCTCCAATTAAAAAAATATCTTGAGATAAAACATCTTTTTGAAGCATCCATTTTAAATGCCTTAATGTAGATGCATCCTCATTTTGAATAGATAGATTTAACACTGTTTGCATAAAAATCACTGTTATAATGCTTTCCTTCAGGAACAAAATAAGTAATGTAAGGAAAATACTTATTTAACTTACAGTATTTTCTAGGCACATACTCAGGCTTTTTTGGTGCTTTCACTGTTTTTGAAACTTGGCCAATACTAACAATCATATTATTATCTAAAGTTAAAATGAAATAATTAAACTACAGTGATATCGCCATATCACAAGTAATTGATCTATTTTAATTTATGATACCTGATTTGCAACGTGCAAATAATAAAAGGTTAGAACGAAATACATTAGATCTCGTTAAAACTTTATGATTAGTTGACATGCGATGAAAATGACATAAAACGTATAACATTGTTTTATTTTAATTTATTTCACATTACAGTTTAAAAAGAATTATAGAAAAGATATTCTTTTTCGTAAAAATATATACGTATACTTATAACGATATATATACATATGTATATAGATTATTATGATTGTATAATGAACTGATTACCGTGACCAAAGTTTGATACAAGTTAATACAAAAATGAACACAATAAAATACTTCATAATACTATTTTTCTCAATATTTTTATATTGTAATATATATTTCAAATAAACAAGAAATCTAAATGTCTTCATATAATACTTTTGTAAGGTTACATGATATAAATTCATACCGGTTTATATTACACAAAAAAGGAATTTGACAATAGCCTAATTGACTGGAAAATTGTACTTTTGTTCGAGAAGAATTGTACTTAGAACACATGTTATAATTTGAATATTTATTACTTATTTCATAACTGAGTATTGTGTAAGTCATGAAGTAACGTATTATTGATTTAATATATTTGTAGATATATAATAAATAAGAAATGTAAGAAACAAAGAAATGTTTATATATTATGATATACCGTTTTTATTATTACACTGAGGAGTGTTACAATAATTCTAAAGACTATATTGACATTAACATATATATGTTACAGTTGCCTAATGTTTTAGCTCGACAAATTAGCTGTATACAAAACAAACAGTATTGCTGTAATTTATGATTTCCAAAATATCTAAATATAAATAAACTTTGTACTTGATAATAAACACTTCCAAGCAGTGAATTTCAAATAAAAGTGCTTATAAAATATTTGTGTCAAATAATTAAAGTATTACATTATGTTTCATTTCCTATTTCATTAAATTTATATCATCCGTTTACCTTCAAATTAGTGTTTCTCTTAAGTGTTATTGTTCTGTATAGCAAATCTATATAGCATTAAGTACTAAGCATTAAGTATCTAAATAGCATTAAGTACTTTATGCACAATATAAAATGTAAATAAATTACTCTTAAATTAATATCTATACAGTATATCAAGCGTTACAAAGATTTACATTTCAATTCCTACATGTTATTCATTTAATACTATTTAGGTAATAAACTGGAAATGTAAAGCCATTTCATAAAATTATATGTTTAGTTACCTGTATTACTTGACATTTTTCAGTAACGCTTTATAACAACTTGTATAATCAAAATCTTTTATGCATTTTACAAGAAAAAATATTACCTATTCACCATCAAATTTGTGTTTGACGACATCGAATTTAAATGACCAGAAATATGCAATTAATAAATAATTTCAACATACACACACACATATATATATAAAAAATATATAATATGATTAAATAAAATATATTTATTATTTTTAGACTTTCGAACAAAAAACAAAATTTGTCAACTTTGTCATTATTAACTAAACATTTTAATGAAACTATGATTATCCTTATAGGTAATCACCCACAATTCGTTTTTTTTTATCCTATTCTATTTCAGAAGCAACCTATTCAATTCTCATTAAAATATGCAAATTAGGAATGCCATTATGTCATTGCATATTAAGTTACACATAGGAATCAAGAGAATAAAATATCTCTTATACATTACACTTAATAAAATATTTTTCTTCTGCCCAATTTTAAAAATTCCTCTAAAAAAAGGGAAATAAATTTTAAATCAAAATATAACTATAAATACAAAAAGCTAAATATTAGTGTTCATTTAATATCAGAAAATTTAAGAAATTACCTCTACAAAGTCATCTGTTCTCCTAACATTGGCAGGATAATAATCAACAATTAAAGGGCGTGGTCTTTGACCAATACCAGATGGTTGTTGTAATCCACATGTCTGTTCTTCATTTGTAATTACACTTACTAAAGTGCTCACTACCTTTTCGTCAAGTTGCGACATTGCTTTATTCGGCGTTTTCATACGTCTCAAGAACAACGCATTCCATTTTTGTCTTAAATGTAAAAAGAATCTAGCAGTTTCTGGATCGAGTTTAAATACTACCCAATCGTCGAGTTTAAAAATCGTTCCTTCATTACTTTCATCAACTTCAGAATCTGATTCACTCTCTGGTACAGCTATAAATAAAAAATCATGACATTAAAATATATTAATAAAATGTACTATATTAAATAGTCAGATACCACATACACTCAGCTTCATAAATTACGTCTACGGACAATCTTGATGGTCCACAGAACAAAGCTACTGTCAATGGATTGATCAAAGTAACCATTTTAACATGACAAAATCGTCCTGTACGACTCATTTCTTCATAAAGTAACCAATCACAGGGCAAAGCTTCTACATTAGCTGCATATGTTTGAGTGGATGTCATCCTTGGTGATTTTGGACAATCTCTTAAAGTTGATGATGGATGAAAAAATACTTTCACTTCTTTCCTACAAAATTAACAATCAAAAATGTAAATAAATACTATATTATATAAAAATATAATACTGAAAAAATTAAAGAAGCAACGTACTGTGTTCTTAGTTGCAAATGCTCTCTGTCTAGCCTTATTAGGTTCGGATATAAACCAGCAGTCAGAGCTGCTTTCACTACGGCCCAATTTTCAGAATTAGAATTCAAGTCTCTAATGTCTCCTGGCCCTCTTGCTCTAACAAATCCAGATGCACGAAGCTGACCAAGCAGTTGTGTACGCATTCCAACTATCATCTCCATTACAGCAGCCGAAATAAAATTTTGTTCGCAAAATGTGCGTTCTTTGCCACTTGCACGTGCATTCTGCCACCCTTGGAAAGCACGTAAAACTGCCATATGATCGGAATATGTATTAGTCGCAAATCTCTTACGAGCCGCAGTTGCAGCTCTCTTTTGTGATGGTTGCAGGGGTAATACGAAGGGATCTCTGAAAATCGTTTTTCAAAATAATATTGAGTTATTTAACATATACTTAAAAGTCTAAATCCTTACTTACTTATATGCTAAACTACATACAATAGTCAAGACAGGATCTAAGCATTTTAAAACCACAGCATACAATAACATTTTTCCAAGTCTTGGTTCAACTGGTAAATCAAGCAAATGACTTCCTAATTCAGTGAGATCTTCCCACGGATCTAATGCGTCGATAGTCTTCAATAATTGAACTGCATTTCTTGTTATTACATTAGAGGGTGGTTCCAATGCTCGATCTAAAAATTCTGCGATAGGTGTATTTCCTGGAGCTAAATGTTTTGTGTACAAACACAGTTCTTGTAGTGGTGATCTTAAGATTTCTGGAGTTTGATAAGGCTCCATGTTACTATATCGAACCGAAGAAAATAGCCTATAACAAATCCCTTTTCTACATCTCCCTGCTCTACCTTTACGTTGTTTTGCACAAGCTTGGGAAATCCAATTGGATTTAAGTGTACACACTCCCGATAATGCATCGAACGATTTTTCTTTAACTTTTCCTGAATCAATAACATATACGACATCATCAATTGTGATACTTGTTTCAGCGATATTTGTTGAAAGAATAATTTTCCGAGATCCCGCGGGACTTGGCTTAAATACTTTTTTTTGATCACATGTTTGCATATTTGAATGAAGTACATACAAATTATAGCGTAAACCCTTATTCATTTCCTTTTCTTCATTATTTATCTTTTCTCTCATAGTTACGATATCATCATATCCTGGTAAAAATATTAAAAGAGAACCAGGAGGCATCTTTAAGTGGATGTGCAAAATTAATTGTAAGAGGAGATCATAATTGATTTTATCATCATTAAATGTATGTTGATATACATCTAATAAAAATTTATCTTCTTCCGAAAGTGAAACATCTTTAACATGTACTTTTGTTTCATCCTGTAGTGTACAATCATAAGTTTTCATATATGCTTCTATTAACTCGGCACATTCAGCTTGATTCATATTCTTTGCCCAATCTAATGCAGTCCATTCATTGGCTGCTCGTAGGTTTAAATTTGCACCTAAATTTAAAAGCTGTTCTGTGGTATTTATACATCCTTTTCCTGCGGCAATCATAAGCGGAGTTACGAATGTCGCGGAATGTTGATAATCTACCGAAACATTTTCGGAAAGTATGAAATATAAAAGTTGTGCAAATTTATCTTCGCCTCCGCATAACCATGCTTCAGAAATACTTTTATCCATTTCTTCGGCTAGCCACGGTTCTAATTTTATTTTTTCAGGAACTGGCTCATTCTGTTGTGCTAAAATTGGAGCAGGCAATATACATCTTTCATTCATAGTATTTGATCCTGATTGTTGAGGTTTATATTGAGTCCAAGTTTCTAACATTTTATGTTGATCTTTTTTATTCATAAACTCTTTTCTCTCTGAAAGCATTTCTTTCGTCATATAACCCGTCATTTTTAGAACATCTTCTAGAAAATACGTATCAACATCATATGATCTTCCCAAGACATTTACAACTGCACATTTGTTAAAATATTTAACAAAAATGTTAACATCCAATGTGGCGCTCATAAGCACAAGTTTAAGAGATTTATGCTTTTGTATTGCATCTTTTAATGCTATTAAAAGAAAATCGCAAAACCTATCGCGTTCGTGAACTTCATCCATGATAACATGTGTGACAGTACTTAAAGCAGAATCTCCTGCCATAAGAGTTCTAAGGAGAACACCATTTGTACAGTATGTTAAAAGAGTTTTTGGGGCAACTCTACTTTCAAGCCTTATTTGATAACCGAACGTTTGACCAATTTTTTCATCTCTTTCAAATGCTACTCTTTCAGCCACTGAAACAGCTGACAATCTCCTTGGTTGAGTGCAAATAATTCTACAAGGTTGTTGCCTTTGTTGGCAATGTTCTAGAATAAATTGAGGAACTTGGGTAGTTTTACCACTACCTGTTTCCCCTCCTATTATGACTACCTGATTTGTATTTAATGCATCAAGGATATCTTCCCGAAAGCTAAATATTGGGAGTGCTTTACGATAATTTAATACATCAAAATTAGTTTTCAATTGTGGTATTTGAGGCACACTGTTATTTAATCGACCCATTGCTTTTGTATTTGTATTTACTGAAACTAAAAGTTATAGATTACAAGCTCAATTTCATGATATAATTACATATACTTTGGATATATATATCAGAGTACCATCTGTATTAGGAGGCCGTTCTCGTTCAATCGGTGGTAACAAATCCTGACATTCTTTATGGTTTAGTGGAAAAGCCTGTAATAAATTATATATACTTTGTCTTGATGCTTTTTGTAATTTTATTACAGCATCAGCTTGAACTATTGTTGATCCTTCTCTTTTGTACACAGTTAAAAAGCGATTTGTACCTTTACTGTTAAAGGAAAATTTATATTTATTTATATTCATTACCTATTACATTGAAATTGAAATATTTGAATTATTTTTAACTCACCCTCTACTTTTAGATTTTAATCCAAGTTCATGTGCTAATTTATGAATATAGGCTCTTTCTTCCGCAGTATACGAAGATGGAAATTCTAATTCTTTTTGATCATGAGTTTCCAATAATTTTTTAAGCGTTAAATTTACTGCAATTCTAGTATCCTCCCCAATAAGAGGGGCTTTCTTACTGCGGTTTCTGCGTGGCATTATATCTAATAAATATATCTGAAATATAAAATAACCAATAAATATTTTAAATCAAATCTTTTTCAATCTCCTCTTAAAATATATTGAGCAGAATCAAATTTTGTTTTATTTTAAAATGTAGTTAATTCCATAAAATTTTGAAAGAGTAAACAGTATGATATCAGTCATATGATAACGACCTTGATAAAAGCAGACAAAAATATAAATAAAATAAAATAATTATAAAATTGATGTATATAATTGCATATAACGAAGTTAGATGTGTATAATTTCATGAACTTTTTATATAAACTCACATAATTTCGATAATTCCGTTAATGTACATAAATTGTATTTAAATCCAATATGTACTTGATAAACTAATACTAATAAATACTACAACAATTTGTAAAAGTTATGTTTCATAAAAGTACATCATACTTAAGTAATGACCTTAAGTAAGTAATGACAGCGAATAATATTTACGTCCTTTTCAATTATGAACTCCCTCTACACGAGCCTAGAAAATTATTTAGAACAGTTTGTATCGATATAAACCGTATTCTACTAGATTCACGGTCGGGTCATGTTTCTATGTTACCAATCTGAACGAAATATCAACAAAGTTAACTTAGTTCAACAACAGAGCGCGTTTTGATCGTTTTTCACGAGAGATCCGCAAACAGTGAAAGCAGGCACACGGTTAAATGCTGTTCCAGTAAACAATATGGCCGGTTTAGTTTGGTGCGCGGGTTATGTCGTCTCTATCATATTTTCCGAGTGTTTATTGTGCTTTATCAAGGATTAGTTGTTTTCGGTAAGTACATATTTTATAACGAACATATACTCTTACATAGAGAAGTCGAATGATTAAGATTTACGACGAAAGGTTTTGGTACCTGATGATTGACGATCACAAGTGTGCCTTTCCGTCAATTACTGTCTGTGTTTAAAGATATCGGTGAAATCTTACAAAGATTTTCGACTCACTTCTAAAGAATTTATACACGTGTTTGTGTATCGTATATACTTTTAGATGTTGAAAATACTTCAACGACAGATAAATTATACATTTTAAAAAATTTCAACACGGATAAGAATGACGGTTGAGATTTTAAATCCTGCGATGCAAAACGATATCATCGAACTTTTCTTTCACCTTCGTATGGCTCTCGTATTAAACAGGCCAACCTATTGTGGATCTGTTACGTTATCTGTAAACTTGGCCAAAGTTCCAGTTTTCTATTGGCACTTTTCCTATAAGGTTTGCGATAACGATTAAACTTCCTGACAACGTAAGCGAAGCAACAGGTTTTTTGCTGAGAATCTGCCGATGACCTCCCATTTTAGTACTCACCAGCAGACTTAAACAACTCAGATCTAATCATTTTACACACATCTTGTTATCTTTTTGCACATTTGACAAATTATATATTTAAAAAGTATATATATATATATATATATGTAATAGAAAAATAATTACTTCTCGAAGTATTTAATCGTAGTGAATCTCTAAATGTTAAACGAGTAATTGAACTTGTACCATATTTCATATTGATATACAATTATTTTAAAATGTTTCGTTATATATAATAATATGTATTCTGAATAGATACTTTGAATGCAGTTATTACTCGTTAATGATGAAACGATATATTTTTTAGGATACACTGAGAGGATATGAATTTTTCAGTATTTAATATCTTCAATATGAAATTTAAATTAATTCAAAATGAAACTTAAATATGATTTGAAATTACATTGGATTGTAAATATAATTCTTCTGACGCGTATATTTAATGGCTTACTTATTTAAAATGCGATTATGTAGGAGATAGCACATGTTTTTATTACGAGAATATTATTATCTGAATCTTAAATATACGTTTACTTAAATATTTAATATCGAACTAACGTCTATAAAAATTTATGTAGTCTAGATCTCGAATGAATTATCATTGATATGTCATCGAGTATGTATATTAATTATGAAATCAGAATATGAAAATGTATTTAAAAGTACAGTAATACAATAACACATTTACATAAATAATAAAGAATATATCAAATTAAGTGTAAATATTCTGTACGCGCATGCGTACAGCATGTAGCCATGATCAAGACCCAAATTTAAGGTTCGTTGCAAAACACGCTGAATAAACCGTGTAAGATATTAACGCGAATGTCGACATCACGTGCATTACGAACAAATAAAAACGATAATCATAAGATTATCAGATTCATGTAATATCAAGTATCAATTTATTTATGCTCGATGCAATCGCTACGTCTCATAACTTTTATAATGTACAAAATTACACGTGTAATTGAAATTTATGCAATTACTTAACGATCATAAATGGAAGGAAATTGTATAAAGCATTGCAAAATAGATTTGTATTCCTACAGATTACGTTCATCATGCACATGTTACACGAATGTTTACGATTCAAGATCTATATACATCGAAATAGCGCGATCAACGCGAAACGCATCGAAACCATGGTCAATTTAATATCAGAGCTACCAGAGCCAAAATGACGAACCGATACGTAGTTTTTTCGCAGCAAATGTTCTTTTCCATAGAGATTTGAATGATTCTTCCTTTCCTTTTTTTAAAATAAATTGACGCGAGCTTATTTTTCTCTTTGACACCTTTCGTGACAGTTCTGGCGTTAATTTCGGTTACCAGCCGTTTACCTTCTTTGTTGGTTTCGCGAGAACCGAAATCTATCCCATTGCGTCAGTGTTCTTATTTCGGACGTTGCTGAAAGTCCGTGACTTGGTACATTGTTTTTCTCGGCGAGACGGATGTTTAATTCATTCAAAAATTGCCAGAGGCAAGAATTGGCACGGGGCGAGAAAGAAAGAGAAAGAAAGAGAAAGAGGATACCGAGAAGCGAAGTATAAGAAGAAAGGAAAACAATGTAAACGGTACAAGAAAAGAGAAGAGAGAGATATAGTTGACGTTCGAATTTTTTTAGGGAAAGTCCCGCGTCGTTCGTCGCTTGGGACTGAAACGCCACATTCGTTGTCGTTCATTCAGGAATTACGTAAGTTAACATCGCATCTGCTCGTTGCGCTTGTCTACTAGTTAATGCCTGGGCAAACGCTAAAGATTCCCACTGATTGGGGCCTGAAAAGGTGGCGCGGCAAAGTGCTCCGCCGTCCAACAACCGTGGTCCGTTAAATAAACGTCAGATCAAACAAACTGATAAATACGCGAACGGGCGATCTAATTGGGCCACACGTGCGAGTATACGCCTAATTTGCCACCTAAACGCCCATTCACTAGGGCCTTAAGACACTTGCAAATCAAAATAAAATCATTATGTAGTTATGCGCGACGTTTCGTGACGCATCGTCTATGGTGGTCGTATCTCATTGCAATTTAATAGTCCGCTGATCGATAAAGAAGGGAATGATGAATATGTATATAGATTTCTTTCTTTGTCTAATCGATCCTATTTGTAATCGAATAGGAACTAATTTGAATTGTATCTCGATCAACGGATAATTCGACGGAAAGTCTGTCTGTATTTTTGTCCGCTCCCCTCCCTCCTCCCGTCTAATTGCCACGAAATTAGCCGTTTCAAAGACTTAATTAACCTTGCTCCTTCACTTAGGCTTGCTTAATTAGAAGTTAATTTTTATATGTGCCCTTTCAAATCGGTAAATGAAATGTTTGATGATAGCTTCATACTTGGAATTTATTTGGAACGTTTTAGATATCGTAATCCGCAATCTGATTATTAGTATTAAACGAAGAACATGGTAAAGAGAGTAATGTTCACTTAAGTCAGAATCATTTAATAATTCATGAACGGTGCACTAATACCGTACACGAACTCCGTTGGTAATACAAAACTATTTTGAATTTACAAGTGATCGTTCGTCGTACTGTACAATGGAACACAGATCACGTCGAAATTCTTCTCATCGAATATGCTTAATTTTATTTAACATTCTCATAGCATCGGGATGCAAATGCGCAAATCTAGAGTCTAGACGTTTATCGTTGCACTCGAATCCGAAGCTTTCGTGAATTCTCAAGCTTTCGCCTACACCTGAAAATCACACCGCCCTGATCTACCATCTACGAAAGACAGAAATTTAATCAGATTATTCGATTAAGAGAACGCATTCTTAATTCTCTCGACCACAAAGTTTAGTCTTGTTCTTTTATTGGAGATTTGTTATTACATTGCTAATACAAGGGCTTCTGACTATAAGAATCTTTCACCTTCTATAAGTAAAACCATTTTCCATAGGTAACGTTTTTGCTCTTCTATAGCCTTTAACACATTGGTCGTCCAGGGTGATTCGGCTAAGTTTCCTATGGGGCCCAAATCCAACCGCCGGTACGTAGGACGTAAATAGAGCGACAAGCGGGAATCCACTGTTTATCACCTTCGATTCATTATAAAGAAAAGATTATTTAGTTCTGAAATGGAGAAAGCGATAAGCTTTCCAGCTAGAGCATACTTGTGAGATCTACATCAGTGATTTTTTCATCGCCAAAATGTTCAGTAAACAGCGTGAAAATATATTTGAAAGTGAGGAGAGTAGTGATGACGAAGTCTACAACTATTGTTCGAAGTGCCCAAAATCACCCCAAATGTGTTTGGAATGTTTTAACAAATACCATGCGATATAACATAATGTAATATTTTATTCAGAATATAAATTAATAAAAAGTATGGTATAACGTGTTTATAATATTTTCATGTTGTATATCCTATATATAATATCCTATATTTAATTAACTCGAACAAGAAGAGCGTCACCTGTACTTGGGTGACGACCCCCCATGGAAGTATACCCGTCACATAGATGTGGGTGACGTGACGAGCAACGTGTTAACCATAAGCTTTCGTAAACATTCCCTGATGGTTATCAATATCTCTGCTACGTTATATATATAATTATTTGTAAAGTCAAATGTTTAAAACTTCTCTTCTTTAACAGAAATAAACATTTGGAGTGCCAGCGTGAGATTTCTATGCGAAGCGCGAGGGTTACGTAATTTTCTCGATGCATTTCGTTCCTCATTGTTTTTCCAATGTTACCGCTTGTTATTTAAAGTATAGGTATGTTGTTGTTAAAGGTACGACTACGAAGTTTCTTTAATCATTGATAATTAATGTTACGGAATACTTAAAATGTTATATTCAGATACGAGTGGACGATGTCAGCGAAGAATTGATAGCGGACATTCGTAATTTAGGAAAACGACGATTCTGTATGGAATTCAGCCATTCTCGTTCGCTTGAAGAACTCACGAGTTGATCCTTTCTCCTATAAAGTTCGCGTCGCTCGACCTTGGATTCAGAAACGTCACATGCGTTTTCACTTGTTTGAACCTACATACGTTGTCGCGTTATGTAAATTTCTTCATGTTTCTAGATACTTTATAGTATCTACAGCTATTACCTTGGTATTTTTCCTAAATTATCCGCCAATTTAATCTCACGATGTTCGTCTATTGTTATTAACAGCCGATATCAAGAATCTTTGATCATTGTGATCGCTCGTTTTAAAACAGTATATGATTTCTTAAATTCTGATGGATTTGTGTCCGGCTTTTTTAAATCGATAAAAATACTTTTGATATACCTTGAACTAATAATAATTTCTGGTCTCTGAAATAATAATAAAGTCGATGTAATATGTAATTCATCCGTGCAATAGCACGAGATCTACAGATATGTGCACACGTATAAAATATTTTTACGCGACTGGATAGTAAGCGTGTGATAAAATATTATCGAAATATGGAGTAAGCAAACATTTCGTTAGAAAATTTTCACTATAATTTATGTTTGACTTTATGTATAATTCGTGCATTAATAGCTGCGTATTCGAGTTTATGTCTGCAAGTATCCTTATAATCTTTTTTACTCGATAGCTTAAAACTTGTCGCTTGTCGATTCGTAAATGTTATTAGTCAGTAAACTATCGTTGGTGAGGATCGACGAAACGATATATTATACGTTCTGAAATAATAATTATGTTTAAGTAATTAATAATATCTTTCCTTTGAATAATTTACGATACAAATCAAAGAGGCTAATATACGATAAAGAAAAAAAGCAAAAAAGGAAAGGATTACATTGTATTTCAACGTTTTATACATGCAGTAATTATTGGCTCACTTTTTACCGGATCTCGATCCTACGGTAATGATAGTACGTTGCGTTAACGATCGTATGGTAACCTCAGGTCACACACATCGATCCTCCTACGCGAAGCTTGTAAATAATGGAGACATACACGTGACTTATTCACAGAACATACCGATGGACTCTTCACAGTCGATTTATGCGGTCTGTCGGCAATTTCTAGCGACGAAGTCGACTCATCTTCGAGTTTCAACGGTGTTCGAGTTTGTCTATCTTTTATCTATCTTACTGTGCGCTCATTGACTATGAATTTTGCATACAATCCTATCATTATGTCATAGTTTGGTTACTTGTTCTGGAACGATTCCGTCGTTCTATATATACAGACACATGAAAGTATTCCAACACTTATAGACGCCTTTTATGAATATATTATGTGTGCTATACGAGACATTTTGAAATTTACCATTTTTATGAGATTCTAGAGACTAGACTAGGTTTGGATTAAATTACAGGATATTCGGTGCAATTATACGTTTTGATACAAGATTAATTGGAACGATACTTTTTACAATATACCTCTACAAATAAAAGTTTCGTTATTATTATTAATTTGCTTATTTGTCAAATCGATGAACTCCACAAAGCAAAAGGTAGAGAATATTGATGAAATTGTATTAATTTCTCCTAAAAGTTTCTTTCGTTTTATAAGCAGATAATAGATGCACAACATTTTTTCTTTTATACTATTTTATTGAATTATCATTCTGTTCTATTGGAACAAAATGGATTGTACGTAATTATCATTTTGTTTTATCAGAACAAAATGGATCATACATGATTCAATAAAATAATACAAAACAAAAAATGTCGCGCGTCTATTATTTTCTTATGAAACGAGATTAACGTAGATCACGGAAATACCTAGATAGTTAATTATCCATCATATTATTATGTAAACCTAAACATCCTATATAATATATAATATATATGCGATATAATATAGAGATCAGAATTATAGTGATCTTTATTTAGATAGATTATTTATTTACAGTGATTGAAACAGAACTACGACTGTTTAATTAGAGCTATTTCTCGATGTAGTAATGTGATACAACCGAATCAACTGAATTTGTACAACTACACAACTTACAACTTATAACCAACTCCAACTCGCAGCAACTCGATAATTTATGAGTAACGATTAACCTGCTGCTTACTTGTAACTGTAAATAGTTGCAACTTAGTCTTAACTGACCAAAACGTCCTTTTATGCATCTTATTGTCCTAAAGAGCCACGGGCATATGGTTCATCGAGATTTCCCATCCTTCCTGAATCGTCAGCATTTTCATTCTTTTCTGCCTGTAGTTCATCGGAATTTTCTCAATGGTCTTTCCACGATACTACAATAATATTCTACGTAACTATTAAGTCATTCCATAAGTTCGTGCCGTTTTTCGAGTGGTTATATATGTTAAGATTGTTTACATACCTTTCAATTTCATGAAAAAATGTAATCCCCCTCTCGTTGTACAAATTCTTCCCATTTTTCATTACTCCGTCTCGATAAAAGTTCTCTTGTTTTTCTTTAAAATATGAAATGTATACACAAAGGTCGGCACGAACTTATGGGATGACCTAATATATTTGAGTCTTACCACGTATCTAATGCAGTAATTCAAGTTGTATACTAATTTTTTGCTAAATATATGTTTGCAATGAACATCTCGTAATTTCTCTATACATTTTTAGGCTGGTTTCATGTTTGACGAATATGATCGTGACATTCGTGTATCATCGCAGTGCTAGTGAAATTCCAAAATGTTTTCTATAACATACACAGTATGGACGTAGAAGCTTTCTATGGTAAATGTTGAAATACTTTCGTGACCCAGTGTATACTAGTTTCATGAATGAACAAAGGTTTTTAGCGAACGTTTAAACTATGAATACTTGTTACCAAGATATCGGAAGACTTGACTTTTTGCTAACAAATGTGACTTGTATTCTTTCAAGGAATTCTTATTATTCTGTAAATTATGTATTGTCACGAACGTTTCGCGTTGAAATGAAGGAAGATCAGTCGAAGTCAGTCGTTTCTCGGTACTACGTGTTAACGAATAATTTTTACGCGAAATTCTATTTTCATATTACAAAATTTTACATAAGAACCCGATAGATATTTTGATAAAAGTATCTTTTCTTTTCTTAAATTTCGTAATTTTTAATTCGTACAATGTTCTCCGATTTAAGGTGAGATTAGAGTGAAAAATGCACGGCCAGCCAAAGTTTTGGATGGACGTGACGAATGTGTTCGCGGAATGTAGTTTGCCTGGATTGAATGAAAGACAATCAGTGGCAGGAAGATATGCAAATTGAGGTAAGGCAACTTGTCATTACTTTCTCTAAAAGTTTATATGCGTAATACATATGTAGGTACTCGTGATGGAATATTTCGAGGTAAAACAACTCACCTACGAGATTATTTAACGCGGAACATACGTAAAACGATATTTGTTTGATAACTAAATAACAGGAAATTAATATAATATTTGAAACTTATCACAGGGATATATATTTCGTTAACATTCCCGCTTAATTTATGTTCATATAGAAATTCCATAGTATTTACTTCGTATCGATAGTAATTCCACGCCAATATTTATACAAGATTAACGAGCTATTAAGCTTTGCTAAAGATTGACAATTACGGCAAACTGCGGAGGAATTGATCAATCGCGATGTAATTCCTGTGGAGAACCAGTAATTCAGGTTTAAAATGATATTGCTGTGATTACGCGGCTATTCGCGTTGCAAAATTATTTACTGCTAGTGACTTTTCTAATCGAGATCGTCTTTTAGTTAGAATAGTTTTCAGCAATAGTTATATGAAAACATCATGCGTGTGATCTATCCACCAATCACTAAAGGGAATTTCTCGTTGATATTGTCGTGTTTTTATTTTCTACGCGCAAATAGACAAAAATTAGGATCTCGTGAACCATACGAGTAGTTCAGGAGTAAATGCACATTTTAAGTAATTAGTAAGCAATGTTGGAGTTGTATCGAAGGAGAAAGTGCTACACCATGACCCCGCCTAATGAAATCGGGTTGTGGCTATTTTTCAACTCTCTTATCGAATGAACGAAACAGAAAAAGATGGGAGCAGGAAGGAAAATAGATTAAAAGCGTCGATGTAACGAGTGTGAAGTCATTGGTAATTGGAATGCAGATAAACTGGTAGCTTATCCGCATATTTGTACATATAATCAGGCTGATTACACGCGATTCATTCTTTCGCCGGGTGTTTAATTTTTTTGACAGTATACACTGTACTTAAACACATAATGAACGGAAAAATAAATATTTTTGATTTTAACGCAGTAATATCTCGTTATATTCAATACGATTAATATCTGTTCACAAAATATTTGAAATATTTACATAAATAATATTAAACTAAAGACAACAAATCTTTCGTTCGTCGTGACATTATTAGACATATTGTTATTATATATTATTATATGTTATATAGTGATACGTATATTGTATATTATATTTAATTGTATATCGTTAGCAATCATTTTCAGTAAATCGATATTCATTCGTTATATTATTAATAAATATTCAGAGATAATTTATAGTGATTTATACAATACTGCCTTTTGAAGTCACTGTAAAAGTTTCCGCACAACTTTTTCAATTATTGTATTAACAAGGCATCGTTGACTGGCGTAGGTTTATTCAGTTTCTTATGATTAACTGACGACTAGCCTTGACCATCGTCAAAAGGCCAACCAAAGAAGAAACGTTATGTCCCTCACAGTTAACTCCCTACATTTTTCATTCGGCCACCGATACATATTGGCATGAAATGTTAACTTATATTTTCACCTTGAAATGTTTTACATAGCCTAATAATTATCGTTGTTTCCATATTAAATCAAGCGGTCAGCTTCCCATTGTATGCCGATTTGTTACGTAATGGCCAATTACGCAACCAGCATATTTCAATTTTTGACAGGTTACCATTATGCACTGTGAAAGAGTAATTACTCTTTGTTATTTAAATGGCTCTATTTCATTGTGAGACACTTGGCGTATTCTTCTTTGTGTATAGTTAAGTATGAGAAACTTGATATCGATACACGAGATTCTTCTTCATTAGAATTTTATCGAAGGTGTATTTTTCCAAAATTGAATATCTTCTCGAAGAAACTTGCAAACAATCGAAGGAACAACTAATCCATTCGATCGATATACTTTCCTGTAAGCCTGTATTACAATGTAACCATCTGACCTATAAACCATAACTTTCAACCTACGAGGAATCTTATACTTCACATGCCGCTGAACTTGTTAAGAACAATTACCTACACGCACACAGTTTTAGCGATGGAAATGTTACATTAATCACCTTCAAATAGAAGTCAAGTACTAAAGTCAAATATATGGCTTTCTTCAATACTTTTACGTAGCCGTATCAAGAAACACCAAACGCGAACTGTGCTTGATGAATTTGTTGCGATTTTTATTTTTATGATACCATATGGAAGTTGTATCTTTTACTGATAGTTTAAACGAATTAAACATTATTTTCGGCAAAAAGAGATTTCGAACGCGTCTTTCGAATTTTTATATTCTCATCTCGTATTCATTTCAATAAAAGACGCCTATAATAAAAGGAATCTTTGATATAAAATTAAATCGTGAAATCATCGACGACGGTTCTTTTATACTACGTAACCAAGAATGTTTTGTAGTTTCCTTTTTATGATGGAAGAGAACCGCGTACAAAAATATAGAAAAATATTTTATTTGCCATAATCGTTTGCCAAACTGTTTACTAAAATTATCCCGATGAATGCTTTTTCTACATTTTTTCCGTTTTTCTCTTCTTTTATAAAAAAACGATACAACTTTCTCGATTATACAATATTTTCCTCAAGCGTAAGAAATTCTTTATCGACAGAAAATCCCACGAATTATCTAAATGTAGCTGGAAAATGACAAAGCGCGTGATGTGATTAATTGCGAGCCAACTGAATGGTCGTATTTCATCTGCTGATCTAATGAATATTTAATTTTAAATAAAACGTTTCGTAACAAGTGTACAAAGGGCAAAACAAGAGTCACTTCTTGAGCAAATACGACGATTTGATTGGATGTAGTACGCGACGATAACGTTTGAGAAATAGCAGGAACAAGACGCAATTGACAATATGATTTCCATTTGACACGATCGAATTGCTTGCGAGTAATTTCCTCGGCCGTGAGAATCATAGGACGAAATGGAGGAAGAGAGAAGCACGTTTTATGGTTTAAAGTTTATGCAATTTTAATAGGGTACCGATAGATACCGATCCGTTGAAACATTTAATGTCCGCTGTTCATTGGAATCGGAACTTTACAGGTGCGACGCAATCATGACATAAAGCAAGGTTGAATAGTATAACGAGACATTGTGACGTCTATTTGGACGGCATATAGGACGAGCATAAACGCCTACAAGGACGTTCGTAAAACAAAAATATGAAAATTACCAGTGATCCTATGATTCGACGATTGTCATATGTAACTTTGTTACGAGTTCGATTTTCCATGTAATTTTTTTTCATCTATAAATAATTCATTATCAAAGCGTTGAATCATCAATCGGTTTGGCATAGGGATCGCAATGCTTCGGGTTACATCTAAATACTAATATTCAGCTATGTTATGAAATGAATTCTCTACGTGTTATACGTCGAGTCAAATGTCCTAAACACGGCAGTATTTGTTGAATCTTAATCGACTGGTATGGTTGAGTCATATGTTGTAATCAATATAGTTTGAATTAGATGTATTTCCGTATGATTAAATACACCTTTGGAGTATTTAACTGCATAAAGTACAAATTTTCTGTCGTGATTAAATAACGAAAATAATTAAATTGTTTTATAATAACAAATGACGTAAGGATAATCCTGTCGAGTGTTAGATTATAATTCTTGATAAAGAAAATATTTTTCACTTTTTCATTCTCCTATTTGTTTTTGTTTTGTTTTTTTTCTTCACAACCATTCTTCACGAAGAATTCGCGAAACTCAAATATATATTTACCATTTGAATTTCTTCTTACGGTCGAAACAATAAACGTTTCCGAGAAACGTTTTTGGTAAAATGAAATCAGTTTATTTGATACGGTTGTTTGTTCGGTTACGCGTATTGTGTGCGCTCTGTAACTAAGTGAAACGTTAGGTATCGCTATTTGTAAACCTTCGAGATAGTGCAACGAGAATTGATTCGAGGGAACGAGTTGACAGTGTTTAATTCTCGCCTCTCTCGTTGCATCTCGTCAAATCGGTTGAACGTCCGACCCTCTTGTTGCCCTCTGTTGGCGGCAAACCAGACACGTTTCGCGCCTTTCTGTAAAATGTTTAAAAATAATAACGGAGGGGCCAGGAAATAAAAACTCAAAATTACTTGAATTCCACGAATATTCCCGGCTTTTTCCAGATATTTGTTCCGTTGCCGTTATTTTGCATATTTGCCATTTGGTATTTGATGTTCTTTTTTCTTATGATTTATTTGTAAAATTTTTGAATAGAAGAGATAAGTATAAAGATGAAGATAGATAGTCATGATACGTTATAGCTATGTATAAGAAAATTACAGAAAGCAACAATGAATAAAGTATCTCTCTTATTAAATCATGTTTAATGCTTTGAAGATAAAAATACTTCCTTCTCTTGTAATATCAACTTCCTACGCCTCTTTCTGCCCTTTCGAACATTATCACACTCGAACTACTCCTGAAATGTCATAATTTTAAACACCAAAATCACAGAGCTGGTATAAATAACTTCCACGGAATATCGTCGTATCATTAACGCCCTGACGAAACATTTAAAATCGTAATCGACAGAGAAATAAGCAGAAGAAGGTCAAGATAAAATGACGATTTTAAAAAAGGAAAGGAGAGGGGAAAAAGGAAGAACGGGTTTGCGGTTTGACGTAAAACTTGCTGATCTACATCACTCGCAGGCCTGCAAGGAAGTGGCGCGATACTATTATTCTTCTCGGGTTATTTTTACGCTTTCGGATCCAGGAAAATGTATACCTAGCGAGGATCGATCAGGTTCACTTCCTCCTTTTCCATTAACCTACCAACGCCTCCGTGAAAATCGACAGGGAAAACAACGATGTTTAACCGTGCCACGTTCTATGGAACGACAGATTCAAATCCATTAAATTACAAAACACGTCTATCGATAAACTGTTTATGATAATGAGGATCAATGCAAAAGTTATTAGTAATGATCGGTTCTCTCTGTCGTATGTTGGTTTTTTCCTCTTTCTTTTATCAGTTTTCTCTAACACTTGCAACGCAGCATACTGCTCCGCATTCATCATAGTTTGTTTACAGAAAATCAACTGACATCATTCGCCCGACTAATTGATTAATAAACTATATTTGCTATGATTTACATGAGATAGCTGCTCTCGAATACAGACAGAGCATTGCATAATCGCGCGGCTATGTCGTTTCTACGACACTATTTCCTCACCTTATCCCGTTACTTTTCGGTGCTTGCGTACTAACGATCAGAAGCCATGAGCTAGATTATATCATTGTAACTCGTGTATCAAACGTGTGTTGTTTCGAATCGTACGTGAGTAGCGATAAGACGTCGATAATCGAGACTTTGATTCACAGTTGCATATATAGGTAAACGTACGTATACTCGAGAGAATACATCCGGTTGTTATTTATGCACTTCGGTATTCTGTATGGCTGCTGTGATACCGAAATGCAAGATGTGAATGATTTACTGTCTCCAACTTTTGCAGACAGACTTTTCTCTTGAAAATGGATATAATAAACTGCGTATATTTGTGCAGTTGTAGGAGATTTAAAAACGCAGAAATACGCGGAATGAATATGGTGTTGAGAAATCTTAACTAGGTGGTAGATAGATCAGTCAGGTTGCAACTGACTTTATTAACGCTCAAGGTGCAGGTAGATTTAAAGATGCAGAGTAATGTTATGTTTAGTTGATTTATTTGCACTGTTGTATTACAAGAAGAGTATGATTGTGTAGTGAAGATTGTTTGAAAATTGGTTTAAGATCCCTGAAGAAGCCTCGCCTGGCTCTTATATATACTAGCTCTCCGTCCTGGGATTTTCCTTCTCATAATGGTTTTATGGGGTGAGAATCTATTCCTTTCATTCTTCTCCGGTGTTGCTGAATGATACTAGATGTTTACTTTAGAGCGGCCCCATCGATCGCTTAGGGTGTTAGTTAGCCTCTTGATAAGATCCGCATCGTAAAGTTTACAACTTGGGAGGAGGAACTTCGAACTTTTTTAAAAAGGGCAGATGTGCTGCCCAAGTCATGAACTAAAAGTCACCCAAAATCCTGAACATATAGTATGTAAGATTTTCAAAGTAGAAGCTATAATATTTATGGATTTGTTTAATCCGGATGTCGTTGATCTGATAGATACGTGTAAAATTGAATTCTAAATAATTTTAAGTGAATAATTGTTCGTTCTTTATGTTTAAGTGTGATCTATATATATCATAAATACATCTGATTGTGTTTTATATTGTTAGTACAAATGTATAGATTTTAGTACAATTAAAGACCTTTTATATATATTTATATAGTCCTTTTGCAAAAGTAAGCGCTGCAGCGTAAATTTCAAGTTACTGTATCTCCTATACTTGCAGGAATTTTTACTTCGCGCTTTTTTATTGCGACTTCCGCAGTTAATTCTATTCAGAAAAATATCAGATTGCATAAATATTTACAGTCCAGTAATGATATAGCAGTACTAGTAGTGAAACACTAGATATGAAAATGGATGGGTTAAATGGGATATTAGTGTTATCGGATGTTATTAAGGAAATTCATTCCTTGTGTTATTACTACTAATAGTTATTAAATAGTTACTAAACAGGCTGAATATGCTCATTTCAAAACAATATTTCATACACACCAATTCAATATGTAATTCTTAATGCTCGTGTATTTACTCGAAACTATATTCGTGTGAACAGTGGACATTGAACAACTGTATTTATAGAAAGAAACAGCTGAAATAATCGTATTTATATTACAGATCTTATTAAACACAAATTAGTAGTCAGTGATTGGAAAAAGTATAATAGACAGGTATATAAATCATGCTTCAACCGAAGCCGATTGAAGTTTAGCTATCAATTAGCTCTCCTTAAAGCACTAAGACGTTACATAAGATCGATCCACCGATTTCTTGCTAGATAAGAAATAAAATTCTTCCTGTAAGTACTCACGTAGGCATGTTGTCCGACCAGCAACCTTCTGCCAGCAGAAGGTTGATTGTACATGTTTCCGTTACTCTATCTTTATTGAACATTTGGTAAAGTTTATACAAATGTGCATCTATTTAACTGATAAATTAATCTACTTAAAGCAATAAATTTTAAGGGAACAGATTTTTGTACAGATTTCTTACTTCCATGAAAAATAAAATTGGACCAAACGACTTATTTTTTTTATTTTTTTATTTTTTTATTTTATTTTATTTTTTTTTGAGAAATTAGAAGAGTTAGTTTACTAAGTAACGTGTAGAAATTCATCTCATTCTCAATAATTTTTATTACATCAAAGATTATTTAATTAAATTACATCAAGATAGAAAACATATTGCTACATACAAACATTCTTCAATCATCAGTAATAACAAGAGTAAATAATCAACAGGAGTTTAAATTACGTTTGAAACTAAGTTAAACATGTAGGATAACATTTTTTTATAAGATACTTTATTTTCGAGAAAAATACATTTGAAGATGTATCATACGTACACGTGTACACACTGGACCAGTTTGTTAATGTGCTTAAACGTTATTTCTTTACAAATGAGACCTTCGACAGAAAAACATTAGTTTATATTTTTTATTTATTTCCGTATGTATAATAAGCTCCTGCTGGTTGTGTTACCATATCTGATCTATACTTAGCCAAGTTAAAGTCTACTTGACAAATTTTCAATCTCGACGAAGGGAAAAAATTTGATTCTATATTTTCGACGTATTTTTTCACGTAGAATCATCCCCTGCCCGATTCTACTACGATTACCGCTCCACCCTGTGTTGGGGTATTATTTCACTACTTAACGTAATATTCGTGTTTGTTCGATTTTTATTTCGAACAGGAATTACTATTGCGATGTATGTAAAATATGCCTGGATTGCATTGTATCGTTTCAATGAATGCTGACAAAGCGAATAAAGGTAAGCAGACCCAAGTCGCTTCGCATTTTGATATTAACAAGATATTTCATTAGAACTTTCTTATCTGGCAAATGTATTCGTAGAAAGGAAGAAACCCGATAAATAAAAAAAAATCGCTGATTTGTTATCAACCCGTAGATATAGAGTTTCTAATAAAGCAATTCGTCGTCGCTTTTATTCCATAATAATACGGTTATCGAACATATCTACGCTCTCTACATTTGCACTTTGACGACCATTAAAGTTTATTGACTGCCCTTTCGAGCATTTACATTTTGTTAAATA
The DNA here is from genome assembly GCF_910591885.1 of Bombus terrestris. Lineage (NCBI taxonomy): Eukaryota > Metazoa > Arthropoda > Insecta > Hymenoptera > Apidae > Bombus > Bombus terrestris. Next base: position 13,230,865 of record NC_063274.1, read on the forward strand.
TTTACGCGTACGCTGCAGGTGAAAAATGAAACTTTGTTACAACATTGAAGGATTTGCTATTGCTGCATGCTCGTAGAGCGCAGTCGTAGTATCTATATGGATTATAAATTTTGAATGATGGTAATTATAATTAGACTGCAGATTTCTATGCAAATTCATATTTTTGCATAAAAATTTGGAAACTCCGTAGCCGAAGCTCAAAATTGTTTTGCCTTTCGAATATCATAGCAATATCATTATACTTCGGATATTTTATACACTTTCTCGTATCATGTGCATTCGAGCACTAATTTTGCACTTCTTAATTTTCTATGCTTAAATGCGTAAAAATCTTATAAACCCATAAAAAGAAACTTCTTTTTGGATACGTATTTTTCCTGCGAAATTGATTGGAAATTAATTATTTATATCAAGTGCAAATTAATATTATCACAATATAGTAAATTATAAATTGTTAAAACAATTATTTCAAATAACGTTCAAATTATTTCAAATAAAAAATAGTCACTTTGAGAATTTTATCTTAATTGCGCCTATATTTGATGAAAAATGGATTATAAACTTACGATTGTATGATTACAAATTTGATTCGACTCGAATGCAGATTATCTTGATATATTTTGATAAATTGAATATAAATTAATGTTATGCGGTTACGTTATCATTATCGCCAGGTTGGAATACATTATGTCGCATATTTCGTGTCGATTGAAAGTAAGAATAGCCTTTCTAGCTGGTTGGAAATATCGATCAATTAAGAGAGAATGTTGCCTACAATTTTATGACACGTAGACGTGTATGGAACGACTTCTAAATATTTAATTTGTAAATAACATTATGTACGTTAATTTTGATAACACGTGTGATATATTGTCTCTGAATGACTTTAACATCTTCAACAGTATAATAAATGTAAATTCGTGGTCGCAATTCAAAGTTCCTTAGAATCGTGTACGATCCAAAGTTATACGTTTCGCGTTAACTAAATTTTTTCCTGATAGACTAATTGTAAAAGAGTTTCTTTCATATCTTTGTGCTCATCTTGTAATTTTTACCAAATACGAACATATTCAAGGTAAAACGTTTTCCTATCTATTAAAAGTTTCACTGAAATTCGTTAATGAACTTTTTATTGTAATAAATTATAATATACTTATTAACGAAATTTATTTGGTGCTCTGATATGAAGAGCTTTTAATTACTGTTCACTGAAGAGCTTCTTACTACTCAAATGGTTAAAAATACTATTATCGAATAGCAATATTTTCGCGACTAGATGATAACCGTTAAAAATGTCTATCAGAGGTATTATGTACATTTGTTTCGCATCGTCATATGCTGTTGCACTTATAAAATCGTTGAATGTACAATACTTTTAGGAATTCTTATCGTTCTATTCTCCTTTCGGGGTCGACTTATCTTATCGGTAAGCGTCGTACTTTCAACGATTCTTCGTAAATATCACGGAGAATCTCTACCTGACGTAAAAAATACGCTCTATTGTTTACGTATAAAATTGGATGACTTCGATCGTGAACAGATTTTATCTGATTACGTAAATTCAGTTCGTTTCTTCTTATGTAATTAATTCGTAATGCAATAATAATTAAATCATTCGACAATCGGCAATTAAACATTCTCGGCCGTTTGATAAACAATCATAGGTTGCACATACTCCGTAATTTGAAAAATGACGCGTATCTATTGTTTCTGGGTAAGTTGGAGGGATTATGTATCGTTCTGATATCACGTAACGCTCCATTTTCACATTCTTAGCGTAACATTCCTTAATTTAGACACATACATTTAACTGTCGAGCAATTATTATATCACTATTATGCATTGCACTAGAGTCGTACTAATTATACTATTTCATACTGATCTCATATAGCGATCTTTTGCAGATACTGTTATACGATAGAACTTAATATTACTTAGTAAAACTTGACGTATTTTGCAAGTAATCAGTAGCGTGTACTAATACATTGTTTTACACAACAGTAAAAAATTTTGGTAATAAAGTAAATGGAACTTTCCATGTAACACATATTTTACAAACTGAAAGTCATCGTTGCGAGTCAGCAATAAAGTAATAAACCTTCAATATTTACTCGCTGTTTAATGTTAGCTACAATTGGATTGATAATAACTAAAAAAACTTATATTTCTTTATCGTAAGTCTTTCTTCAGAAAGGTTTTCAATTGTAAAAGAGAAGATTTACAACTTGCCAATTCACCAATGTTATTAATTGGTAAATTATCATGTAAGATGGCTTTAATTTTTTACCTTTTAATCGAAGTTATGCTGTGTAGACTCTTATGAAACGGCGGCTAAATATTTTATGATAAAGAAGAACAAGGATAGCACAAAGAAACTAATGAAGCTTCGGTTTTTTCACTTTTTAAATTAACAAAGAAGAAAATTATATTTTTTAATGACCGTATAACATGCTGACCAATGGCCATCGTGCGCGCGACTCTGCTTTTATTTTACAATCTGACGTTGGCGAATCGAATAAAACCTTATGATGTCATGTTGATTTTCTTATCAGCCTCTTGCGGTATCCCATAACAGATTGCAGTGGGAAAATCCTGAGTGGGAGTTCTACGCCGCTATATTTACACTAGAATATGATATCGCTTCCCCTTGAAATATTTCGATTCCATGAATTTCTTTCCTGGTCGAACGTGATACGGATCGCTTTATTTGCGAGGCAGATTCGTCGTTAATACAAGAATTTACGGGCTCGGGAACGACAATCGCGCGATAGGTAAATGATCGGCGGAAAATAAGAGGATTTACGGTGGCGCGAGATTTAAAAGCTTTGCGTGCGTAGTCAGGTCTGTTTCCCAATGACGCCCCGCGTTCTTTAATTTCGTGCAGTAGTAAACGTCCATTCAAATCAGGCAACCATGCGCTCGTTTCGTACTTTACGCGTATCATTAATCTCTTACGTTCGGGTTGATTGAAAAAACATCTACGTACGTCTATCTGGCGAATGCGGTTTCGCATAGAGAATAAATAACTTTAACTTGTGAAGAGAAATTAATTTAAATATATTGTTTTTCTTTGTAGAATTCTATAGCTAAAACTGATTAATTGTACACTTCTATAACGTTGTAATAAATATAATGCTATAACGCTTTTATTATATTACATTATATTATGGTATACAGTACGCTATGTTCTAGAACGAATTGGTTCTTGAATTACGTTCGTTATAGCATCTGTTCGTTGTAGCTTACATTAAAACATATATATTTAGAAGTAACTCGTTCCAGGTCCATAGTTGAAAGCAAGGTACAACGGTTTGAATAATCGTAAAACGTAATATAAATTAAAAAATAAGTGATGAGAGCGATATGAAACTTATTTATTTAATTGAAATCATAAATTGACGAGGCAAATATGTTTGTTAGCCTTCTTCAACAATCGTTATCGTTCCGTAAACAAACCGCCGTACCTTTTCACTATGACATTCGATTATTCGTTCGTCCTGGACTGCGTTAGTTTGTACTGTTATTCACGAATTTTTACGCTACTTAGTTGTCTTCTATCTACCGAACGAGAGAAAGAGAAATTCAAACAAATTTGTGTCGTCAGTCAATGTTTATTCTTTACCATAATAATCGTCGGAGTGGCCGATATTTTTTCGCGTTTGTTATAACATTCTGATTTTACTTATAAAAATTATTCGCTGTCTCGGTGTAATTAATCAATTATCTCAGATTAACGTAGTGGAAATCGTTTAACTAAATTGGAAAGCTGAGATTATGTGGTGGAGTAAGTTAAAAATTTGGGGATATGAGTTGGTTTGTGACTTCTAATCCTTAGAAGAAATATTTGTTTAATCCGATGGTAAATCAATTTACCATATGATCCTGTGTCGTAGCATGTTTTTTTAAGCTCAAAAGATACACTAAATTTTGTTGTAACAATAAAACAGCATCGTATGAAAAATGGCAGTGGACTGATTTACGCCACTATAGTTTCCAGTTTGTCGATGTATAATAATAACTGGTGTGCGCTATTTAATAATTTGGTATTACTAATGCTCGTAATGGAAATCTTCTTTGAAAATCCGTTAATTCTATTTAGTAATTCCAGTGAGCAGAGATTTCTGGGAAACTAGGTGCATTTTTCTGCCTTTCTTATCGTCACGACGATAATCTTTTACGACTGTAGGTCTAATAGAGAAACACGGGATGAGGTCACGCTTAGATCGAATAAACAGGGGCTAAGTTAAATGGAACAGTATCTATGATTGCCTGCCGCACCCTTTTCTATCTCCGGCCCTACCCTTTTGGTCACCATAGGGGGCTGCTCCGGTTACAACAATACTCAGTTACGTCTTCGATATTGTCACTCAACGACTCAACCCTTCTCATAGTTTTATATCGAATTAGACTCGATTCTTCATAGAAACGATTCTTTTACTCGATGTTGACAGGACGCTCATTTATTAAATTAAGAAATCTAGATAATTTATTTAAAATTGTTACGTATATCATTCAGATTCTTGTCGATTGTTCAAGAAAGTGTATTAGATAAATAAATCTCAATTTTAGGATTAACTGGAGAAAATACGATAAAGGAGGAATTTTCTATAAATACAATTAATTATTTTGTTAAATTTGTAGAAATTGAATTCGTTATTAAATTAGAAATATAACTACATATTAGCTGGCGATAAATATATTAAGAAGATTATTAGAAAAAATTCTAATTTATCCAATTAAGTCTAAAAATTAGAATTAAAATAGAGTTAAGTCATCTCATGGAGTTTACCACTTACGTGTCTGTACTTATGTGAAAATAGTTGTAGAAACAGCCAGATGAAAACTTATAGACGAAGATATAGTCTAATTTGATAATAATTTTTTTCTTCTTTATATTCACACACTGTTTACGAGACAGGACGATCAGCAGTTTACAAACATACTTCTTAAAGAGCATCTCTTGCACGTAATCTAGAAATTGATCTCTGAAGAATAATGTAGTAATCGTCAAAATCATTTCCTACTTCTACTACTCGTTATTACTAAAATAAATCTGTTACGCTAGTTCGCGGAAAATCTACTTCACGGAAGAGTCTCTCGATATGCCGAAAAGTTTCACAATCGTGTAAAAACATTATTCGACGATGAATTCAATTTTAAATCAAACTAATCAACTCGAAAAGTTATATTATTTATTACAAGATAATAAGATATTATGCAAATACCAATCGTACACTGTAAAGTGTAAAAGAACAAAGTTTCTCACAGTATTTTCCGCTTTCTCCAAAATCCGTTCGTAACCAGATCTCTCCTATATCTCTGCAATACCAAGGTTGCTATCAATAAAGCAACAAACGCGAATTGAAACGCAGCAGCTCATCGAAAACAAGCATTCAGCTGGAACCGGAACCTAGTCGTCTCTAACACCGCAAACTATCCCACTCAGGAACACAATGTCCGTTTCAATAAGGTAGCCGGTATTACTCCATAAACCGTGCAATAGCTACGTTTCAGCTATCTCGTACCAATTTCCATCACCGTCAAATACGTTCGAGCGTACAGAAACGAAAGTAATCGCTGTTTACAGGCGAATAGCCGCGAATATCGGCCAGATTCGTTCGTTTCTTGATCGACGGCCTTAAAACGAGCAATCATCGTTCGACGTAACGTCGTTCGTTTAGTAGGACGTTGTTTTCGATGAGATTTCGACGAGATTAGTTAGACCGTTTGGCGTATCGTCGATCGGTTGATCTCATTCGATACCGTGCCGTTTCATCGACAATCCTCCAACAATTAGCAAGAAAATTAAGGGACAATTTACCGGTGAATCGCGTCGTTAGAGGAGCGTCCGCTTCCATTGGCTCATCGATGATTACGTTGTCTCTCACGTGCACGGTATCACAGAGAGACAGTGTCATTTCGCAAGGCCACGCTGTATATTACGAACGTCTAAAAGGGGTAGAGACAGGCCGTCAATTATGCACGCTTGCCCAATGGGTACGTATCTAGGCTTGCTACCGATTTTATTAACCGCTTCACGATACGGAACGTGTTATCGTGTAAAAGTGACATAAACAGAAACGCTAGAAACCCGTCAACCGTTGATACCTTTGGAACACGTTTGCACCGTTTTTCGCAGGATCATCCAATTGTAAAGGTTCTGTGTATCGTGAACAAGTATTTGGATACTTCAAAATTATTGCGAGTACGATGGTTGACGAAAGGAGTAGGACAATTGGCATAGAAACTTGTAACGTGTGTGTTGTGCGCGTTATGTAAAATATTTTGAAATTTTCTTGGTATTACGATGAGACACGACCGCCACGATTATACCTTGATAAAATTTCGAATTGATCGGAAGTTACACGACATTTATTGCGGACATATACTTGGTAAAATATTAGAATATAACACGAATAACCATCTTAACCATATAATGAATTTGAAAGACGATACGCAGTAGGGTAGGTAGACTGATTTAAAGAATGATGTCTAGAAGAGGATCTTGTGAGCCGATTCATTATCCTAGCGCGGAGTGTTCTGGGATTATGCAAATGTTTTCAACAGACAGCATGTACAATGATTTGCGAAAACGATCGTTCCTCAGATTATAGTTATTCGTAATTACCGTTGTACTTGGTGCTACGTTTGTACTACAGGATATTACCAAGTATGCGAACTATAATTGGCGCTTTTGCAACTAGTAATTACTTCTGTTTTCTATAATTGGAAATTCGTCGAAGGATAATTGAAATTTGCAGGATGAACTTGAATGAAAATTAGTCGGATGTGATTATTATATTCAAGACTAACGTTGTCTCGTAATATGCAACAAACTTGATCATTAATTGTGCAAAATTCAAGATTGAATTTGGAGACGTTCCAGTTTAATCATCCTATCTTAATATTACACTTTGTTTTTTTAAGTCACATCGCATGTTTCCTCATATTTTACCTAACCTTGCTGTCTTACTTTATTCCACGTTCTAAGACATACATACGTATTGCGGTAGCATTATCATATCTCCCAAGGATTTTGATCGCAAAGTAACAATTCCAAGCTTAAGCGAACAGCTCCGTCGTTGCTACGCGAAGAGACAACGGTTTCTAAAATATTAGGTTGGATCTGAACAGGTTTAGGTGTGTCATGCGTTCGTTCTTTCAAATCTACTTAATTTCAAATATTTTTTTTTACCAAAAATGATGTGATTTAATTGAGGAAAGCTTGAAAGTTTGAAATCTTGGTTCGTGAAAAACAACATGAAACAACATGAATCGCTATAGATTTTATGTTCTTCATGTAAGTTAATTTGTTTCGTGCACGAAAAACACGGTTCGATGGAAATGTGCGATTCCTCTGACTAAATTGGGCATATTTAAGCTTAATAACGAAATACGGATTAAAAAGGTTTCTTGTATCTAATATGTACAATCGTAACGATTTTTTGAGAATTGCATTTATTTGACGTACTCGGAAAAGCAAGACATTTGCAGATTAATAATAAGTCGATATTTTTGCACTTTGGATATTTCTAAACACTTTATAATTATTCTCGGTTGCTAGTTTAAGTTCAGAAATGTATAATTAAATTTAAAATCAATTCTGTATCAAGTATCTGATAATAATATGTAGTATTTCCGATATCTCATTATACTAATCAATATTCAAGAATTCTAATATATGCACATATGTACGTGTATGTGTTACAAAGTATTTTGGGTATTTAACATCGCGTCGCGTCGGATATCTTTGAACCATCTTAAAATTTATCAAATCTCCAGGATATTTTGAATATTAAAAACCTTTACTGATATTTTAATGTCGCGAGGTATTTTTCTCATTTCTAACCTGACCCTGAAAAAATTTCCCCGAAATGTTTAGAATATCTTTTCTTATATCGATCCGATTTGAAGGAAAATTCTCGACTCGACAAATTTTCAGTGTGGTTTTAAGAAAACTTGACAAAATGTAGAAATTCTCCAAAAAATTCCTTATGCGTTACCTTATGCGCTACCAGATAATCGTATTCATATGCATATAACGATAGAACATTAGCTGAATATATCTGCTCCAATGAGTAATTAAATTGAAAGCGAAAACGTTTACGCACAATTGGAAGAAACAACGGGGCATTCTCGATTCTCGGGGAATACGATTTCACGGAAGCGATAGAGTTAATTAATTTTCAGCCTAACTCGGCTCATATATACGCTTCTCGACGAATCGTGCTAATAATCATCGATCGCAAAATGAAATATATTTCATTATACGCTTACGCTTCTGAAAATATTACGTATAAAAAGAGTAATGAGAAATTTAAATGAAAGAGCAGGAGGAAGATAGAAATTGAAAGAGCGGAAGGTAAAGATAGAATTGCAAGCCAAGGATTTTGCCAACCTGGACCATTTCTTAACCGTCAGGCTGAAAATAAAGAATATTATTATCATTACGTATAAAAAGAGCGTGCCAAGCAGTTGAGCCCTTTCGCAAGCTTTATCATATAAGTGAAATATAGTAGCAAAAGGGTTAAGTATTCTTCACATATTTCGATAAGAAATATTTACCTATAAATCTTCGGCAAACAATCTTGTTTTTTATCATCAGTCTACCGCGATATTCTTCCACTGATACGGTCGCACGCTACATAATCGAACACTGTCTAACTGGTGATTTTTAGATTTAAATATTCTTTGGTTATTTTAAATTTTGCAATCTTTTTTTAACCTCTTGTCGAATAATTCCGCAAAATAGAAAAATATGATTTATATGTTATATGTAACATGTGTACATTATTTTGCTTAAGAACATGAAACTATTTTTTTTATTATTATCTGTCTCCTTTAGTATTTATCAAGTTAGCTTAAGTAAATGCAGTAATAATTGCTTTCCTGTCTACATTAACGATCTGAAACGTATTATTCCTTTCTAACGTGTTCTACGATTAAAATACGATCAGCTCATTGATCAGCTTTGTAATCGAAAAGCGATGGTGTTGCAAACATTGTTTTTTAAATTCACCGTAGAATTTCTCACTATTTATATAATCTTCTTACAACAAAATGAACTTGTTAAAATTACTTATTTCTTGAGAACTAAGCGTCGAATCGCGTACCTACGTAATCAAAGTAAACAAACGATACAAGAAATGTAGTTGATCAGTTTCGCTACTGAGAACCTCAAATGTTGCTCAGTTTTCCAACACTTTCTATACAATCAAGTCCGTAAAATTGGCTAAATTGCCAAACAGCGTTTGACAATTATGTTCTCCGCGAGCATATCGTGTTTCAAAGAAGATACACGAAATTTCTGCGATATTTCATCGTGTCAGAAAATTGTTTTAATAATAGCTGCCGAATCGTGTCGCTTGAGAAAGAAGTCCAATAAAGTGTCATCCATATTTTCGTCGTCTGATTGAATGAAATAATTTTACGTTGACAGACGAACAAAATAGTATCGTGTCGTCGAGCGATGATGTATTATTGGGTTTGGCGTGTCCACGCCTGACGTAAGCTCGAGCGTAAAGTCAGAAGTGAGGGCCACGCCGACGATGGCACGTTTCGTCGAACTTTTCATTAGTTCGTCACGCGATCTTCCTGGCCCTTCAGTTATTCGTAAATATTACTTTTAATATTGACTACTACGACACTAGTTCTGGCTTTTCAATGTACGTATAATTGTAAAAAGCCCGGAATGTTGAGAACTACGCTTGAATAGGTTGATGGTAGTTTGGAGAATGAAAAATTGATTTGAGATACTTCGATGAACTTGATAGCAGGTGCAATTTGTTTAATTAATATCGATGAAAAATTTAATAATTGGGATAAGACTAAATTAATCCGCACTGCTGTTAGTATGGTTAGTAATTTAAAATTCAATTCATGGTTTAGTATTTACCTAAAACAAATTCATTAGCAAATAGCCGTTCTTCGTAAAACACATATTTTATTTTAAAATCTAATCAGCGAGGTATTAATTATCGTGCTGTTAATTACTGTCTTATTTAACACGATTCGATACTCGAGAACGTCTAGATAAGAAAGATAAAATTACATAGCGACGAAGATATTTCTTTTCATAAATTTTGCCTTAAACGTGAAACAATTGTTTGCCACCAAATTCCTATGTAAATTCACATTGACGCGATTATATATATATACTATATGTATAATATGTATATATATGTATAATCGCTTATTTATGTAATAATTCGTCTAGTCATTCTTGGCTGGTAGTCATTTACGTTTCTTGTCGCTCTTTTTTTTCTGCAATATTCTTTCCGTGATTTACGACAAGAAAATCTTCTGTGAAAACACACGTGTTGGACAGATAACCAACTATTTAGCTCATTCGTGCTTAAATCGCGCAATATTGTTGCTAATTATTGATACGCGCAACTCTTAATATTGTAAGAATTAGAACAGTTAAGAAAAATTAGTTGAACCTGAAAATTCGTTATACCTTTAAAATGAATTATTTACAATTTGCAATATTTAGCGCGCTTGAAACTTACTGATTTTTGTTAATATCGCGTGGAGAATATATTTCGTATCGTTTCGTAAAAATATGTGTGACGTATTTCAAGTATATAAAATATACTTGTAGGAAAAAATTGATACCTCCTGCGATGTAACATTTATTTAAACCTTAGGTGTAAAGTAATTTTTATAGTAATTTTTATGTAATTTAGAATAATGAATTCAATAATCAATTAATAAAATTTTGTAAAATATTTCATCTCCGTATACACGTTGTACAGTTGAATATCTTTTACTCTTTGGCGTTCGATGTAAAATTAAAAAAAAAGAAAAAGAAAACTGTGGACATTGAACACGTGAATGATCTATCGTAGATCAATCTATGCGGTAATTGCTTCACATACTTTATAAGTACGTGTTCAACTGATTAATAGAAAAGAAAACAAAACAGGTTCTTTCACATCGTGAATTTTCATATGATATCATTCGATAAACACAGTGATTCTTTTTCAGAAATGCATGAATGAATTTTGCGCAGATTTTTGTGCAGACTTTGTGGTATTTGTGGTCCAAGACGGACATAAGGTCGACCGGAAATATCGATTGGTCACGGATAAGATGAAGACAGAAATGTTTAAAAAATTTTGTGCGTTTAACGCGAATCAAAAATTGTTGATAAATGTTTAATATCGTGATATTAATTTGATAATATGATAATAGTTTACGTTGAATCACTTAAGATGACAAAGTCGGAAAACTGACGCAATATTCATAATTTCTAGGAACTCGTTTAACGTCGGTTTAGTCCCATCGTCACAGTGTGATGTGACATTTCTTATTTCCTCTCCTCGTTGCGCGTCGTCACATGATGCACGGTTATTACATTCGACGATAAGAAATTTTCACAGGCGAATATTTATTGACACATGACATATCCCAACAATTTAGGACAATAGTACTCGAAAATGTCGTAACGTGGCATTTCTAAAATGTCAGTGCCGCTATTAACAGCCTTGTTCAGAAATGGTCTCGCGAGCATTGCGAACCATTGTTATCTATTTAGAAGGTGTTTCGAGCTTGATGCGTGTCCTAATTTCCACTATTTGTAGTACAAATACATATATCTTTGAGAAGAATGTACAGTAGTTCACTGGAGTATTCGAACACTTATAAAATTCTTTCGTAGATACGTATATCATGTTTGTGATACGAAACATCTTGAAATTTCATTAGCGTAGTAACGAAACCTTTATCATCATAATTATAGAACGTTATCAGCGTAATTGTGGCAGTTATGTTCCATTACTACGTAGTAAATTTATATTTACAAACCTTAATTTTTAAAAAGGTAAAACCTTAAATTTAAAAAACCTTTAAAACCTTAAATTTAAAAAATGCAACCTAGGTAGACGATTGTGTTTGGGACGATTATGTTTTATTTACAGAATAATATAATATAATATTTTTGCGTATTACATGTGTATATTCTGTGCAATTTTCCACCTTTAGATTTTCCACAAATGCATAAAAATCGTAGTGCTAATGAAATTTCAAAATGTTTTAGATGACACACATAGTATATACGTGAAAGTTCTCTATTAATATTCGAATACTTTGTCAACTATTGTGTATATTTGAGTCGAAAAAAGAAATATTCATTTCTTCGTGCAGAAAATTTCTGTCCATTTCAATAAAAATGTAACAAAAACTGATAAATGGTAATTTCATAGTTTTATGAATATCGATCGTAAGCATTGATTGTTGAGCTGTTAGAGGACATTCGCAGAATACAATCTACTTAACATAATGCGCGATATGTACGAGAATAACACAAGTTCTTCGCGGAAGCACATCCTCATTAGGTCGGTGACTGAGCTCGACTGAAAGTAGCTGCGATTACGCTTTTGGAGTCCCATGGAGAACGTAATCGAAATACTTTTGTTCTTGGATTATCGAGGTCACGCGTGATTACTCATTCTCATACCTTTCTTTCACGCGAAGTTATTTTGAATTCAGATTAGTAACTAATCGATGACACGAGTTAATGTCATTTATTAGCATTTCGTTTGTTCCGTGATTTTAATTACGAAGTTAATTTTAATACAGGAAATTTATTCCGGCCTTTTATGCAATTATTATTTTTTCTGTTATTGAAGTTAGTTGAAATTGCGTTAGAAGATCTTTAAAAGTATATACTCGGTTTTTAAATCTTCCAAAGTAATCGAAACTTACGCCGACTATATAGTTACTTGCATGATTTTTAAACTTAGTATAAGCTAAGACCAAACGTAATATTCTTTCAAGAAGCTTGTTTATGTTTATGTATACGTTTTATTTGAACATAAAATGGTATTAACACACTATAAAATATTATACCATTGTGTATTGTACCATTATACAGGTACATTCTACATAAATAAAAAATAAGAAAGAGATTCATATTCGATTAAAAATCTGTTTTTATTGGAAATAAAAAATATATTCAGATATACGACACTACGATCATATGTTATGTTAATACGATAATTCACATGATATCGGTTAAACATGGGAAACATCTGCGAGTCCTTCAACGTGAAACGAAACACTGTCCACATCGAGAAGAGAAACAATACTCAACTAAACGAGCAAAAGATGAGAATAATTAAATTATAATTAAATGAGAATAATTAAATAATTAAATTAATGAGAATAATAAAATAAATATTTAAATAAATATGTTGAGTTTAGTAACTCAACATATAAAATTCATCTATTTTTAAAGAATAAATTAAAAGAAAGAGATCTTGAATTATTACTAAAAGTTTGCACTTTCTATTTTTTTCTCGAAAAAAAGAGAAAGAGAAAGAATAAGAAACAGGATGAGAATCATACGACATATTTATATAATCGCGCGATGTTTTCGATGTAACAAATAATATTTTCTCGATAAACGAGAAAGAGAAAGAAAAATAAAAGCTCTGATTAAAAACGTTGCGTGTCGTTTGAACTTTCGTGTTTTCCTGTGGGTAGACCGGCGTCGTGGTATCCCCACCCACAGAAGCTTTTTCCTCGATCGAGGCGCGCACCGATGGGGAAATGCCGCTTCGCCGTTTTGCTCGTCAGTCGAGAATGGCGTAAGCTTCCGACCGGACGGCCTTTCCGATCGGTATACACGCTAGAACGTTTCTCATTCTTCGTGATCCACGAGACGCCGGAGGATCGGTATCGCGAAACGTGAGTTTACATCCTCGAGTTGTTCTTCTACGATCATTTCCTTCGTTTTCTTTCACTTTTTCATCGACGAATGAAAGTTGCCAGTTAAACGTGCTCGATTTTACCAAGTGCCTCTCTTTGTTACATTCCGTCAAGTTACACGCGGCTGATCAAATACAAAAGCACTTACTTGTTAAATAAAAAACAGAAATAGCATAATCGTCACAAAGTGGAAGATTCGTACAGTGACATAGAGTGTCTGTTATTTTAACTCTGCGATCACTTCAGTTTCCAAAGCTGAAACTTTTGCGAATTCGCGGGAACGTCGACGAACCTCGTGGCCAAGTTTGATAATTATCAGTGACAGTAACGAGTGTGAAATTGCTGGAAAATAACTCGTTTCTATCTGCAAAGATTTGAAGAAATAGATAAACCGAGTGATCGTGGTCGATCGGTTAAAATTGAACGCAAGGTCGGCCGTGTTCCTCGAAAGTTATTTTTTTAAACGGTCGTCGAACTTGTGTATTTCTCAGCTTCTTCGATCGATTTCGTTCGAAGGAATAACGTCGATAAAAATCGAGATTCCCCACGGTTGAAGAAGATTGAAAAGATCGTTGATGGAATTGGTTCAGTTTTTCGAGCAACGTAGTTTCGAAAGTCGTGATTTCGTTACCGCTCGACTCCTTGAATCTACCTAGGGGAAGGTGGTCGATCGCTACGAAGGATTTCTCGCAACCTTGACCCACTGGGATCAATTCGTTGTTACGATTATAAAACACGTTGGACGAACTATGCTTCGGATCGAAGCCTTATAGATATTTTTCGCCGATGAGAAAATATGGTTTTTTTTATCTGAACGGTGAACAGTTCAGCAACATTTTTAAAGTGTTCCCTCGACGAACAATGTTTCCGTGCTGGTTGGACACGATTTTCGTGGTTGCCGAGGTATAAGTTTGGAACTGAAAATTTATGTACGTTTTTGGTTTTATGGTGACAAAAGGTGAGAACGTCAGAACGTGTGATTTCTACTATGCGAAGACATGAATTCTGGTGCTCTTCAAGGTATTCTTTATTTCATTTTATATGCTGATAATTATTGGTTAGTTGTTATCTATAATTTTAATTCACATGCTACGTTCGTACTTCGATCTGAATTATTTGAAGTCCGAGCTGCGCTTACATATGATTGGTTCAGAAGCCACATTGATCAGCTCCATAAATTGAAACATAACATAAAAAATAACGACATGGCGCTACGGACACTGTCTCTTCAGTTTGCCTTAAAATTTCCCATTATTTGTGTCATCTTATGACAAATGGATATACGAAAGCGTCGTTTGTTTCTTGAGACCTAAATGTTCATTGTACATATGTAACGAAGAAATTAATAAAAAGTGGAGTTGATTGATTTGACTTGCGAGAGATTCCTATTTCTATCGAATTCAATCTTATCATGAAAAAATATGATTCGCAGAATATCGAGTGCATCTCGCAACGTGGAATCACAAAAAACTAAATATCCAATTAATTAAATTATTTGTATTTAATTATTATTTTTTTTCGATCGAGTAATCTATTTTAATGTCCCAGAGTCCCCTTTAATTTGTCTCGCCACTGAATAAATTCCCGGTGACATTCGCGAATCATCGCGTACGATAATCTCAACAATTTGTCAGGATCAATATCTCTGACGGGGTGGAGAGGCACTAAAAAAGAGTTCATTGTAACACGCGATCGATGAGAGAAACGTTAACACATCGTACTCCTCGGCCGGTCTCGTGTTAAGCGACATGGCCGATTAAATGCTGGACATTTATTTTCATTGCTCTTGTACCGTAATCGTGAATAATAATTCACCGAAATAAGTAGCGATCCACGGTATATCACCAATTAGACTAAATACGATCAAGTTCGAATAAAATAGATTAAACTGTGTATACAAGAAGAAAATGCTTTAACTGTATAAACAAAATGTGTATGAGCAATTATGGAACATTTTAATTTACAATTCTTTAAGTATTTACCTTGCGCATGGTTTTTTAAGGCAACACGTGGTTACTGATGTTTATAACGAAATTTGGGAAAAATTTAAAGATAACGTACAATGATTTCAGCGTTCTATAAAATTGTAGGGGACGTTCGAAAATAGATGGGTATAATTTAGAGGATCTGTATATCGTGTGATGTATTGTATAATGTAACGTATTTTTATGGTGGCTCTTCATCATTTATTGGCGAGTAGTATAATAATCTTTCCGGATTTTTATAAATAATCCTCTGTCGACCTCGTTTCGAGTAAACAATGGAACTAGAAATTTTTCGAATAATCGAATAAAAGAAGAACGTGAAAAGATTGAGAAGAAAAAAGCGATGTAGCCAGAACGATCGTGGATCACTGTTGAAAAATACGATAAATTCGAGTAAAAGTAGACAGTGTATAGATACGGTTGGCAATCGGCCAATCGTGATATCATGAATGTATGCATCGTGCGTACTGGCTGTGTTTTCCAAATGAGCTTCCGTCATACGGAGGGAATACTTTTGTTTCGCGATGAAACTGGTAAAACATTTGCTGCTAAGGCGAGCGTATTTTCGTTTTATACCACTTCAGTCTTGATTTTAATCTAACTTTTCGTTTAATTATTTCTTCGCTTACAATTCGTATATCGTAATCGTATATCAAAGATACAAATGTGCATGGAATACATACAATATGCAAAAATATATAAAATATCCCAAGTAAAGCGTTCTTCACAATATTTTATAAATAAAACAATTTTCTAGATTCTATTTTTTTTTTTAATCCTACTATTCTCATTTCATCACCTATTTTTCGCCTTTGTATCTTTTCGAATGTCTTCTTTTCAAATTCTGAAATATCGTTAATGGAAACATCTTTATTCGTGAAAGGTGTGAAGTGGGTTTGCCACAAAAGTAATAAAGTCAAATTTAAATATATATCGAAATGTAGATCTCATTTTCCTTCATATTAATCATACATATATATTCACATATATAGCCAATGAGAACAGCTGAACCAGTTACAATACATTCGTAAGAATACGCGAATTTGCGTAAATATCTGTAGTCTACTTATAAGAAACGAAAGAAAGATCAAATTACCAGACATTTTCCAATTACGCGATTAATCACGGAAACTATAAATAGACCTACATCGAGCTCTCCATCCAACGCACTGTTATTTTTTTTTTCTCATTTCAAACGAAGCGCGTTGATCGTATCAAGTCGCAATATTAAAATATCATTTCATTAGAGGAGAAGTTTAGAATGATTATTCATCCATCATGTAGAAGGAAGTGAGTCACCTAGCTATCGAGACATTTTCTGAAATGTTTTCTCCGTTGGCCATTCTTCGTTGTTTCTGTACACTCGTTAAGTTGCTTCTTCCATTATCTCTACTTCCCCTTCGTCTCAAACCCCCAATCCTCTAGAAACGTTTCTGTTTCCAACCCTCTGAAACCGTCTTGTATGGCATAGCAAAATATACTCTACTCGTTGGTTGTTCCTTCTTGTTCAACTCTGCTGCCTCTCGTTTTTTTGGGAACAGTGCGTGAAAAAGATCGGAGTACAAAAGCGAGAAGTCGCGAACCGCGTCGAGATCAATTTCAGACCATTCGTCTCCCAACCAGAAATTTTTTCTGACCCGATAGTTGCAAAATCGGACAATATCAACTCGGGATCATGGTCGTTCTAGGCATATTAGTCATTTATACCAGCGCTTGAAGATGTTACGATCAATTGTACGTGCTGAATTGTTAGAACACGTGTCTGATTCGTCAGATACACATTGTTGTTTTATTGGTTTTATGGTCTGGTCGCCGCAAATTCTTCTAGTTGCCACTTCTTGTGCAAGTTTCAATTTTTTTATGGACTCTGTGTTAAACGAAATCGTATTCAAGAAATAGAATCATAAAATTATACACGTTTCTTAGCTCTTGATTCCGACGAAAGAATAGAGGAATGTTGGTCTTCTGGTTTGATAGAGTTATAATTTATTTCAACGAAAAGCTTATATGTAAGTTTGTGAGAACAAAATTATAATAATGTTTATAATATCCGGGGCACGACTTACAGCTGCACAGAAACAGTTAAATGATTAATGATTACCTGTCGTTATTCTAACTAAAACTTATGTTATCTACGGCGAACTCCAATTAGCGATCCTCGTAATCCTGTAACTATAACGTAATTATTCTGAAATAATTATACCGTGGTATGTAAATATTGAAAATGCGTTGGTTCTTGCTATTTCAAGAGTATGAACTTTCGAACTCATTTCTTAAAAATACTACCAATAAGGTGTTAACGAGAAATCTATTTTTTTCTATAGATATATGCTTAACTTTTGTACATTTATTTCAATAGTGTTAAAATATGATTTCAGTGAATCTTTTTTATGTGACCATGTACAAGTCTCTAAAATTAGAGGTAAAACGTGGAGTGTCGATTCAGCTGTATGCACGCGTCAGCAAACAGGTGGTGGATTCGTTCCTGTGTACGATCGCGTATTTCATAAACAAGTAAAAAGTTTGAAAGTATATAATTGTAATATTCTTACTTATTTATTTCTTTTTTCTTATCAAATAGTAAGTCATTTTTTTTCAGTAATAATTGACCTTGATTTTCGAATTTCGCTAAATACTTTCGCTGTATGATAAATACAATGGAAGGTATCAGCCTTTACAAATTTTTGTATATTTTACAATTTTATATTTTATTGAGGGATAGATTTTTCGAAATTTACTATTTTTATCTTACCGTATCAGTATAATTGGAACTAGTGGTATTAAATTTTGTTTGAAATTTTATCAGATCGCAATTTTAGGGAGATAGTTTTGGAAATCACTTTTTAAAAATTCATTTAATGGCGAGAATTTTCAATCTTATGGAGAGGGCGTGGCATTGAAATATCGTATAAAAATATCGTCATGCGTTTAAGAGATACAGCAACTTTGATCTATGCAGTGAAAATTTCTATAGCAATGAAAAATTTTATTTGGAAGAACGTAATTCATAATTATCGCATATCGTCAAACAAAATAGAAAAATTGATGACGAAGTACCACTTTGATATGTAGTGAATGAAAAACTATTAGTTTCATAGACCAAATTAATAAGTTTAGATCTAAACAGTACAAATAGATACATAGTCATTATTTGTAATAATAAAGATATGTTGTAATGTAGATAATATAATTGTTCTTTGTTAAATTACTAATGGGAAGCGAATATGTGATATGTATTATGGTAATGACTAAATATAAGATAAGCATTGTGACCAAAATAAACGAAAGAAACGGTTCTGTAATCTGCAACATTATCTATTTATTTAATGAATGAATCAAGTCTCTGCTCGAATTTCATATTTTAGTTTTTAGTTCACGAAAATATGAACCCTATATGCTATATACACATCCTATAAAGCATCGTATAAATGGTAAAAAAATTCATCACAAACAATATTAGTACCTTTAAAATATAGCAGTTTCTCACGTATCAATTCTAAACGTATCAACATGTACGAGGCTATCTAAAAGATGTTTGCGTAGAACGTCACGTTCGAAACCTCTCGACGAAAAATAAGATACAAAATCTCGCACGATATCTGTAAGATTTAAGTTAGCAAGATAACGCAATCGCGAAAATAAGAATACAAAACGCTACAGGAAAACTCGAAACGATATACATAACACGTAGTCTTCAAAGAAAAACTGCTACTGGCATGACGATACGTTTTGCGAAGGGTGAAAGGTAAATTGTTTGAACTTGCGGAGAACGTGGTGGCTGACATGAAGAAGATACAAATTATTGGTCACCTTTTTGAAACGATAAACGATGACTGAGCGTTTACCGAGCGTTAAACGTTATCTCGACTGTTTTACAACCCACAGTGTTTCGCGTTATGATATTTGCAGCGACGTGAGATACCTTTGCTCCTTATCGTCATCAAACATTTGCAGTGGCGATGTGCCTTACAGAAATAATACAATTCTTTTTTCCCCCTTCTTATTTGTTTTAGCGACTCGTGTTCGACAAATACCGTGGTTATTCGACTACGATGACGGGAAATTTGAAATTCTTGTGTTTCGTTTTATGGCTTGTGTTAGCCTGGCTATGATTGATAATGTATGAGCAGTGATGGATTATGTGCGTCAACCGAGGAACGTGTATACATATAGTAATTGGTAGATACGATTAATTTTTGTCAACAGCGAAGTTAATTTAGGATTGATAAAATTCTTTTAAATTAGTTGTTTAATGGGTTATTCCTTTTCTGCGATCTTCGTAGTTACGAATCGAAAACGATCGAATGGAATATCGGATAAGAATATCGGAAACATTAAAAACCCATGTTCATAAATGCTTTTACACATAAAATATTCGTTGTATGGATTCCAATTATATGGTCATATATATGCATGTACTTATGTACGGAACAGAAAAGGAGAAAATGCAATTAATTATGAAAAAACCAAACTTTATTATAATTTATAATTGTTACATACGGTCTTGAACTCGATCTCACAAAAAGTTATATTTCTCTTGTTTCTGTGGAATGAATTAGAATGTATAAACAGATTGCTACAATAATATAGACTATCGTCTACACGTGTATTTCGCTTTGCTAAATATACTTCACTACCCGAGTACTCGCGTACTAAAAATTGCACGAACTAAAATACTGACACATTAATACCCGTGCGTTTAAAATACACGTGACACAAAGAACTCTATTTGTTCCAGCTTTTCCTTATCACTTGCCTTTATTATACGATTATTAATTGAATAAAACTATTATTAAAAAATTATTATGAAGTTGACGTCGAATGCTTTTTTTTCTTTTCTTCCCTTCGCATTTTAACGATTGGAACAGGGACGCTGCGCTGTGTCGATTTAAAACAAGAGAGCACTGAAACAGAACTAAATTGATTTCTTTGAGCAAGCGCGAGCTGAAACAACATCGTATATGGTACTGTTGTGTATCTAAATTAACCCCTTGACGACCTCTGTATCTCATATGGACAGTGCATTTTTCAAGTATGTATCGTCTGCATATGCGACTTTTTTATTTGTTCTACTCTCGGTGTAATCTATCGTATGATTTAATTTATCTTTATTGTGACATTACGTTCTTGATCTTCACTGGTCAATATAATCGTTTCTTTGATTACTATTAATGTCGTCATTGTTTATACATAAATCATTTAATATAAATTTCACTTGAAATTTTTCATTGTCACAGATTACATTCGTCGGAGATTAACGTTGCGTTTGATTCCCTGATTAAAGTATCATACACATACATACGCGAGCTTTGACATGTATGTATATATCGTTGAAAGATGCATTACGATACAAAGAAAAATGTTAGTCTTCTCTGTGTTCAATATCTACGAAATTCAATCCTTTTCTAAGAATATATTTTCTTTAAAGTTCTTCTTGATTTTCTATAGCTACTCCTAATTATAAATCATAGGCCAGTTTGATTAGAAAACATAAGTTAGGAATTACGTAGTTGTTATTACTGGATGGACTTGTCGTTCAAATAATTAACACAATTTTCATCGTGCATTGACTATGATATCTTAAATTTCAATTATCGCAGTAACTAGCCCATCGATATTTTGCGTCGTCATAATAAATATGAACGGTAGCGTAATGATAACGATAACTGATAAGCATTATAAATTTGTCTAAGAATAATCTCAATTTTTTAGCCTCGTGCAAATGTTCACTGGTTTCTATGTGTTTAAAATAATTCTACATCGAACTTTTACGACTGTATGCTTATGCATGGTATAAAAAGGTGTACGTATTATTATACTCGAGTACTTTTAGTATTACAAATTAAGTCTGTCTGCATCGAACGATTAATCTGAAAATTGCTAATTCCTTTGTTCGCTCATCTGTATATTGTTAATCTCGTTATCGTGTCGATTTCATCGTCCTTCCCATTTATTCCACTAAATTATATCGGTGTTCGTGGAAATCGTTGACAAATTGGCACACTCTATGATTATGTTTTAGCCACGACCCTATTAAAAACCTATTGATTTTTCGTTATTTCTGTGAAATACGTCAATTCGTACGCGATTTCAAACGTTTGACCACCCAAAGAAAGAGCGTCAGTATTGATCCAATTCCATAATTTCTTACGACTGCTACTAATAATACGTGGCCACCTTACAGTCCTGCAAACTTATTATTTGTTTTAATACGACCAGATTTAAATAATGCAAAGTTGCATACTTCGTACTTAACTTCGAAGGTATACGTAACTTCTTCAAAACTTGACGACGTCTGATTGAAATAACTTTTACGAATTTCCTTTCGTGTCTTTTTTTTATTGTTAACTCGTAACTCTTGTTATTTCATATTTGAAAAAATTGATACTGGTTATTTAATCTTTTATTTGTTTACTTCCTACGCTATTTTATAAACATAATGTTTGTTTAATAACTTCTTGTTAACGCCTAGATACATATTTCAGATATTCTTTTTTCAATGCACAACTGCAAAGCGAAGTCAATGAAACTGTAGGAATTTTCATCTTTGTCGTAATTTGAAGTTGTACTTATGGCGATGTATAACTTAATAACCACAAATGTATGTGCAACTTGCAGTGTTATCTTTTGAAATGATGAAATTCAGTTAGTTTGCCGAGCACTAAGTTAATATTCATAAGTATACCTTTGAAAATTGCAGTTAAGAGAAATATAAAGTTGAACGTCGTAGAAGAGTAAATTCCTCGTGTTTAGAGTGTTACTCGGCCACGCTAAAATCTGTTGCAACGCTCGCAAAGCCTCAAGTTGCAGATTACATTCCGCACACAGCGTATACGGCGTTAACTCAATTAACATCCCAGGGAGGATAAAGCATACGTTAAACTCTCATTCATGCCGATAGCTAAAACCTTCGAACGTCATCGCAAACAACCTGTGACACGAACATCAAACAAATCCCCGAAATAGCGTACAGACTCGATGTTTTCTCAAAGAGAGCTTCCCTCCACTACCTTTCTAAGCTAATTATTCGATTTCGAACTATTTTCAAAATTAGAGATAAAATTTCAAACGAAAGATTGATACCCGTAGCATGAAAGGCGTTAATGATGTTAATAACACTAAGCTTTTTTTTTTATTATGTCGCACAATCGTGTAAAATAGAGTAAAGACGAAAGTTATAATGTCGTAGGTTGTAGGCTAATGATTATAAGTATAAAGAGCGGAATCTATCGATTATAAAATAGACGCTATTATATGACATCTACATTTCTTTATTATTTGTTCAGTATATTTTATATCTTTTATATTTATATATCTCATACTTTTCATATTTCTATGATACGTATGACTCGTATTATTATCTCAAAAGATGGTATAATACTACGACAAAATTACACAAATAGATTTATCTAAAAATTATAATCACACAATTATTAACTTATCAAGATCTCAATTTTTGTTCAGTTTCATATCGAGATAGTACGTGCTGTTAGTAATCGAAACTATTAATGTTTCAATTACGAAATACGAAGTTTTATTTGCAGTTTCTATAACGTGTAATAAAAGCATGTATGAAAGCGGCAAAAAATATTCATTTAAGTAACTTTTGAAACAAGTTGTAGTTGATAAATATCTACACCCTTTGAAAGCTTGAACTCCCTACAGTTCCCTTTCACATTAGTTCTACAATAAAGGACGAGTTGCACGGGTAATTTCGTCCTTCTAATGGCTCGCTATAAATAACTACGTAAAAAGTATTTTTAAACAGCGAAGGAAGGATAAAAATAGGAAGAAAGGCACGAGGTTTTCGTGCGAATATTTGCCGAGCATTGTAGAATTTCGGAAATAGGCCGACAAAGGCTACAGTTAAAGGTCGATTAACGCCGCTTTCAGTCGATAGGGTTGTGATTGTTGCGTGTTTGTGAGCCCGTAGGATTGCCCCTACAGTACCGTTTTATCGGGGTCACAAATACAGTGGGAATGAAAAATGCTCGTCAATGAAGAACTCTCTATGTAGGTCGACGGTCAGTGTCGCTACTAGCATGACTTCGCTCTTGTTAATAGCGACAGGTGCGATCCGCTAACGTTACACTTCTGTCACCGTTACAATGTAAAGCTTTTAATATCGAAATCGTCATCCCCTAAACCGATGTTCCGAGCGACCGACGCAGCGCCTCAAGAAGAGTAATCTTGGTCACGTTGTTTCGTAGAACCGGAGCTTTGTAATTTTTTGTACAGGAACGGTGATCCTGAAGATATTCTGATCTAGAAGAACAGGGGTAGGTAACATCTATTATTCGTAAAAGTGACTCACAGTGTAGGTACGATAAAATTTGTATTTAGTATGACATATAGGTGTAGCTTTTGAAGCTATTCTAATATTTTCGTTTTCTATAATTTTCTTTAGTCTATTAAAAATAACTGAGACCTTATATTATATGTAATCGTGTCGTTTTTATGATAAAAATGAGACAAATTGTATTCAATAGAACTTTGTACGAAAGTTAGTACGAAAGTGCTCTGGCATTTGACTGGCTAATTTTTGCTGGACCTTTCACCTTCGAAAGACAGAGTTTAGAAATATTTCTTTTTTGTGCCTTTTTTATACTTCATATAGCCATAACATTCTGAAAATATGATCTAAGTGTATTATAAAGGGCATATTAAAAAGTCGATGATTCTATAACGATAAAACTAGTTCTACATATTTGTAACTACATATTAGTTAGAGTCTAACAGTTGGTTGATTTATCAAACTTCATTTTATGAGCCATTCTGTTACTTGCACGATGTTATACATACATATACTGTTTATAGCGTTTCCTTTTAAATCAAAATGTGCCCAAAGATTACTGTAATTCGGTTGCTGATCGTACCATTCAACGCGTTGATTCCAATCAACTGGTGTTTCGATGAATCACTGGTAAAGGTAACCTATGATATTTACGGAAGGTGGAATGATTTTCAAGCGGGCGAGCAGAGCACGCGTTGTTCGGTTCGATATCGGGTGAAACCACCAGGCGATACGGAAATGGAACTATGAAGAATTTAACACTGTCGGAACTCCCTGCTGTTGAATATTATCGCATCATTTTTTCATATACCTTTGAAACTTCCCTCAAGTGCAAATAATGTTTAATTAATATCCTTGAATTATTGACGAATCGTCGATTTGAGTTACTCAATTTTTATTTGTATTATATTTATACTCTAATTTTATGTAATAAATGTCATTCATGACACGTCTCACGTAAAATATAAAATACTAAATTGCTAAAATCAAATATTTATTATAAATTAAGTAATCTAACTTTAGTCTGAATTGCGTTGTAATTTGTATTATATCTAACAAAGACCATCAATGGCATTTATCACGTGAAACGTAAAATAAAACATATCAAAATTAAATACTTCAAATTAAGCAATCTAATTCAAATTTAAATTAAATTGTGTCGTTATCCTTTATGATTCAGCTACGACCATGTACTTTAAAGAAAAAGAAACGTTAGGTATTATTCAAGAGAAAATGATAATGTGAAGTTGTTATAGTAGGCGTGTTTCATCGTGATTTCTAATAAACTTATAATGTGAAAAAAGTTCCCTGCTTTATTAATGCAACTCTTCGTTATGTACGAACACGTCAGATATGAAAAACTTTACTGTTTGAATCCAAGGATACATGCATACGGAATAAGATCGCGGACGTCGCGACTTTGCTTCGATTGACCGCTAAGCTCGTTGGTTCTTATGGATCAGCTGTGTGTAGTTCTGACCCATTGCCCTTCGGATTTCATATCCCACTTGCTGCACGAATTGCGTGGTTGCTTAAAAATGTACTGGCGATGATGAAAGTGATACAAGTTATAGATTCTTCGTACCAAGTACTTTACTTAGTTTACCTAACTCTTGTTCACGTCGCTATTTTGCTTCCTTCTTGCTATAGTGTAAAATGATGAAACAGAATAAAGCGCGATTCAATAATTCTTAATTCTGCACTTACAGTCAAGCTGTACTTTTCGGGACAGGTACAGTTTCTCATTGAAATAAAATTTATTATATTGATAAAATTATAGAATTCAATCATTGAGATGAATTAAAATTATTCATGGAAACAGGAAGTGATCTCACCGTAAATATAAAATATATCAATGGAGTATTTCTGGGTGATATTTAGTTGAATAGTGTTATAGGACAAAGATTCCGTGATAAGAGAATGCCACTTTGAATCGATTTATTCAAACATTTTCAATGCCACATTTAATAACAGGGAAAATACTACAATAACTGTACAGGTGGTGCACAACAATATTATCTGATTGCAAATTGGTTTCGTTTGTCCAAAGCAAATTGATTATTCAAGGACCATCATGATTTGTTATGTATCATACTTGATCGTTGTATACGTATGTCTATTTTGTCATGATGTTTCTTCTAAAAATAAATACACAAATCTTTTTATCTGTATTTTCTCTCATGAAACATGCTCATAATGCTGAATGAAAATGTTTCATTTAGAATTTTTTCATTTCTCAAGATACATCAAAATATTTGAGGTTCTCTATGTAATTTATCCTTTATGTATACTTGTTACAAAATATATAATGACTAAATATCTTAAGTCGAACGAAGAAAAGCAAAGACAACTCGGAAAGATAATGAAACTTCATTTTTTTCGCATATTTATCTACAACGATAGACACTAGATTTGAACTAGAAAGGGCAGAAAACTGTTCCACATTACCACCAGAATAGTTTATATATAAAAATAACAATTTTGTATTTTACGCATGTCTTATACATAACTTATCGAAGTTTGATTTCTAATTAAAGGTTTGTCATGTTCTGTTACAGCGTGTGCTCGCAAAGCTCAGTGTGGGAGGGGGTAAGTGAAACTTGGCGACGAGCAGGGAAGGTGTTCTCGGACACCAAAAGCTGGGGCACCCTGACGAGGAGGTCCTGGAGGAGGAGGTGGGTCGTAGGAGAGAGGAAAGAAAGGAGGTGACCATTCACCCCACATGGACGCCACCCCCAAAGGACCCCCCGTACCCCCCACACCGGATATCCTGTCACCATTATTTAGCCGCAGAATATCCGACCTGAACGTAAGGGCACCGTTCTTTGCCCTGCATTGTCCTCAACGTTCTCGTCGAATATCGAGACATCCGACACTTGATGCTTGTCGTACGAAGGAAACGGCCGCCTACGCGTCATCTTTATCTTATACGTGCCTCAATTTCTCTCGTCTTTTTCGCCGTAAATTGAAACAATTGCCGATTCTCTATCTCCACGTTGTCGATAATAATAATCAACTTCTTGGAACACGGAAGTCGAACATCCGGAGTAACGGTAAAACGATATTAATTGCAATATCGGGAAGATACACTGGTTCCTGGTGTCCATTGGCGAGGACCACTGTCGATTCGCGAACGACAGCTCCAGCTGCGAGAAACAACGTAACAGCGCACGTAACAATATCACAATTGTCAAACGGGAGCAGCAGGTCATTTTTTACCCTCGTTTTTACACCACGGCGGACGTGCCGTAAGTTTGATGCATTTTTTACAAAATCAGTCGCCAAGCGTCTTCGAGCTGAGGAAGTACTTTTAACAGGCGTCACATCTCGCGCGAAACATATCTACAGACTCCGTCCAAAAGCGCCTAACTCCGAGCTGCAGCCTAACAGACCACACAAACAATGTCGCGCAGCGCTGCCACGCGTCCTATGCAAGGTGAGTGATTATTAAATTGATTAACATACAGGTAACTTCATAAATGGAAAACTCACGTAATTCGTGATACTTGTTGATGCAATTTTATTGTAATTAGCCTGTGTATATTCGCTCGATGATTCTCATTGTAAACAGTAGTCTGATGCAAATGTACAGTACTGTGCAAAAGTCTTAAATCATCTAACAAAGGGAAATGTTTATATAAATGTATATAAAGATAGTTGGTGTTATTCTAAATTTATTGCTACTATTCAAGAAGTGTTTTATCCAAGAATTAATAATTGATACTTTATCTGATCTTTCTTGTATAATCTTTCAATACATTATTGCGTTCTTTTTCCCTTTCTTCATATAACTTACTTTTTAAGTAGAGCCCTGAGAGAAAGTAGTCTCAAAAATTTGTAAGAGGATATCTAAAGATCTATATATAACAATATGTAGAAATATTTTCGAAAATATTATTACAGTAAGGTATGCTATAACGAATAACTTTCATGACTAACGTCAGAATCCTATAACGTAGAAAAATGCTACAACGAGCACAAAGAAATATCGGTTGCTCCGGCGAGATTTTTACTCCGCGTTCGTTACGATCGTAAAGAGTAAACACTAACTGATGATACGAGTATGTTCGAATCTCTCTTTCTCTCGTTCAGTAATATCTATCACGTAGAAGACAACTAAGTAACGTAATAAATCGTGAATAATACTATAAACTAACGTGGTCCAGGATGAACGAGTAATGATCAATTTATAATTCCCATTAAATAAATAAATTTCATATTGTTTTTATCACTTATTTTTTAGTTTATATTACATTTTACGATTGTTCAAACAGTTGTACTGATGATAATCTTGTTTTTAACTGTGGGCCTGGGACGAGTTACTTCTAAATATATACATATGTTTCGATGTATGTTGCAACGAACAGATGCTATAACGAACGTAGTTCGAGGACCAATTCCGTTCGTTCTAGTGTAGCTTACTGTAGTTACCATTATAAGATCATTAAGATAGGTGATCTAAGGCTTTTGCATAGTGCCATCTGAATCTAATCTTTGATTAATGAGAAAAGTATCTCCTTGTCCAACTGTTGAAACGATACAGTGTATGTTATTATTGTTACATTTGTCATAATAGCGTTTCACGGACGTTTAAAGTTTATCGAATGATTGATAACTCCCTCTACGAACCGCATCCGATATCTAGTTCACATTACAACAAGTAAAAACATTATTACATATTACACAACTTCCGCTATGTGTTTCGCCCTGAAACTTCCAACATTGATTCAAAAGATTTAACTGTTCTGGCAATCGCTAACGTAGCAATCCTCTTTACCCCCAAGCGGTGGATGTTTCCCGACAACAACGAACGCGGTGGTTGTTGCCTTGAAATGTTCACGGCACCACCGGCGAGGTGACTTGTGGCGCCGTCAAGGGACGACGCCTTGAAGTCTCTCGACGATCATCGAACAATACCTCGTTCGACGACTCGGGTCTTCGTTGTACTGTTCGAAGTGCAAAGCACGCCGTCGTGCAAAGGCACCCTCGTGCAGTGCATGAGAGACGTGAGATGTATACGCGGTTATACGACGTGTAACTTTCGATTCCTGTATTCCGCGATATGGTAATCTGTAAATAGTAGCATATAATTCGAGTCGAAGAGGTGTCAGAGATAATGGTTATGGTGACGATAGTGCTGACAGTGGCAAAAAACATAGAACGCCGGCGGTGCTCGATGTGTTCGACAATCGTCGAAACGATAGATGGTGCCCACCCAACACGCACCGATTGATCGGTTTATCCTAGAAATCGTAAAAGGAATATATCAGTGCCGTGTCGCATCTCGATCTATTCGTTGCTGTCATCGTCGACATTGTGCGACATTCTAGTGTGGAATTCTATATGGTTGGTTCCTTCCGATGTATTTCGAAAGAAGCATCATCATTGAACTATTGATTACCGTGGCAAACATTTCAAACGTTTTTCCCGTGCGCGAATCAAAGTGAATAATTTTCTTGGCGAAATTTCACGTTAAACGGCCTCGATATGTTCTCTCATCAACGGCGATCGTTATAACGACGTCGCCCTCGTCGACGCGGGCGCTTCGACCGCCTGTACCCTTGCACTGACTGCGAAAACAACGAGGTAACCTGATTCCCTTAGAAAGAAAACGAAGGTCATATACTGCCGTAGAAAATGATCGTAACGTCTATTAACGTCGAACTGGGAAATTAGGAAACGTTTATCTCGCATCGTGTTTCAGCTATAGATTATGTAGTATAAAATCAACGAAACAACCAGGAATCGATACGATCGATTTGACGATTTTCCTATCAGATGTAGTGCCGGTAATCGATCAAGATAATCAACGAATACGAGTCATCTGATAAATACATGATAAATACATTTAGGCGAATATATATGTCGTTGAAACGTTGCTCTGCAGACGTTTAAGTGGCTACAGTGTATCACCTACCTAGTCGTTAGGATTGTCAAGCTCGTTGATAGATATAATTTTTTGTCTACATACATATATGTCATTGTTTCCCACGTATATAACGTGTATGCGTTAATAGAAACTACCTTTTTCCATAGACGACGATTATTCGTCCGGAATAGTTGTCCGTTCATCGTCTATAGCCGTGCATTTAGAATATGGTCTGACGCGCGTTATTAAATTCTTTTCAAATCAGGTTAGTTGTCCATCTATTTTAGCATTTTATTGATGGTGTAATACAAAAGAAATGAAATGGGCGTAACAGACACAGAATCGCTCGAGCACCTTTGACGCCAGTGACGGCGCCCATTTAGCAATTTCCTAAGCAAATGTAAAGCTACCCGTAAATGACTTGCTTGTGATTGGTGTCGATGATTGTGGATGATATTGTTACCTCCTTATTATACTCCGCAACGTGTTGAAACTATGACCTCAATAAAAATGTCGGGAATATTAAACCTCTCTTCTTTCAAATATTTAATAGTTGACATTAAAAATGTATTTTTGATACATTCTATTTGTATAGAGCATTGTTAAAAAAAAATTGCTCTCTTTTATAATTTACCTGATAATTTTTAGATTTCCCGGGTCTCCAATAAAATATTATTTGTGTGTATTACTTAATATATAAGAAAGGATTGGAAAGTAACCTATTTTAAGGTCTGATCTTATCGTTAAATATTACAAATTCTATTAGATAATTGCCACACTTTCATTTTAATAAATAGCTTATATTTCGAATTAATTTTTACAGATTTTAAAATCGATGAGTTTTTAGATGTAATCTGGCGATATAATATTTATAAATATAAACAATAGATGTTTGGTAATCTTCCTGTTTAATGCAATGAAGCATTTTCTTAATCATTTAGCAATCGTTTCCCTGCGCGAATTTCAAGAAATTGAGTCATTACAAAGTATTTAGCCTCAGGAAGTCGACATAGTTATCGTAGTCTGGAAATATCAAAATGGAACGTCACGAGCATTAGACCGACCGCGTACAATAAATATTTCGCACACTATTATTAATTTTCCTTATCCATTTCCATAAATGAATAGTTGCACAATAATAAACAAACTAGCATAAATAATGCCAACTGCTACACGCTACTACAGCTATATATATATAAAGAGATGAGAAAAGATCATCTCAACATTCGAGTATACAACTTGAAACAACAATACTAAAAATATTAGAAATTGATATAACCAATTATTCCAAACGTATTATTCGATGAAACTTGTTATGCTATTAAAAAAATATTTTATTTCACAATTTCTCATTTTATCTCTCTTTTTATGAATTCTCTAGTTGATTACTATTTTGACAATTGTATAACTTAAAATAAATTTCATCAATTAATTTCACATTTTTGTGAAACCCAGATAGACATCTGTTTCACCCTATAGATATTATAACAAGTACTTTGTATATTTTGTGTCCATATTTGCATATTATATAGGTTCCTTACATTTTTACATCTTTAAATTCCCCTTAAATGCATAAACATCTGGAGTCTAGTTACAAATCATAAAAGAAAATCGTTTTAAATCAAGCTATTTAAGATTATTTATACAAGATATAATTTTGAAGGATTGCGTACTCATTCGTACTTCTATGTCTTCTTCTTGTCATTTTGTAGATACTTGGAAACTCGCTAAACTCGTTATATATCGCGACACCGTTTATGACAGCGTGCGTACTAAATTCCGTTAAAATTCCTCGCCAACGGAGGAAACGCATGGTGTAACAACGCCTTCCATTTGTCATTGGAATTGCGACCCTTTTTGTTTTCCGTCGCCTACCTCTTTGAGACTTTCCAAATACAACGCAAATGTCTGTACTTTTCCATTCTCATTAACATTTGCCCTTCCTTTCTTCTACAAAAAAAAAAAGAGTAAGGGAACCTCTTTTACTCCTCTTTTTGATGATGTATATAAGAAAGAAAAAAGAAACGAAGAACGAAATCGTTATATTTGGCTACCACAAAGATGCAATTAAACAGATATGTATTTCTCATTGATGTCGATAACTCGAACTAGCTGAATCAGTGCCAACTATTGGATTTAAGACCGGCAGCTTCCAAAGTAAAAAGTTTGCGAGTGATATTTGCCGTTTCTCGTTAATGAGTTTTAGCGCTGTTATCTTATGTGTTGCATGAAGTGTGGATTATATAACAATCGTATAGACTGGAAAAGTCTTATATTGCAAAGGCACGATCGAACCGGTAAATAAGACACGTTATTGATTTCTCGTAATGGAAAGAGCGAGAGGATAAATTGAATTTTTGTTCCTTTTTTTCTGTTTATATTTGTATGTGGAAATTTGTTCCATTATTTATTTATTTTTTTTTCTTATTTCTCTCACTTCATTCTTAATGTAATAGGTTTACACGTGGCGTCGACACGATTTCTCATTTTTCAAGAACCAATTTACAATCTGCCGAGAGCCTTCTCGAACTCCGGGTTTATTTCTGAAGTGAAATAACGTAATAGAAGAAGGGCGTGGAAACGAGATCTCTTCTAGCTTTTCCATTATCATTGAGACGGCGAGAGGCTGTATTTTCAAGCAAATTTCAAGTGAACCCTGCTAAAACGAATCATAAAGAATCTCGTTGCAAGTTTCAGCCGTGTTGCGGTAGTTCGTTGCAGGGTTAACTTTAGAGATTCGAGTTTAGAAATTTCAACAATTTTCGTTTTGCGGATCATTCATTTTCAATTCATCGTTAACTTATAATATACTTTTTATTACATTTATATGCTAACTACGTGTTATACCATCGCGTCGCTTATTAAATTAAAACTATAACACTTTGCTTATACAACGATAATAATAGATCAGAGGGTTTTAAAAATGTTTTGCCTTGTCGTACCACGCAACAAGTAAAAGAACGAAAAAAAAAGGATTATTCATCTCGTGCTGTTTTGTGTGCCTAGAAAAAAAAGAGTAACGATAAAAGTCCGTGAAACGATCAATTTGCTTTGAGCGATGAACTTCCGTCACGTATGCGCCCGTTTTTGTAATCAACAATATTTACGATTGTAACATGGGTGTGTATTTTGATTTCGTATGGACGAAAATATCGAGCGTATCCGGTATTAGAAGAGAATTTCGAGGACAATCAATGATTATTCGTATAAAGAGATGACGTAGCATAAAATCACATTAAGAAATCTTATAATTGATCCGGCTGAAAGCCTTCGAAAGATACCAAGAGGCGATTGAATACGAGCTCTACCGTCTATACCCTATACAATACCGCTTAAAGTATTTGGACAATTTGCTTTTCTTCCACAGGATATAATTTAATCAAGAAATTGGGGATAGAAAGTTTACAATGATTCTGTTCTTTATTCTTATCTGTTCTATAATAGAATATTATAACGCGATAAGATATTTATATATTTTCTAAAATAATCCAAGCTAGTGGAACTATATTTTGTTATCACAAAAGATAGTTTAATTTTCTGAGCTCTAAGTTAAATAAAGAAGATTCTTTTAGACTGGCAGACTACCACGTTATTTCAAACAATGATATATGAAATGGTCGGTATGGACGAATTGTATATTTAATTATAAATTGAAAATATATACTACTGTTATTTTTAGTAGATAATTTAAATCTATAGTCTATTGACTTTACAAGAAAGCACATAATAGATATTGCTTCTAGAGTTTAACCCGTAATTAATTTGCAAAAACAAATCTACCAAAGCGTTCAGATACTTATGAACGTTAGTGTACTGTGCGCGCGTACTTCCGATTTATCGTTCGGTAAAGTTAGTAGCATCGGCCGCACACTCCAAAATAGTTTCATGGTGCGTCCATACAGTCTAGTCGTCGCGTATTTACAATGATAGAAACATCAGACTGTGTTCGTACGGTAAAACCAATTTCCGCGAAAACGACAACAGAATTGCCACCGATTGAGAGCCACTGGCATCTTACGTAAGAGCCATTATCGTAGCTCTCGCGTCTTAGGAGATCGGCTAGCGGAGCGGTTTTGCTCTTCTTCGTCATGGATTCCCTGGAAATCTCGAGCCGTACTATAGATCAAGACACACCGTGGCGAACCGCTAATACTTTAAGGAGGTACACACACCGGATATTTTTATTCGTAGACGCCCAAAGCGGCTTCGTCGAACACGTTGACATCATTCGTGTATACGGAATCAAGGACAAGCGAAGAAAACATCGCTGTTAAAAAGGATTCGCGCTGGTCGCGTGCTCCTTCTATCAACGGAGGGCATTGTTAAATTGAATCTTCTTCCCTAGCCCCCTCTATCTTCTTCAACAAGGGGAATCTTATTTATCAAACGAAAAATACACACGCGTTTCGTTATTTATTGTAGTATACTCGTAGCTCTATGCCTTTTATGCCATTGTGACGACTACGTAATTCAGATGTACACGTAATCGTATGAGACAGAAATTCATTCTCTGTAACATACGAGTCTATCTCGATGTACTTTATTCATAGAAATAGTATTATTATCTTAGTAACAATATTATTGGTTGGTTTGCATTTGCTTTTGTAATTAGGTTTCTTAAAAAACGTTTTATTGTGGGAATTTAGAAGTTTTAAAATAAATTCGTACATTTTTAATTAGTCTTGAGCAGATACCTATATCATTTAAATTCTGTGTAATGTAATATTGTCGTAGCGTTACAAAATTCCAGGAATAGGTTGGCCATGTTCTTATTTAGGCATACATCGGAAAACAATGTTCCGCTGAAGTTTCTTAATTAATGTCGATCTCTGAAATTCCCCGATAATAAATTAAATATCGATCCTATGCAACTGAACAGCGTTCCCACATGTCATGCAACAAGTATAAAATTTATACGTAACCGCATATAAGCAACGTAACGCTTTTGTATATGTACAGTATCTGCATTCCCATTCATTTTACATATAACGTTAACGATTTAATCGAGAAATAACCTCTACAGATGATTGCAATGCTTGTTCCCTGATAATTAATCAAATTCCATGTTAGAGGGTTACGTTAGATACATTCGACATCGTATGAAGTGGAAGCGATAATTCTACTTTGACTTAAATTTGCCAAGAATCTTTCGTAATAGACAACGGAAAACATTGCTTGACTTTTATTTTTCAGTTTATTTTTAAACACGAATGAAAGTAACATCGTTAAGCGGAGGTCAATGTGTTCATAACATACGTGTTTTTTAAACAAAAATAGCTTGATATTTCTGGCCGATGTTTCTCTGCGATGTTTCATGCCTCAGACAATCGGATGATTCAATTTTAGCGTTAACATTTCGAAATCGTTTCCTAATTTCCACGCAATATTTCGACGCAGTAATGACACTTTACGAACGTGTAACGGTAAACGAATCCTTATATATGCACGCAGGATCAGGTGACAGGATGATTTCTTTACAGAAACCCCCTTCAACCACGTAGGAAGTCCGCGCCATCACTAGCAGATATCGAAAATTACGCCTTGTTACGATAGATCTTCTTTCAACGACCTCAAATGGTTCCAGTCTTCGTTACGAAAACATTGTATTGATATTGTCACGTGACACTATCGCTACGTATTTGTTGTTCCTTCGGTAGAAGAATCATCGTAGAGGAAACAACGTGAAATTACGCTACGACGATTTCTTGTGAACTAACCAACGACGTTGGCCAAATCAAAACTGAAAAACACGTGCGATAAAATCATCGGATTGTCGGTGATACTTCATTAAGTGGTTATTCACGAAAAATAGTGAGATCCTCGTAACACAAAATAGTACATGTTACTATTAGAAAAAAGATGCCGGTTAAAAGACACAACCATCGAATGATTAGTAGAAACGTGAACGTAAACAGGCATCGTGATTCAACGAAAACAGAGCTAACAGGCTAATGCCGTCCTGCACCTGCAATGATTCGCGAGGACGAAGAAGAGGAGGGACCCAGGTGGAAATATGTAAGAGGCGAGGCGGACATCGTCTCGTCGGCACGGCTAAAGTGCCACGAGGAAGAAGAGGTTGGCCTTATACAAGGTTTATAGTTTGCGTAGGATAGACGATGAGCGTCGAGGTTGACACGCTGGAACTCGAGGTCTTCGAGGTGAGTCCTCCAATCCTCTCGAGGACACGACGAACGGAAGTCGCGCGGTGGCTTCGGCAAAAACGCAAAGACTTGCCTGAAGTCACGTTTAATTACGTAGCCGATAGCGCGAGGTCGCTAGTAGAGCATATTTTAGTTCTTGGTAATGCAATGACACGATTACTGTCTTACAATAATTTATAAAAATATACGACTATCGTATGTCATATCTTTTTCACTAAAATTCGAATATGTATTTGTTTGTATCAATTGAATATCAAGAATAGATCATTCGAGTATAACGAGGTAAATTAATTTTCTATGAACATGATAATATGCTTTCGAGTTGTATCATGAACTTCGTTCCGTTTTTATTATCGCGTATATACTTTTTGAAAATTAAATATATGTCGTTATCAAGCGTTGAACGAGTGGAAATTTAATTTTTGAGAAGTACTTGAGGCTTTAGCCTTCTTGGTCGTTAAAAACTTGTATGTTTTTGTATACCTTCATTGGATTTCCGTTCGGTGGCTGTCGTGTGCCGTTTGACGATCAGTGCACTTCTTACGTGGTTCCCTGAGTGTATTAGAATACTCCCTAAATTAGGAAAATGATCTTCGTGCCTTTCTAGAAAGAAATATGCTTTTTACATCTCATAACGTCATCTTTTAATCTGTATAAAATTGTTCGTTTCATCTAGTTCTCTGAAATCTTGTTGTGTACTATAAGTTTGATTGGAACTTGAAATGTAAGCTCTGCATAGTGTCTCTATGTTATTTCGTATGCACTAGTGTTTACGTATCTCGATATGAAAGTCCCATAAATTTCCGTCGTCTTACCGATGTTTGTGTACTTAACGCATAACGCGACGGCATATTCACCTCGTTTACCATTCTCAGATGAAACGTACAGAGAAAAGAAAACAAAGTAGCTTGTAAGTTTAAGCAAATTTTGCAATGACAAGTGAAAAAAGGAAATATACGATGGCGCCGCGTTTTGCGACTTTTAAAATTACTCTGCGTCTAGTGAGTTTATGATCCTACTGACTGCATTAAAGAGATTTTATTGACATACACATATTGAAAATATTTTACAATTAGAATATATGCTACAAACTCTGAAAATATTAATATGATATTTGTTATTAATAACCAAACCCAGAACATCTGTCATAGGTAAAACTAGGAGATAGATGTACGTGCGAATAAGCCAACTGCCTTGGGGTTATATCATATATTAACCTGCAATCGCTATATGAACTGTTTCAATTAAGTGCCATCCCGTAAATAGATATATATCTAGAGTCTGGTTTTTCTTTAGTTCATACATATATAGGGTGATCCCTCTCGGAATCGGGTCGCTTCGTTATTCTCCTTGCTATTAGTTGTAAAAGTTATAAAAATTTATAATTTGTAATAAGTTATAAAAATTTAAGTGTAAAAACATTCAATGGTTCTTATTAAATGATTATTTATGGAAATATTATGGAAATTGTATCGTAATTTTTAAACCAAATTAATACCGCACTTTTATATGCGGTAGTAATTTTCTTTTAAATAGTTTCGTTGAATATCTTATGCAAATATTTTAGTATCAAGCAAATTATATTTTAAAGAAATGAATTGTAACATATATTGAAATAATATTTCGTGATATGAGCACAAGAAATAATTGGAGGTTATATTTGTAACAAATTACACAACTTACTATGCAGTAGTAATTGAACAATTTATTTTCTAGTCTTTAAATGAGAAAATAATCACCGATACGATAGTCAAATTTGTTTCACGCAGTCATAATAAGTTAAATAATAAATACATATATGCCATCATGACCATGCGCGCTAACCAAGCAATGATCAACGTTCAAGGTAATCGTTGAAATCCGATTAACGAAAGTACAAATTGTTGCATCAATGGAATCCTTACGTGAATTCATTCTTTAAATTATTTAAGAATAGATAAAATAAAAAATAGAACTACATTATCAAATCAAATCAATTATAAACCAATTATAAAATCATATCGTGAAAATAAAAAATAATGGAAAATAGTAATTTACATAAAATGTAATTTATTCTACATATATATACTATATATATGCTATATGAAGTATGAAAGTAGAGAGTAAGGTGAGCATTAGGTCAATCGGTAAGATGCCAGTTTCAGTAAAGCGGAGGTCCCCAGTTCGAATCCTCCTTCAATGGAAATCTTGAAATAAATTCTTCGTACGGTTTTTCCACTATTTCTTACCGACTTTCCACGCAAGTCTAATCTTGTTGTACGTAATATGAATGTTACGTGCAGCATTAACCAACTTGCAAGAATAAAGAAGTGGTGAGGTATTTATGAGCCAATTTGTGGAGAATTTCTTCAGAGTGGTCAAGCAAACTTCACACAAACGTTTTTTTTTTTCGATATCATAGATTGGTCATATAAATCGATCAAGATATTTGTCATAATTCTGAATCGACGCTAAATTTGTTTCTAAAATTATAATGGCTTTATAAGAAATTAACATTCGCTTCTATATCTCATCAAGGATCTTATACTCGATTTATATATATGCATCTATATCAATGAAAATAACAAAAAATAATGATATGTAGTTTTGTACCGTTGAAAACAATTAAAGAATAATTCATTTAAGTAAGATTTACATAATTCCATCATTTATATGATTTTACAAATTGAAGTGAAAATATTATTATTCCAATAGATGTACATATTCGCTGAGTTAAACAGACGTGACTAGCAATTTTTTTGATGTGCAATTTAGAACGATATAAATTCTATACAAGTATACACTTTAATAAAAAGAAAAAATGGTAACATCTTCAAACGAGAACTGTTCCCTGAATTTATGAGAGACTTGGTAAACGATTCCGGTTGATCTTTAATCTTACCATTAATTATCATCAAAGAAATAAGTCTTAATTACATACAGACAGACCTTAATCTTAATTAATATTATCATAAATTTTCTTCGAGTCCTTAAAAAGTTTCTGCTCGCGGTATTTATAGTATTCATACAAATTACAGTATTTACAGCGCAAAACGTAAAATCTAAGGGAAAAAATGAAAGAAAGAATGGAGCAAATTCTTGGAAATCCCTTTCATAGTTATGATGTCAGAGAACAAAATTCAATCATATAAATTGACTGGAAATAAAGAATTAGACCTTAATGGTGTTAACCAAGCTGTGATTCTTGAGCTTTTGTATTTCCATCTTGCTTCCAATCTTACTTTCGCAATAATAATTTTAGCAAAGGCAAAAGATTTATAGTGTTTTAAGAAGACATTCAACATAAAATTGTGGCGACAAATCGTGTACTCCAACAATAAGTTTTTCATATTTTCTTCACGCCTGAAATATCGTACAACGTTAAAAAAATGTTCAGTCGACTTGTAAATAACCGAAGCAACATAGTTAGTGAAATTAAGAAACATGAGGGATATATGAAATACTTTATCCTAATGGAGTGTAATAATCCTCGATAAATGGCGTTAAGCACGGTAACTCGAACGGATCTGCGTAACACAATAAAGATCCGTTATAGCCACTCAACTTTACGGTCATCTGCATATCGCGGCTTTATTGCAGACGCCGGAAAAGTCTGTCGACTTGTATCATACGCTGTCCATGACACATTTTCGCACGCGACCAAGTCATTCTACTATCCTGCACTTTTAACAGTTTTCAAATGCGACGCTTTCTGGAGCATCGACGACGATATTTAATCATTTTTCTATACCCTTCTCACCAATAACGTACTTATAAGCATATATAATAGAGACCGGTCAGAGGCGTCTACTACGGAAAATGGAAACCAATCGATAACTTCTTACATGTAGAATTCACATGCTCTTTGTAGATTGTTTTTGCTCGATAAAGCGTTCATCATTCTGTGATCGATTGTACGATAACAGAATCGCATTAGAAAATCCATTTCTCAAGAGAATGTCAATGTTTTGGCAGAATTTTGAAGATTTAAGTAAGAGTATTATTTTGCACTATTTAATTGCCGATCTTTTTTTATCTTTCGTTAATATTAGTCGAATAATATGTAAAATAAAAACCTTGAACTTTTTCGCTCTTAAATTATTTAATAGGCAAAAAAATTTGTTTTTCTTTTTTTTTCAACTTTTGCACTTGTCACACGAGAAATACAAGCGATTTCTACAAACATTGTTACATTTAGAAACGTATCATTCAAAGCGTAATTGTAAGGGATTTGCCATCGCGATCACTCTATGATTAAATAGTCTAACATGATTATTTCGCATTATTCTTCAAAGTTCAGTAAAAGTTTTAATTTCTTTCAATTAATCAACTACTTTAACCCTCCATCTCTTACATGCATGTCTTTTCAATCGTACATATGTATAAACTTTTGTGTCTCATCTTCCCAAGGAATGACTATAGAATTTGTTCGAGTATTCGCGGTGCAACAATGCGAATATAAGTCGATCCTTTAGCTTGCTCCGAGCCGAAAAAACAAATTTAAAGAGACGCGTTTAGGGAACTCTCTTTCCACTCAGTATTCTGACTCTTTTTTCCCTTCGACGAAATAGATCTTCCCAGTAACCTGTGCATCGTTAGCTTGTTTTCCTTTCTCCTTGAGGCTGTGCAAACAGCGAGGGAAAATAGAAATCACGACCATTAATGATTCACCGTGAATGCCGTTCGATTACTCTTGTTTAAATCTATTTAAATCCCTATCGTATATATTCTCTTTCGTAGCAATTCCCAACTCTTTCGGATCGGAGAATAGAACTTTTGGAACAAGCTATAGGTACGTGGGGAATTGCGATTCTTCTAATCTCTCCAAGATATAAACTGGTTTAAGACCGAACGATGAATATTCACGATCTATAATTATACCTTCTGCGTTCTTGCACAACCGTTTCCCCGTTTTACTGATCGAATATGACAACTCAGTTTCCGAATGAATTAAAATGGACGGTTATTTTAATGAGTATTTTCTTTCCATATAATGTTTCTTCTTTTTATAGCAGAAAGATGTTTTTAGAGAAAACTTACTTATTTAGAAAAGTAGAGTTGAAACGAGATATTTAACAATGATGAAAGAATTATAAATTAGAGATTAAATCTTTCAAGTAGTCTAATAGCGTTATCTTTCTTTCCTTAAAGCTAAGGATTTCTTTTATAAACTACAAATGCCTAAGCTAAGGCCAGGTTTTCGCCGTTTTTAGAATAGTTTATTTGTTAACATTCGATCTGAAGTAGCAATAGGAGCATAAAATATACTTCTTAAAATAAGATAAATTAAACAGATCCATTCATAGCAAACATACCTAGTCTACTTCGTATCAAACTTACATTTAAATGTTCGAACACGATCACATTACCTATATATATAACCATTAAGAGGGTGAAAGATTTTATATCAAACTAAATTTAGATTGCTGAATCAAATATGTTCGCACGTTATCTGAATATGTAACCGTTAAGGATGATCAAAGAATGTACACTAAACTTACATGTAAGTTTTTAAATTAGATAGAACCGTAAAAAAAAGGAGAACAAAATTAAAAAACAAAAAAATGAAAAAATCGAAAATAAAAAAAGAAGTGGAAAAATCTGAAATGAGCACATAGGGAGCCACGAGGAAGGTACGTTGGTCGTGTTAAACGGCGTGTCCTCGACCAATCGTTACCCGTTTCCATCGCGAAGCCTGTAACGCAATGTTGTCGTGTGATAACCAAGGTGAAGGACTGCGACGAGGCGGACAAAGTCTCGGTAGCGTGCACTGCGACAAAATCGGACGCGGAAGATAGCCGGAAAGGATCGACGACTGCCGCGTCAGTGTGCAATGATGACGAGAATTCTGGTACCCGACGAAAAAAGAAGAAACGTCGAAAAACTAGGAAAAAACTGCAGCTGCAACAATTACAGTTGGAATCTACCGACAGCCAAGTGCATTCGGTGGTGA
The DNA here is from genome assembly GCF_910591885.1 of Bombus terrestris. Classification (NCBI taxonomy): domain Eukaryota; kingdom Metazoa; phylum Arthropoda; class Insecta; order Hymenoptera; family Apidae; genus Bombus; species Bombus terrestris. Next base: position 13,272,818 of record NC_063274.1, read on the forward strand.
ATCTGCCGTCGTCTTCCGACGAAGTCGAGGCGGTTGGCGAATGTTCGAAAAGAGACTCATCCAGCAGCTTAGGTGGCACGAGCAGGCATAACACCCTAAGGGAATCTTTGCTCACCGTGCTAGGCAAGCTGGTGATCTGGAAAGGCACTAGGTACCGTTCGTCTACCGCTGCGTCTTCTTCACCCTCCGCACCGCCAAATTCACCGCCCGCGACCGAGTGCATAGGACGTAGCACTTCCTTTTTTTCCAGCGGTGAGTTAATTACTCACGAATTTTCATTATGTAACTTTGCCAACAGTTTTCTTTAATACGAGCGTGTCCGGGCTATAATTGATTGGATCAGCGTTTTCGAAGTTTTATTCAAGAATGAAATGGCCTTGTTACTTGATTATAAATTAAGATTGCTTTAAGGTTGAAATGAGAAACGAAGGAAACGGTATTAGATTCGCTGTTCCCTTTCTGAGCTTCCTTTCTCCTATAGCTACGACTTGTGAAGGGAAAGAGCTGCGTAAGAGGCGCCACCTGTGAACAGCATTCCACTAAATTCCACGATAAAGATTGTTTATACGAGCTGATTTCGCGAGAACCGAGAAAAGTCTTTGAATTCTTTTGACGATCCAATTTTGAACTTGAATTTCTGATAGTTTTGCTATCGATCGGTGTTTTATGCTCCTTTCATTCCAATGTGTCTTTCTGGAAAATAATTTCGAAGTATTTTATAACACTTCTTATCGAGAAGTTCAGAAAATGTATAGAGAAAAAGATAAGAATTATTACCTCAAGTATGTGCAAAATTACGAAAATTTTGGAAAAAGAAGAAAGCTTTCGAATGAAGGAATCTTTACGATTTTGATGATGTAATAGCTCCTTTCAAATTCTGCTTCTTTTTTTTTTAAATCATTTTTATTATTGAAGGTTTAGATAACAATATTTATTGCCTTATCCCAAATATCATGCAACTCAATAATGTAAATTGAAAAAACAAATGCGAAATGTAGAACGGCTTTCTGCTATACGAAATTCTGTTTTCGAGCAAATCGATGCTGAAGATTCATTCAAGTACGCGTGCACTTAAGCGTGACCTCACCGATACCTCGGTCTAATGGACATCGCTCTGCACTACTTATATCGCCGTTCGTGTTTACGATATTAAACAATAATAAAATTAAACAATGAAATAAAATTGCTCTTCTTCGACACTGTTCTTCTTTTTATTAATATAAAAATTATCGAAAATAACTTTTTTCTCTTCTCGACATAATCACGTTCCATGTATTACGCTTTTATAATGATACCCGATAAATTTACAATACTTGCAATTTGCATACTAAATTGCAATTTTTCGTTCAGAAATAAAATTTCGTATGAAAAATTAACACTCTATACTTTCTCTGCAATCTTTTTATGTAGCATTTTCTAGTTGTAATATACTAGCTTATTCTTATTAGGAATATTCAAAATACAGCTACAAAGTAGCAGAGGACTAAGATCTTTATCTTTTTGTGGATCAAATGCCCGTATTGCGTAATTGGTAGAACGAGGTTATTATTGTGACTGCAGCAAAACGTTGAGTAGAATAATAAATACATTCTACGTATATCTTATTCGTTATTAGAGGAATGTAAGAAAGTTGCAAACGTACAATTTCTGTATTATTACATTTCCTATATTAAATTTGACTCAACTCATATTATTGAGTTTTTGCCAACATTATAATTAAATTACTACAGAAAATCTGAATTGTAAAAATTGTTTAAATGTTAACAGTACTATCGAATATTTATTATTCTATTATTGGAACAAGGTCATTTCAACTCCATAAAGGACAGAACAGGACATATATATATATAATGATTTACATGTAGTATCTATGATGACGAAACTATTTTCTAAAAATGACACAATACGATTTGTCTCCAAAAGTTCTTTATAGTTTTATTTTAAATATACAAGATTCTCTATATATAATTTGAAATAGAAATTAGTGTTTTACATGAAACATCTCATAACACTTACAAAATATTAACGTTTAATTAGAAATAATATTGAATATTTGCATTCAATATTTCCTGCTAAGAGTTTGCAGTAAAATTAATAATCAAACCGCATGGGTAACGAAACGAAAAAACGACATTTATACATTTTAGCATACATTTGGATAGAACTGTTACAATAATGTACGAATGTCAAGGAAAAACTATAGCACATTACTCAACTTGGTGATTCCTACGTAATCTTGTAATTCATTCTGTTTCCAAAATGCAATCCGCAATACCTGGTGCTCTTGGCCACCTCTCGTATATGTATTATGCGACGAATGAGTTCACTTTAATCGATTCAACGGTGTGTATATTTAATTTTAATTTCGGGTGTATATCCAGTTTCTATTTTGCTAAACACTTATTTTTTTTAAATAACTATACACCATAGTTAAAATTGAGATCATTATCGTAATGCAAAAGGAAACTGCACAGACCATACCGTTTAAAATGAGAATCATTGAATTTCTTTGTGCGAACAACTACGTATAATTTGATGATCTTATAATTATCGCAATCCAATATCATGTCTGTTTCTTTTTCTTTTTCAGAAACGGAGAGGAGAATTCGCGCCAATAATCGCGAGTTCAACTCACAGTTTAATTATGCGGTAAGATCGAAATACGGTCCCGTAATTCCTTTTTTCCATGCAATAATTGAAGCTCGAGAAAACAGTACCGATAATGACAAGACTCGTTTCATTTTTGTTTTTCTTTTTCATCTTTCTTGCAGAACAACTACATCAAGACGTCCAAGTATTCGGTTCTGACGTTCCTACCGTTAAATTTGTTCGAGCAATTTCAGCGGCTCGCTAACTTTTACTTCCTATGCCTGCTGGTGCTTCAGATGATCCCCGCTATCTCCTCCTTGACCCCCATCACCACAGCCATACCCCTTATAGGGGTGCTCATGCTCACTGCCGTCAAAGATGCCTACGACGATTTTGTAAGTCGATCAAAACTGCGAAATTATTTTTCTAGGTAACCAATATATAAAGTATATTTCTAATACTGCTGCTCTCCTTGAGTCTATATAATACAAAATTGATGTTATATTCTAATAGATAATCTTCGTGTATTCCATGTTTTTTTCTACATAAGATACCTCAAGAGATACAAACGTGAAGAAACAGCGAGAAGAACAGTAGAGTTATGATCATATAGTGGCTAGAAAAATTATTTACACTCTATTGTATTTACTATAGCAGCAGTTAGCTATTAATTAATTAGATTTAAGTATATTAAATTTTGTATCATTTAGCAGTACCTTCGTACGATTATAAAAATATGATACTATGAAAATGAAGTGTATGGAACCTAATGAGAAGACGTAATTAAACGCATTTCGTTTCTTTAGCAACGGCACAGCAGTGACTCGCAAGTGAACAATCGCAAATCTCAAACGTTGCGAGGTACTAGTCTTCGTGAAGAGAAATGGTCGCAAGTGCAAGTAGGCGATGTAATTAGAATGGAAAACGATCAATTTGTCGCAGCCGACGTGCTTCTTTTATCTACTAGTGAGCCAAATGGTCTTTGTTATATCGAAACCGCAGAATTAGATGGGTTAGTATCTTTTTATTGAAATCGTGATACAGTATTTTTGCTTAGAGACAGGGAAGAGTAAGAATGGAAAAATGCTAATACATTTTGTCATTTTAGGGAGACGAATTTGAAGTGTCGGCAATGTTTACCTGAAACTGCCGAAATGATGGATAATCATGAATTGATTGGTCAATTTGACGGAGAAATTGTTTGCGAAACTCCTAATAATTTGTTGAATAAATTTGATGGTACTCTTACGTGGAAAGGACGAAAGTAAGTAATCGTTCCCGTTAGTTCTATTACATTTAACATGATATAAAGACACATATGTTAAAACTGTTTTATGTGTAATACATTACAGATACCCATTGGACAACGACAAAATTATATTACGAGGTTGCGTGCTCCGAAACACGCAATGGTGCTATGGCGTGGTCATCTTTGCAGGCAAGGATACCAAATTAATGCAAAACTCAGGGAAGACCAAATTTAAGAGGACTTCTATAGATAGGCTGCTGAATCTTCTCATCATCGGGATAGTGTTCTTCTTACTTTCTATGTGTTTGTTCTGTATGATCGGCTGTGGTATTTGGGAAAGTCTTGTAGGCCGTTATTTTCAAGTGTATCTACCCTGGGACTCATTGGTGCCTAACGAGCCTATGGCAGGTGCCACAGTGATCGCTCTGCTTGTGTTCTTTTCTTATGCTATCGTATTGAACACAGTGGTGCCAATCAGTTTATACGTGAGTGTCGAAGTTATCAGATTCGTTCAGTCGTTTTTGATCAACTGGGATGAAGAGATGTACTATGCACCTACGAACACACACGCTAAAGCAAGGACTACTACATTAAACGAGGAGTTGGGACAAATAGAATATATATTTTCCGATAAAACCGGAACATTAACACAGAATATCATGACTTTTAACAAGTGTTCTGTGGCAGGAAAATGTTATGGGGACATTATCGACGATGTTACCGGGGAAGTCGTCGATGTAAGTGAGGTGAGTCTGTTTATCTCTTTATCCATAATCAGACTCGATGCGGATGATGGGGTACGTTATTATTAGCTTGTTGTATAAAGAAATCGGTCGTCTTTTTCTCTAGCTTTAATGATTTTGTAAAAATGTAACGTTTTACTTTTAAGTTCAATATTTTTGTTATCGTTACAATGAGACTCACTGTGATTTATATTTTTCAATACTTCAGTGTTGTTTGAGTTCCTCCGTTATGTACATGTCTTATATCAAGAAATATAGATAATTTATTGATTTGGAATGGCAAGTTTGTTTCTTAAAAAAGATACTTGCTTAATTACAGACTCTTTGTTATATTTTCAAATCACAAATTATTATATTTAATAAACTTAATCATCTAGCATTGATATATCCACACATCGGTTTCATTCATTTCATATTTGTTATCAAGAAAGAATGCAATTGCTTATAAGGCGAAGATATAATGTACTGACATGGTGCCCGAGATTTCATTAAAATGAACATTTTTATTTATTTTACTTAATAGTATAACTATGTTAAGTGAGTAAATATCAAATAAAAGTTGTTAATTCTGTAATTTCTTCTTGGTAACAAAATGCAAACAATAGAATCATTTCACAGTTTGGCCATATTTTGCATAAGTTTTCATGTACATCACTTAGCATGTGTGTGCTGCATGTAGACGAACAAAGCTGCCCAAACACCTACGATGCGATGGAAAAATGGACAAGAATTTGTTCAAGTTTATACACCTATAAGTGGTCCAAACGTACGTCTACTGGAACAGGTGGATAGGATATCCAATATAATTGGAGAGCCAGGCCCAATTGGCAGTCCGATGGTTCCACATAAACTTTCTGTACGCATGACAATAATTAACACATCTCTTCTACAAACGGAGAAAATTTTATGCATTATTCGGCTTATTTTTTCCTGTTGTTATCCTATCTGTATGCTATGGTAGCTAGAAACGTTGTAAAAGAATTACTAAACGTACAAAATTTAACAAATGTTTTGGCTTTGCAAGTATGTAGCAATTACTAACTGTTGCTTTCCAATTGTTGTCTATATTTTCTAATACATTAGATGCATGCGTAGTACCCTACTTTCCTTTACAAATAAATTCAATTGCTCTTAAAGTGCTTAAATGTTGAACATTAATTTTCACAATGCTTTAAAGGAATTATAAAATTATAATATCTCATATGTGTCTGCCAACTTGACCGAATCTATTTATATGGAGGCAAGGTATTTATTTTAATTTCTAACATTTCCTTTTCCACATACTTACTATCTTTTGTGTGTCATACTAACACATTGTAGCGCACAAAAAATCGTTTCTAAATGTAATTTAATATACGTTTACAGACATTCCCAGCATTGGATTTCTCCTTCAACAAGGATTATGAACCGGAATTCAAGTTCTATGATTCTGCGTTACTCGATGCTGTAAGAGGGAATAACGAAGATGTTCATAGTTTCTTTCGATTGTTGGCACTTTGTCATACTGTTATGCCGGAAGAAAAAAACGGCAAGCTAGAATATCAAGCACAGTCACCAGATGAGGCTGCCCTTGTATCTGCCGCTAGAAACTTTGGTTTTGTATTCAAAGAGAGATCTCCAAATAGTATAACAATTGAAGTTATGGGAAAACGTGAAATATACGAGCTACTTTGCATTTTGGACTTTAATAATGTTAGGAAAAGAATGTCTGTAATTTTGAGGAAGGACGGACATCTTAGGCTATATTGCAAAGGAGCGGACAATGTTATTTATGAACGATTAAAAAAAGGCAGTGAGGATATCACGTCAAAAACATTGGAACATCTTAATAAATTTGCGGGTGAGGGCTTACGAACATTGTGCCTTTCGGTCAGAGATCTAGATGAACAATTTTTCAATGATTGGAAGCAACGTCATCAAGAAGCTGCCATGAGTCAAGAAAATAGGGATGATAAATTGGATGCGATTTATGAAGAAATAGAAAAGGATATGACATTATTAGGCGCTACTGCCATTGAAGATAAGTTGCAAGATGGTGTACCTCAAGCTATTGCTAATTTAGCTCTGGCTGGTATTAAAATCTGGGTATTAACTGGTGACAAACAAGGTATTGTCTTAAAATCATTATCTTAAAGCTGTACACACCATAAATAAATATTAATGTTGTTTTATATTTTTATACAGAAACAGCTATCAATATTGGCTATTCCTGCCAGTTGCTGACAGATGATCTTACAGATGTTTTTATAGTAGACTCCACTACTTATGACGGTGTCGAAAATCAGTTATCGCGATACTTGGAAACTATCAAAACAACTTCTGGTCATCAAAATCGGCCAACTCTCTCCGTTGTCACATTCAGGTGGGACAAGGAAAGGTCAGGCACATGAAAGAGACGGAGTACCAATCATTAACCTTTTCCATATCTCAATCTGACTAATTAACGCATTTATTTTAAAAGTTTCTCTTTCATATTGAATGTGGCATCATGTTCTGTGTAATGCTTTCTTCGTCTGGTTATGCCTAAGAATTTATAAATATTTCAGATCTAGATTTTCTGTCTTCAATATTAAGTTCAAATAATAAGATTCGATATAAAAAATCATTGATCACGAATTATGCATTCTCAATAATATTGCTATTAATAAGTACCAATTAGTTTAAATATTCTTTAGCATGCAATATGATATTCCAAAAGTATTGATAAGTTAAATTGCACCAATACATGTCAATTCAATTTATCATATATGCAACAATATAAATTTTATTATATTTAAATTGATTTAAGTTTCAATTATACAGTTAAATTATATATTTGCATGTAAATTTTAAGATATTCATATATATATACAGATGTTAAGGTTCTGTATACTATCAATTACTTTCTTTCTCAAGCTTTCTTTTTATTATAGAAAAATATTGAGAATCTATTTATCTCGTGCTTGTCGATCATTCTATTTATGATGTAGACATTTGAGTATAGTAGAGTTAGGTATCAGTTTTTTTCTCAAATACTCCAATTTTTGTTTTGTACTTCTCAATATCCTATAATTATGTATTAACATTAATTAGTCGAAATGAATAATGATAATTATCATGTGCTTGAAACTCACTCCTTCTCTTTCTGTATGCTTAAAATTAATCTTAGTAATAATGATAATAATAACAACAACAACACCGAAAGTATGTTGCTTATGTCACGTTATTATATCAGTAGTTCATGATACAGTGCACTGTGTGTATTGTTTATGATTAATACGCATCATTTTTATATTCAATGAAACAAATTAAATTTCTTCCTTTTTTTTTTCTTTTTTTTCTCAGCAAGTAATTGTATATTATATTTTACCATTGGTTGAGTTTAAAAGTCTGATAACTTCGGGAAAAAATGAAACTTGATTCTAAGAAAGCACTGTTAATGTAAATCATATTTTATTCTAAAGTCATCTTGTTTCATTTAAACTTTATATTTTTTATATATAGCAGCGATACTGAATACAATCCTAGCAGAGATGAACAAGATGAGCATGAGATGGAACAAGCAACAGGATTCGCGGTGGTTATTAATGGGCATTCCTTAGTTCATGCATTACATCCGCAACTTGAGCAACTTTTCCTCGATGTATCAAGCCAATGTATGTATATTTATTTAGAAAAATTCTCGTATATTTATTACAAAAAATTATTTATATTTACATTATATATAATTATAACATTGTACATTCTAAATTCTTAGGTAAAGCTGTGATATGTTGTCGCGTAACTCCTTTACAAAAAGCAATGGTAGTCGAATTAATAAAGAAAAATAAAAATGCTGTGACTCTGGCAATTGGTGATGGAGCAAACGATGTTTCAATGATAAAAACAGCTCATATAGGTGTTGGCATCAGTGGGCAAGAAGGATTACAAGCTGTACTAGCATCCGACTATTCCATAGGACAGTTTAGATTTTTGGAAAGATTACTTCTCGTTCATGGGAGATGGTCATACTATAGAATGAGCAAATTTCTTAGATATTTTTTTTATAAGAATTTTGCGTTTACATTATGTCACATCTGGTTTGCCTTTTTCTGTGGATTTAGCGCACAGGTATAAATTTATTTTATTCATAATCTCATCTATATCTATTATGTATTTTATAATTTTAAAATGATGAGACTAAGGCGAATGTGATTCGCAAAATTCCTTTGTTGAGCAACTAGTTCCAAAGTCGAGTATTGGGAAATTGAACAAATTTTTAATTTATTCTGATTTTCAAACATTTATAAAATGGAAATTTGGTTGGAGGATAAGTTTTTGATACATTCTTACAAATGTTTATTTCTTTGCAGACTGTATTTGATCCTATGTATATTTCTGTCTACAACCTCTTTTATACGTCATTACCCGTAATGGCAGTCGGTATATTTGATCAAGATGTTAATGATAAAAATAGTTTAATGTACCCAAAACTTTATGCACCCGGATTACAAAATTTACTTTTTAATAAAAAGGAATTTTGCTGGAGTGCTATACATGGATTTTTTGCTAGCTGTGTATTATTTTTAGTTCCATATGGTAAGTGTAAATAATATATCCACCCTTTTACTATGTTTTGAAATTAAAACATTTCAATTAAGATTATGATTGAATATATTTTTAGGAACGTATAAGGATGGAGTATCACCAAAGGGCTATGTACTTTCTGATCATATGTTACTAGGAAGTGTTGTAGCTACTATATTAGTCATAGTCGTGACTGTCCAAATAGCCCTTGATACATCATATTGGACAATTGTTAATCATATTATGGTTTGGGGCTCGCTCATTTGGTATTTTATTTTAGATTATTTCTATAACTTTGTCATAGGTGGTAGTTATGTTGGCAGTCTTACAATGGTATGTTATTTGTATTAAATATTTGTTGTATTAAATATTTTAATAATAATAATATATTAATACTTGGGTACATAATTTTAGGCAATGTCGGAAGCGACATTTTGGTTCACGGCAGTCATTTCGTGTATCATATTAGTAATACCTGTACTGTCATGGAGATTCTTCTTCATAGATGTAAGACCAACATTGTCTGACAGAGTTAGACTTAAGCAGAGATTGGCACAACTTCGCTCTCGCCAAAGTCAAGATATACTTCGTACACCATCTACAAGACGAACACGACGATCTCTTCGTTCAGGATACGCTTTCGCGCATCAAGAAGGTTTTGGCAAACTCATTACATCTGGCAAAATTATGCGAAAATTACCGAATGGTGCAGATTTTAAGTTCGCCATGCCGTTTACGAACAATACCAGTAAACAAGTCAGTGTTGCCACTACGTCACCAAAGGACAATGCATCCAAAAATTCGCACACATTGGATACTATTAATCTATAATTTGGACATTATATTGTAAGTCTTTTTACCATCTATTAAATTTCGGATGAATGATTTGTGAAGCCGTAGCAACATTAATATAAACAAAAATTAACATTCTTTTGCAAATTAATTTTTTATTTCAACACCAATCGAATTTTCTAAATACTATATTAGATCATGATGTTTCATTATATTTACATTATGTTCTTGTTACATGTAAGACACAAAAATTATATGTACTTGTATGCATTGCAATAACTAAAAAATATCTGCTAGCTTATTAGATTCAATCTTTCTGTATCAATGCTTCAAAAATTTAAGTAATCGAATTTCATATGACAATAAAGCATTAATTGTTTGCATAAGAAAGTTTACATACTAGTATCTACTAAAAAATACTATTTCTTTTTTCACCAGAAGCTATTGTTAGTTAAAGATTATTTTAATACAATGCATTTTTTATATGATCAATAATTATTCTAGACTCTTAAGAAAAATTTTATACTGTGGATAGATTAATTATATTTTTAAATATATATTTGTTAGTTTTACTACTTATATATTTTTTTATATATGTATATAGTTCCTCAACAGCAGAACTTTAGAATGATTTTTCTTAAATCAAAATGAAATTAAGTAGCAACTAGTTTATAAATCTGATCATTTTTGTACGTGTAAAAATTATATTTTAAATAAGTTACTTCAATCTGATACATGAGATTTATGTTATAAAGAGTCTAGAATAAAAAGGATCTCAAATTCAAAGAATTCTTCGAGCCATTGACAATGACTTCTGAAAAATTCTCAAATAGTACACATGAAGAAAAATGCACAGGTTGATTTATGATTATGCATTTTTTGCTTATTATGTGAAAAAAGGAAAAGGAATCAAATTTCTTGAAAGCCATTGTATGATAGGAACTGCTATTATCTACTTGCTGTCTATATTAATTGTTTAGCCATTCATTGAAATTAATCAATTTACTATTATTTGTTAACTTGTTACTGTGAATAGAAATGTTAATTTAATAAAGTCATGATAATGACAAATCAACATCATCCAGCACGTTTATATTTGAAATATTTTTAAAGATATACTTCAAAATCTAACGTAATCACAAGAATGTAGAATTCTTGTAAAACTGGAGATGTTCTTCTAAACATAAACAAAATATTTTTTATTTAAAAATTAACATCAAAATACAACGCAATAATAAGATAAATTATGATTTGTATGATCATGACACTCCCTGTGTACATACGTGTAAAGGTGTCAAAGTCATGTAATATCCCTACTTGTATTATATACTGTCCTAGTATGAACATAAAACATGTTTACACAATACATGTAATATGTTAAGGATTATAGTTATGATAATAATTGCCTTTATAAAATATGAATACACAAGAAACAATTAAAATTACTATATCATAACAGTGACTGTAAATATTTTAAAAAGAGATATATATATATTTATATATATATAGTATATATATTATTTATATATATATATATTATAGATATATATTATATATATATTATATATATATTATATTAAATGTTAAGTATACATTTTTTAAAAGAAAGTAATATATAGGTAGATCAATTTAAAAAAAATATGAAAATAGTAGCTATATTATATTATACTATCGCGGATAATGTTTGCCTTGGACTGACTACTGAATATATATATATGATATAATAAAGTAAAAAACAGTAGTAGCAATGAAATATGTATTTCTACTTTTAATATTAATATGAATTCTAGGGAGATATAGTCTGTATTGGGAAAGTGTGTTCCACAAAGAATTTTTTTATTTAAACAGATAAATAGGAATTTATTGCTTTCGAACATTGTGCCTAATCAAGAAGCTACACAGAGTGTTTCACATTGCAATGATATTTTGTTCATTTACGTTTATGTAAGACGGCGTATGTTATATGTGTAACTAGATTCTTCTCTTTATGAATTATATGTTAATAGTACCAAATTATTTAATTACTGTCTTTGTATAAATTCCACTTGTATCGTATTACGTACCGATCCAAAGTTATTAATTGAGAGAAAGAAAACGTTTAATTCAAGAGACTGTTGCGTTTCTATCTTCTGCTTTTAGGAGTAAACATAACATATATATGTAACGCAGGAATGTCATAAAACGGGAAAGTAAAAAGTTTCAATGAATTGATATATCTTAATGTCAAGAACTCAATACGTAACTTTAAATGTAACAAGTATTCTTCACTATAACCATATTTCCGTTTACTTTGAAATTGAAAGTTATGTGTTTTTAAAGCGATAAGTATCAATCATGATGTGAAGTATTGATTACGTTTTTTTATAATTAATGTCAGACTTTCAATAATACGAATGGACTGAAAAATAATTTTACGAATATTTATAAAGCAAAATTGTGAAATCATCTTCAATATTGAAAACAAAATGATCTTATTAAATAACGCAGTAAACTGTTTGTGTTAGGGAAATTATGAATATGTTCTTCTTTATACCCAAGGAAAGATCATAGTTACCTAGAAAATGCACCGCCTATATTTTTTGTCGAAACTCATTTATATGTATGTACATTTATTTTGTAATACTTTGTGCTAAGTAGTATTTGGAGATGTGATATTATTATTACGGACAGTTATATTGTAATGTATGTATTACTTATTTTAAATCCCTAAATGGGTATAATTTCATTTTCATTTGCAAAAAACATCCTTGTCCTAAAATCTGTGAATACTGAGATTTTTAAATAATATGAAATAACATTGTGATTTAAAAAATATATTATTTTTATATTAAAAAAATTTTATATACTATGTTCTACATACATTTAAATGCTGCTACTATAAAATGTATACATTACTTTCGTCTACTTTTAATTTAACGTATTGGAAAATTTATTAAACTTAAAAAATATATATATATTAATATTATTTAAAAATCCTGGTATACATTGACTTAATGTATAAAAATAAGAAATTAAGGAAAATAAGCATTATAAAGTAGTCATAACATGTTGTTGGTTGCATAAGTTGTTATATATGTTACTTTAAATACTGAATCAAATGTCTAGAAACAAAGTGCAAGAGCAAATTGTCTGCTGCATGTGCTCTATAGACTGCGCATCGATTACTGCTTAAAACTATTTGCTTAGGACATAGTATAATTTAAAGAAGAAAGCAATTGTACTTGTATCATGTACAATTGTTTAATCTTCATTACATTTCATGTCCGATAAATAATCTTTTACTACAGTTTTTCAAGTACGTGTTCGTGGGATGCTAACACAAGACAATAATATATTTAACAACAGTAATTAAAGAGATATAAAAATATTACATATAATCAATAATATCTTTATTCCCTTTGGATGTTTATTAGTTTAAATTAATTATATATATATTATTTCTATTTGTTTAATAATGGAAGGAATTTTGTTATTTCATTTGATATTTTGATACTATGTCCTATGTACTATTTCTAATATATTCTACTTTTATGTATGAAACAATGCATCCTATATAAAATTTAAGCCCTACTGAAATGAAGAAAGTTATACACGCACGTTATATGTGTAGGGCCATGCAGGAGGGCATATGAAAAGAAACTAATGATATCGAATACAATGTTCCTTACAAAATGCACGCAGGATAGAAAATTAGTATGTATGTGTCTATCACATTATTATACGACATTGAAAGCGGTGGTGACTTTAAATGAATTAACTTATCGAACAAAATATTGATCAATCAATTGAAATTCATTTTTCTGCAATCTTTAGAATTGTTGCGCTCAAACATATATTCAGTTACATGTTAACGGTTCGTCACAAATAATAAGGGATAGTTTTAATTTTGTATTTTCGACAAATGTATTAATACAAGGACGATTTACTTTTTGTAAATTGTGTTAAACAGTGTTTTCTGTTTTTATACTATATCTGTATAATATCAATTTTGTAAATTTAAACATTGCTTTAAGTATATACATCATGTACAGCAAACTCTCATTGTTAAGTGTATTATTTTTTATGTGTAAATAACTCGCATAAGAGGAGAAATTTGTGTTGTAAAAAATGAGTAATATCTAAGATCTAAAAACTATCTCTGTAGAAGTTTTGTTTCTTTTCCATGAAATTGTATTAATACTATTTCTTCTTTTATTTACTTTCAAAAATATCCTTGCGTTTTTATGTTATGATCTAAATTGAAAATGACAATGATAACAATTTCCATGCTTTTTCACTACCTTGAGTTTGGCAAATAATAGTATATACTCCTAAAAAAAAATATTATGCTTGTTATGCATTACAAAAAGTGTTACATAGTTATTACTTATAGTTCAGTCTGAATAAGAGGGACCACAGTACCATATGTTAGAATGAATTTATTATTTGCATATTCTAAGATGTTTTAAAAGATTACTTACCTTTGAAGACATCAATATTTAATTTGAAGCACTTGTAAATCTTCTTGATATTTCCGAAAAAATATAATACGTTTAAACTCAATTGAAAAATCCGGGTTTAATTTTATCATTTATGTATAATATATCGCAGATGTATGCTAACAGGTGGTAATCCTCTAACACATCTTAAAATGATCACGTTTTATTTATATAGAATTCCCAGCTTTTCACCTCTATATCAGAATCTAACAAAATATATAAAACAAATATTAAATGTTGCTTCAGTATTTAAATGCACACGTCGTCTTAATTTATGCTTTTAATGTAACTATGTGTATAATACAAGAAATTTTGTTATAGCTTTATGTAATATATTAAAATATGAAATTTATTTTATTCTTGTAACATAATTTTAATGTGAAACACTTTTTCATCAATTTCAGAGGTAGCCAACTCATGTTAATATGTGCATTAATATAAGATATGTACAATTTGTATCTTTACAAAATATTATGTTTTTTGTTACCCATCAGTATTGAATAGATTTATGTATGTGTGTAATAGATACATGTATATTGAAATCATGCACGGATATTAGAAGCTGATTGAGAAGATGCAATCAGTCGTGAGCGGTACTCGTAAAAAACTACTTGCATGCTCATCACAGATGGACAATGCAAAATCATCAGATTTAGCAAAAATGATAAATGTGTCCTTTTTGTCCACAAAGCGGATATATTAAAGGAACATTATTTATACTTTATACTTTTCTTGAGAAAGGAAATAGTGGAACATCGTCAAATAGAGACAAGAGCGAGTAAATGAGAATCTGGTAATGTTTGTACTTATTGCGAAAGATGAATAATTAATCTCGCTACAGGGAAAGCTGCGAAATGCGATTACAGTTTTAATAATTTGTTATCAACGATTCACCTCTTTATGCTATCGAAATTTAATATTTCACAAGTTACAAAATTGTTCACGTATCAAACATTTCTTACTAGTTTTTAAGTTAATAAAAAGTAATGCAGCATAATGTTGTATTTTTCAAATATGTATTATTATTTCAGCCTATAACATTCCCATCCTGTTTTAATTTTGTATACATATAGGCCACATTTATTTCAAGGATATATAATGTTAATAACGTACAAAATGGATGTTTATTTGATTTTAGTTACATAATAATTTTGTAAAAATATATTATTAAATTGCATATCATATATTACCGTAGTAATTCATTGTAGCTGTTTAATATTATATTTCATGTTTTGAATTTACTTGTATATTATGCATTTGTACAAATTGAATCAGTCTCTATCTCCTTGCTTCATTCTATTGCATATTATATTGATTATTCATTGTAAAATTAGTAAGGAAACAATAACAATGAATTGTTTTTGTAACAATTTACAATTAAGTCTAATTGCATTTATGGTTAAAACTGTAATCTTTTTGCAAGGGTAGCACCATCCATCGATTCCAGTAGTTTTCTCTTTAAACTGGGCTTCTCTTCTGGCTGACGTTTTACAGATGTAGGAAGCGGTAATCTAGGTCCAGGAGTTGGTGCAGGCTTGTTGCTGAAGTATGGCATTTGAAGAGCTTGATCACATGTACATCTCTCCAAAGGATTTACATTTAATAGACTAGCAATTAAATCTAGGAGATCATCACCAGCAGCAGTAAATATATGTTTTAGTGGTGTACCAGGAAAAGGTTTGAATTGGATAAAATCTGGTAATTCTGTCATTCCTGGCCATGTTTCTTCAGTGGGTGTACCTAATGTCTGAAAATGATGTATGTAAATATATGAAAATAATTGCAATTAAGAACTTTTTTAGGTTACAATAAAGAGGATATACCTGAAATATTCTAGTAAGCTGATCCAGATCAGATTCGCCAGGTAAAAATGGTACACGTAATAACAGTTCTGCTAATATACAACCAACTGCCCACATATCAATTCCAGTACCATATAATCTCGCACCATACAACAATTCAGGTGACCTATACCACCTTGTTACTACCTGATGGGTGTTTATTCGATTAGGTGAACCAAAAAATTTGGCCAAACCAAAATCACCAATTTTCAAAACACCTTCAGAGTTAACCAGTAAATTATTTGGTTTCAAATCTCTGTGCAATATCCAATTATAATGTAAATAATCCAATCCTTGTAAAGTTTGGATCATATATGCTTTAATGTTTGCAGCTGTTAATACTATATTACTATCCTTTATTATTATCTCTAAATCTGTATCCATAAAGTCAAATACTAAGGAGACATTTGACTTGTGACCAAAAACATCTAAAATATCAATAACATGATATGAATGTTGACTACATAATATAAATTCTTGCAACGTATGTATACATTTATATACCTAATAAACCTATCACATTATCGTGTTTTAATTCTTGCAATAATTTAATTTCTCGTAATGCAGTTCTATTTATACCATCCCTAGCCTCTGCGCGACTTCCAACTTTAATCTGAAATTGTCATAAATGACACTTCAAGAACTAACATTTGATCAGCGTATAAAATCATTGTGAAATAACAAACCTTCTTCACAGCAACAATTTTGGACGTTTCAATATCTTTGGCTTTATAGACAGTAGCGAACTGAAATAAAATTCATAAATATATTTACGATATTAATAACGAAGTTTATAATCTTTAACTAACCTGTCCTTCTCCTAAGAAATCAATTTTCTCATATCTTCGCAATTTTTCTGTCATATTTACTAAATATAATAATACTTTTATTTTTTTCAAAAATAAATTATTTAAAAATATTTTACATAATAAATCTATCTTGTATCATTCATGAGCGTACTTCGTTCAATGTGCTTCAAAATGAAACGTATATGAAAACCTTGTGTCGTGTCCTCGTGCCATCGTGTCGCTGTATTCGCCAATTTGCACATGTTTGAACATATCCTGGTATTTAACTGAAATATGTAATATAATTTTGGGATATTCTAATTGATATAGAAATAATAATTTTATATAGAAATTAATAATATTTAATCTTTACTAATACTTTAAAAGACCTTTCTTTTTTAACAAATTATTTTGAAACAGGATATGAAAAATTTTAAATATTTCTTTTTGTTTTATGTCAAAAGAAATAGATAATCTATTATTAATGACTATCGTTTATATATCGTTTATATATGTTTTTACATTTTTTGTCCTCCTATGTATTCAAATAATTGTATATGATGAAACACTAACATACATTTAACACTTAAAAGTTATCATCAAATAACGTCAATGCTATGATAAGCGAAATTTCACCCCAACATAACCTTTTACTTTAGTACTCAATAAAATCACACAAATGCAACTGAATTTCTTATTATTATCCAATATTAGATATTGTTCGCAATTATAGATAACATTGCAATGATATTAATACGCTACTATTAGAACAAAATTCTTATGGAGTAAAATTTTGTCCTTGATGCTCTTCAAGGATACATTATTATTAAAAAACCGTATAGGATAAACTTAGAAATGTTAAATATTAAAATTTTATATGTAGTAAATATACTTATTGTTAAGAAACTAGTATTACCATCGGCGCTGCATTGTAATCAAACTTTTTAATAGTCGGTATAATATGAGATAAAAAAAAGCACTGATAAAGGAGAAATGTAATAATTGTCATGCAAGATCATTCGACTGTTACATAGAGGAAAGGAACGATATAACCATTTACGATAGTAAAGCAGGGATAGTCGCGCTATCATAATTAAACTTTCTAAATTTAACGACGTTCTTGGGACATCTTCCTTTAAGTTTACACATTTAATGAATGTGTTCTTTCTATATCACATTGCCAAATGTTAAACATCAAGACATAAGAGATGTTATTGCGAAAATATTATCAGACTTTTTAGTGGAGACAGACATTCAAATTACGAAATGAATAGTTTGAAGAAAATAAACGAAGTAAACATAACAGTATAGAAACTGCGTTGAAATCATCATGAAAATAAACCAAAACATTTGTTCATTCATTAATGAATGTATTCATAATCAGACTGCTGACGTTCATGCATTTATGAGAAACTGAAATATGCAAAAATCTACAGCAAAATATTAAATATATATTTATTTATTTATTAGGATATTTAGGTTCCATATATTTAACTGTATTTATAAAAATATACATAAATATGCGTAAACATTCATAGTTTAATTACAATATACGTGTAACCTGTATTGATCTTTATGCTTGACGTCGTTAATATAGCTACTTGCCAAATAACAAATAGGATTATGTTATTCGATTATTGCAATGAAATGATATAATTCAATATTCATTACTAATATACATAATTAGTTTTTATGTATATTTTATTCAGAAAAAAGTATGTAATCGTGATTTGTGATCTATATTAAATATAAAATTGTACAAGTGAAAAAATGGAAGGTGTTTACTTTTTATTGGCAAATTTTTTGTTTTTTATTTATTATTTATTATGCTATGAACAAGTATAATAAATAATTACAATAATTGATATATCCTTAATTTAATTCCATTAGTTACTCGTGCAAATGACAATCATACCGATACAATAATAATATAGGAATCCTTTTTTGTAATTGGGTCAAGCCGGATTACAGCTAACAAACAAAGATTTTATTAAAACTAAATAATTTGTAATGATTCATCACATAATGTATGTGTATGTGGTATATGATATGTTTCAGAAGTGAAGACATTTCAAAAATTTCAAGACATTATAATTATGGAACTTAATCATGTCAAGTTTCTGCATAGAGCAAAAAAGTAAACACTTTTCCTTGTAGTCTTCTACTTTCATATCAGTTTCAAACGATGAAACACAACATATACAGTCTAACCAATATTTCACGTATAATCAAATACACATACATGTATCTAAGCGATAATCGGTACGTTTTCCCCACGAAAGAGTGCAAAAAGTGTTTCTCGAATAACGAAGTCGTAGTAGGAATTACGAAATTGAGAAGAGTTTGGAAAGGCTATTTATAAGAGATAGGGGTGAGCAACTTTCGAAACTATCCACGTTCGAGCAACTGTCGTATTAATTAAACAAATGAATATAGCTGCCGGGCTTATCGAACATCAAAGACGAGAAATCGCGAGTAGGATGAATGGTAGCCCACTGCTAAGCCGGCTACAGTAGTAATCCAGTGCAACGGCGAGCGGTATCGCGCGGAGAACATGTCATCCGTCAAAATTCTCGTCCTTTTAGTGGTCGTTCTGTCAGGTAAACGAAGTCACGTGGATCTTTTCGTTAACGTCTACTAAAGATCGACTACTAAAGTGAACCGAACGTTCTTCTTATTGTATATACATTTCAATCTATTTGGAATTTATCTTCATTGTGACCTTACCGAATTTTATTCAAGCTTTATGATAATCGACTTTAGTTTATGATCTTTTTAAGGTTAAGATGAGTGTGCGACTGTTTGAATAATGTACTTCTATATTTCGTTTTCAACAAATTTTGTTTCCTCGTGGTTCTAGCGTTCGCGCATTCACAAAACACACTGTTCAACGATGTGCAATCGGTCATCAAGTCCATGTTCAAGACCACCCGTGATCCCGCTATGTTCAATCTGTACACCAGGTATGTAGAACATATAGTATTTTTGTTTGGCGATTTAAAGGAAGTTTATATGTTATGACTGAAGTTAGCTAGGCGAACATAGTTATCCACGAGGGTATAACTCCTAGTCGTCAAAAGGAAAGAAGTTTGTTCAGTGTTAATATTCTTTAATGCCTGTTATGTCATATACAATGTTAATATGCTTTATTTCTCCTATTTTATTTACTTTATTAGTTCTTATATAATATCTCTCTACTGTCTCGAACAAACCTATTACAGCGATTTTTTTCTTTTTTGATATTTTCTCATTCTTTCCTTAAACATAATACATATTAACTTTTTCACTATAGTTTCCTCAGAATTGAAAGTTTTCTTGACATACAGTATGAAGACAGCTTTTACAAATCCTAACTAGGCACTGCGAGTACTTAAACTAATTAATTGTGGTTTAACACATATAAATGGAAATAAAAATGATTGTACATTAGAAATATTTGTACATTTTTAATATATGATTATTCGATATTTAAGGACGTATACGCTCTCCATAGCGAAACGGTTAAAGACTAATGATGTCTCATAATATGCAACTTCTGCATAAAGTTCAAGATTTAATTTTAAGATATTTTGGGAAAGAGAAGAGACGAAGCAAGGGCGAACGTGATACGTTAAAGAAAATCCGCGCTTCTCCTTGGCAACGCGCGGTTCGTGCTGCGAATTTTTCGTCCGTGCAGAGGCGAGCTTTATCGTTCGTCGTTCGTAAACGATGCATCAATTTTTTAACGATACATGCAATCAGCAAGCCGGCAAATTCTATTCTCAGCGCTGACGCTCCACTGACTATCATCGATGCGTGAATATCGTGGACGCGCCTCCTTTTCTTATTCTTTTTGCACTGCTTTGCCTTTTCTTGTTGATCGACTCGATCTAAAACCGGGAAGGAAAATTGAGGCGCCACTCGCGATGGCGGCGCCTCGAGAATTCCTCGTTCCGATTCTCGAAGATCGTTTCATAAAAACCACTCGAATCATTAACTCCATGGCAAACAAAGCGTTTTATTGAAACAAAAATCGCAAATCAACGTAAGAAAGGTATTTTGACACTACGAATCTGAGATAGACTATGATTAAATTACATGCGAAATTATAATAACTTTTTTAGGAAGCACCGATGCTTTTTTGCTTACTGATAGATTAAATCATTTTATGTATGCTATGGTACAACAAGAATCACAAAGATTTCGTTACAGACGAGGAAGAATATCGGAAAAAGATGTAAGAGAATTTCGAAAAACATATAACAGTGGATTTATGTAATATTAAAAGGTTAGGAGAAATTATTAATAAAAGAGCATTAAGTCAGAAGTATTTGGTATTATTAGCGGTTTCAATTTTTGTAGGATAATTTGTAGAATAATAATAATAAATAGAATAATAATTTGTAGAATGTAATTGTAAAATAATTTAATTCTAAAATAATAAAAGAGCTTTCCTTTTGCAAAGAGAAAATCCGTTTGGCGAGGAGCAGCTGTTTCTAAACAACACCGAGGTTCTTTACGCATCTCACTTCAATGAAAGTCGACCAACGAAATTCATTATTCACGGATTTAGTGACACCGGAAACGAAGCCTGGGTACGAGGTTTGATAGATGGTACGTAAACACGAGCCTTTCTCGATAATTAGCAGACAGACAATTTTTTGTCTCATAATATCGAATCATACTTATTCGTGGTACGAATTATAATTTCGATTTAATGAAACTTTGTATTCGTAATAAAGTTAGCATCGCTTTAAAACGAAGCGAAGTAGAGGCCGAGAAAACGAGAATGAAAGAGGAAGAAGGAAAAGCGAGTTCTAAGGAATTTCTAGAAATGTCGATGGTGCCGAGGCAGTGAAATTTAATTACAATCAGGGTCAATCCGTTTCGGTAAACACGGAATCGACGTCGTCAGGTTCAAGGGTCAGCACGATAACAAGTTAATTGATCACTTAACAAGTTTTTGCTCTCTCGCGTTAAGTTCCTGACGTAACTGTGAGAAATTTCGATTTAGAACTTTTTCAAAATTTCCTTAACAAATGTGTATTACCTTTTTGCCTTCTTTGTCCTTGCACGGTATATTTTGTAGTCAGAAATTGTCGCAAAACAATTTTATATTCTTCAATTATTCCAGATACGCCTAAATTTCTTCTGCGTTACTTCGCAAAATAATTTTATTCCATCATTTTAGTCCATCATTATCCCAACCATCGAAACGAAAGAAATCATAACATAAAATAATCATACTCCTGAAAGTATCACAAGCACGTCAACAATTAACTGCTTAGTAGGTATTTTGGCTTTCATGTGAATTATATTTGCATAACACTTGCAATTCTGCAATGATTGCTAATATTTGTTTTATTTAAAACATTTGTTATAGTAATCCTAGATAACATATTTTAATTTGGGTTAAATTCTATATATATGGATTATTTATTTATTGAAAATATATTCTATTACCTTGTGAAATATTTTTTACTCCTTTAAGTAAATACTATCAATTCACAGAGTTTTAGACTCTTTTTTTGCAACACCCTATATGTAGTTGCACGCTTCTTGACATTGAACTTGCGTCAGACTTAATCCAATGTCACGGTTTCAACGTTTTGACGATTTTTAATATATCATCTCTAATATCATTGACTCTAGTCGAACAAAGTTATATACGATTGTGCGTGAATGATTACAGCGTATCTACTTCATGAAGATGTAAATGTGATAGTAGTTGGATGGGGAGTTTTGGCGGCCGACGTTTATCCAGTAGCGGCAAACAACACACGGAAAGTGGGCGAGTTTCTTGGAGATTTTTTAGAATTTTTGAATCGCGAGTCGAATCTTGAATACAAGGATGTTCACATCAGTGGTCATAGCTTGGGCTCACACGTGGCAGGATACGCTGGAGCTTACTTGGATGGACGTATTGGCAGAATAACAGGTATATTTCGATTAAGATGTATTCATTGTTAATTTAGAGTTTGTTAACCCTCTATAACACCCAAATTAAGTTTAAGAAAAATATCGTTTAATAAAATATGTCGTCAAATATTTTCTAAGGAATTGCCACAGTTTTTTTTATAATTGAAATATAATTGAAGGTATTTTATAGTTGAAGATTTTTAACATACATGTTTACATTTTAACATATATATTTTTAACATGTATATTTATTTTAATATAGCTGCATCGTCATATACAATAAAAATAAATTGCCATATTTTATTGAAAATATTTTTTGTATAGCGAAGGGTTGCTGGTGACTTGAAAAGATTGGACAACACTGCTCTATAGCGTCGTTTAATTTAAAAGTTATATAGTCATATCCACGAATCTATATTTTTTAAATTACATTTTGCTTCTTTATTATTGTACTATTGTATTTTATTACTATATCATTATGTTTATATTAAATAATTTATTTACAATAGTTTATTTATAACAAAATTTCACAGTTGTAAAGAGCTAAATTTATCGCACATTTGTGTTATCTATTTTTATTTTTAATATGATGTGATATGATTCGAAGGCCTAGATCCAGCTAGTCCGTTGTTTGAAACAGTCTTCGGAATTGTCGATCCAGAATACAGATTAGATCCAACCGATGCCCAATTCGTGGACGTAATTCATACGAGTGGTCCTGCCTTTGGATTTTTGGCTCCACTTGGCCACGCTGATTTTTATCCTAACAATGGGAAGTTTCCACAACCTGGTTGCTCGTTTCTACCAACTACAAGTAAACATCTTTTTTGTTTCATTAAGCTTCCAACAAAATTATTTATGAAACAGTGCACCTGACAAACTTTAATTAGAATTTAACAATCGTCGAACGTTTGTCAGCTTACTGCAGCCATTCGCGAGCTCATCAGTACATGACAGAGAGTATAGGCAGTACGGCTGGTTTTAAAGCAAGAACCTGTGAAAATTGGGAGAAATACATAGAGGGACGTTGCGATTACAATCCGATTGTTCTGATGGGAGAATACGCGTCCACGTCGTAAGATATTTAATTTTTTTTGATTTTGTGTCATATAAAAATTGAAGAGCTCATAATAAAAACGGTCCTCGTTTATGTTTGTCTTTTTCGAAAAAAATAGAAGAATATTTTAACATCTTTAATTTCTGTTCAATATTGTTTGTTTCATTTCTATTCCTTTTAACGAAATATTTATCATATTACACAATCGTTATAAATGTGTCAGTAATTATATCACAAAGAAACTATATTTAAATAAATGATAAAGTTCTGGAATGTTGATAAAGATTACTTTGATAAAATTGAATTGAACATTATTATGCATTTAATTACCAAACTTAATTTCGTCTTAATCGTTTCAGGTTGCGAGGAAAATTTTACTTAACAACGAACGACGTACCTCCGTTCGCAATAGAATGAGCGAGAATGGACATTTGGAACAACTCTACATGATGATGGTCCTGTATTTGCGGCATCAAAATGATCTGTACTAGTCATTTACAAGTTACTTTATTTATGCAGCGTGCGCAATTTTATTCGAATTCTACATTTTTCTTCTTTTTTTTTTTTTTAATTAATCGGACGAACGAGATCGAAATCGGTGCTGAACCGGTATCATTTCATGTCGTACAACAAAAGTACAAATTATATTAATTAAAATGACACGTGTTAATGACACTTTCTCTCGTTCGCGTACTTTTGCAGAATGAAATAGAAATAAACGTTGTATTGGTTACTTTGAAATTTGTGTACTTTGTCATTCACATTATAGCAAATATTATTACAATATTCAGAAATAATAGACGGATCATGAAATGAAGGTTTACGAAGAAATATGGAGCTGTTGTATTAATAATATAAGGTAGTTGTGATTAATAAATGCAGAAATACAATATTAACAAGATAATAGAATATTCATGAACAATATCAGCGCAAGACCGACCAAATGTTGTACTGAAAACGTTCCTTCGGAAGATAATTCTGTACGATGAATCGAGTGTATTTTTCGTTGCTTTTAATAGTGCAATTAATTGCTACTTTGTGCGCTAATGAAAACAATCTCATCGGTGATTACTTTGCATTCAGAAAAGTGGAAAGAATCGTTGGATTCTCTTGCGACAACATGGAAAGTGCGTAGCAAAAGGTTTTCTATAAAACTTCTTTTTAATTAAACACACAGGATCTTATCTTTATTTCGTTAAAAACAGATAATTTTAAACTCGCAAAAACCCTCAACAATATGTACACCACGTATATTTCAATATTGAACTCTACGGATAAATCGCGATTAGACGTGAAAAAAGTCTTAAGAGCGGAGTACAATTGGTTGGGCGTTTTTTTGGATTCTCGATGCGATCGTAAGAGACACACTAACGTCCTTGTGGAAGTAAGTAATTTATATTCGGAATTTTCTCTTATTTCCATAAATGTTTGAAATGTTAATATCATTATATTACTGTCCTAAATCTATTCTTTATCTTTTCCTTTTCTTTTTAAGTATACCTAGTTATTTAAGAATTGTTATACCTAAAAATAATTTACATATTCATAAGAATTCAAAGGTTTAATTGCATTAAATTGTTCTAAGAAAGGGGAATTATTGTACCACTAAAGTCTTAATCTCACATGTATTGAACCATTTTCTATTTTTGTCCTAATCTCACAAGTATCAAACACTAAAATAAAGTGCATAATATCTACTGCACATAGGCAACTAAATATTCTATGTACGATGAAATGCACAAATGGTTAATTTTGGGTTCGAACCTGAGCCATGTATTGGAAATACTAAACGATGACGCGTTCACTATCTCTACCGATGTTATAATTGCTGTGCCATCAGCGAACAGTTATATTTTGTACGATGTATATAATCCTTGCAAAGATCGAGGAGGGTCGATGAATGTAACGCGCTTTGGAACGTGGAACAATAAAACTGGATTAAACGTTACCTTAAATGAATCGAAATTCGAAAGAAGATCGAATTTGCACGGGATGAAACTCAAAGTTGGGGTCGTTGTAAGTTGTGCCAGTTCTTTCTATGATCATTATCTGATTAATATAATTAATGAAATTAAAATTTTATATATGGTACACTTCGACAGATAGAATAGACATTAAAGTAATCTATAGACTAAGAAATTTACAGATCGGTTTTAAACCAGAAAACATGACTTTTCACGAGATGATGCTACAATATAGCATGAAGTCAAAATATGGGCGATCGAAATTTCTCTACGTATTGTTACAACATTTGTCTGACATCTTCAATTTCACGTAAAAATTATATTAAATTCGATAAATTTATAAGTTCTATTAGCAGCACAGTTTCCGTTCAACTGCATGTGTTCTATGCACTTAATCTGTGATTCTTTTTAAACAAAAGAATTTTTATTCATTCGTTGGTCTCTGCTTTGCAGTATGGAGATTGTGCAAATAAGTGCGCGAAGAAGATTCGACAATTCCGGACCTGTTTTCGCGGCTTTCAAAGAGAAACTCATAGATCTCTCGGCAAGTCCAGTAGCGATGAGGATCGGCAGATTAGATAACGGAGACATAATCGGACCGGTCTGGCCAATACGGTATATTACTACTTGCTTCTTCATACTTCTTCATACCGTTTCCTATGTCTTGTATCTTATATGCATTCATAACATTCTTAGAAATAGTATTTCAATGAACATGAATAATCATCTAAGGTACAAGAATTCCTGTTGTTCTTCTTTTTTTTCTTTTTTTTTTGTAATTTCATCGTATCCTAATTTCACTATTCTAATTCTCTCTTCCAAATTCGGATTAATTATATCTCATTGTCGTAGGTCGTGTTTTATGTTCCGCACGATTTCATCGACGAAAATTAAACCAGGACAATTTCTGAAACCCCTGTCTGTGAAAGTATGGTATGTGATACTGGCCATGATAGGAATCGTGACAACAATTCTAGTTATCTTACTAAGATTAGAAGGCGTGCAAACTCCTACAGAGATTTATGGCCTCTCCGTTTTGCTCACAATAGGAGCTTTGTCCCAACAAGGTATATCAAGAAAGAATTAATCGAACAAGGTTTTTGGATTTCTTTGACACGATATTTTTTCATTCAGGTTCTGCGTTCGTTCCAACACGTTGCGCAAGTCGTATAGCATTCCTACAAATCTTGTTCGTCGGTTTATTAATTTTGAATTATTATTCGGCGAGTGTCGTATCAAATCGTTTGAAAAACAGAGGCGAGAAGATGAATGATTCTTTGATTAGTTTAGCAAAGAGCAATATGAAACTTGCGGTGCAGCCTACGTCGTATATTCGTTCCTTTTTTCGGGTAATATCTCTTATGCAGCTACATATTTAACAACAAAATATTTCGAAATAAAATAAAATAAATAAAATAATCTTTTAATAACTCCTAAATAAATAGAGATGCTGTTAAATCAGTTTAACATTTTCATGAACATAATTTTGGAATAAAATGTAACTCTACTATAATACTACAAATAATATATACATATAATAGAACAAATTTTTATTGAAAAAGACTTGGTATTTAACAAATTTTCTTCAATTTTAAAATTTTTATGCAATAGGTGCCAGACAAAGAAGTAAGATATTTTTACGACAATCGGTGGTCGAAAATACCAGAGTCGGATAGATATTTATCACTAGAAGAAGGACTTAATCGCGTGGCGGAGGGTCATTTAGCCTATCACACGATGATCGATTCAGCTTATCCGTACATCGAACAGTCGTTCACTCGTCGAAGTATCTGCGAACTTACGGAGGTTCATGTGTTGCGTGCTGTCCTCGCATTTTATGCAAGGCATCACAGCCCTTTTACTGAACTGATGAAAGTAGGGTACGAAAGTCAATATACATGTAAATGTAGATCGACCTATTAGAGGTACTTCGAAACGATTCGAAAGCATCAATCGAGAGAACATGAAATTAATTAGAAAGTCGAGAAGACCCGAGTATTTAAAAATCAATTGAAATTACGTTTCATGCATAATTTCTGTAACAAATTTAAAACTCGAACGAAGATCGAATGAAACATCTTTTGAAGATCCGTATGTTACTTTTTTTAGCTTGATTAAAATTCAAAACGTTGGCATTCAGAAACGCGAATTGAAGCGATGGGCGGCTAGAAAACCATTTTGCCCGATCAACCTACTTATCGCTGAACCTCTATCGATTCACGAAGCTGTACCGATTTTCGTGTTCTTGTGTATCTCACTGGTTCTATCGATTCTCATTTGCATCGTTGAGAATATCGTCTTCTGTCTTTTCCCAGCACGGTAAATTACAAATTTCATTTAAGAGAAATATACGAAATGTATACTATATACATATTATTTTCTGTTCGCCCGAAAAGTTCTCAATTTTTGTACAATTAGTAACATTAATTAATTAGTTAATATTATTCTACCTATGTAGGACAGTATAAAAACTATTCAAAATAATCTTTTTTAGACCTCCGAGTTTCATGATGGAAAAGAAACGCTTGATCGACTGGACTTCGCTTCTGCTATATTTACGAAACGTGAATCAGTCTCTGAGAAACTTTTTTAGTAAATGGAGCCCTTTTCAAAATCCCTAAAGTTTATCCATCGCCACGATATAATTGCCATAAGCGCGAATTTGCAGATTAGTCGCTAGAACAACTACGAAAGATTCCCTACCAATTATTGTAGATAGCACATACGGTATTTTATTACATTTAATTATTAGACTTTGTCAAACATATAAAACCATAATCACGCGTAGTTTCTTCAAAATATTAAAGCAAAATATACATTTAAATATGGCCAGATCTTGAATTAATTATCGATATTGATTACAGATTTTGGGCAGGAAGCCGGTAGCTTGTTTACTATTATCTTCAATCGCGTAATTAATTTTTAAATCCGTTGCCTTTCCATGTTCTCTTCCAATACGATACCATTAATATCTAGCTTATCGTGAAATTCATATTTTAGGCAGCCTTTGGCAGGAAATTAATAAAACACCGCGACACAGATGAATAATAATAATGCAAGTAATAGCGCGGTCGATCTGTAACCGGGAATTCGATCAATAGCGAGACTTAGCTTGTTTTCATTGGAACTGTCGCGTTGCGAATGGACATTGGAATGAATGATTGATTAATCGAGCTGTATGCATTCCTTTTCGTGACTCGAGCAATTTGCCAAATTACACGAAATCGTTCGACAAGCTTGTCTCTCAGTGGAATCCCACATGATACGTCCTGCATTATTATTATTAATATTATTATCATCATTATTATGTCATGCAAAAGTAATATTATAAAATAACGTAATAGAAAGGCAGGCGATGTCGAACGATTCGATTTGGTCAGTGTTAATATCCGAATAGAATTCTTGGTTCGAGAAAAGAATAGTATAATGTATACCGTCTTGTTCGTTTTATTGCAATTCGTTTTAATTTCGAACGCGCAGGATCATGTATTCATCCGAGATTATTTTGTGTATAAAAAAGTACGAAATGTCGTAGGATTTTCATGTGGCGATATTGTAGGTAAGCAACTCTTTGCATTTGGTATTAAAGTGTTATAAAACATCTAAAATACTGAACTGATAAATATATATGAAATAAATTAGTATTATCAGTCTCAGTTTTCTTAGAAGCTTATAAACGGCAATTCATATATTAACGAATTATATAAAAGGAATTATCTTCTAATAGAACGTAATGTAAATGTGAAAATTCTCTCTTTGGAGAAAATGATTGTTCGAAGAAATGTAGTATCTAGGCAAATTCATATAACGGTACGATATACAGGTGACTTCAATCTTCTGAAAACGCTAAGCACCACTGGCATATTTACGATAATAAGAAAACCCAGCGTGAAAATCGACTTCCGTAGGTTTATGAGAAGCGAAACTTGGACAGTAGGTGTCGTAATCGATTTGCGTTGTCGCAATGAGACCGCCGTACGAATTTTTGCTGAAGTAAGAGAAACTTCGTTCTTCACGATTACAACGATAATCGTTTGACAATGAATATCAATTGATTTTTATTTTAATTCAGAGCTCGAAATATCGAATGTACGATTACTCATACAATTGGTTAGTGTTGGGCTCGGATTACAATAACAGTATTCCTCTCTTGAACGATACCGCTTATAACATAGTAACGGATGTTGTTCTTGCTATAACGAACAGAAATGGCTATGATCTGTACGATGTTTTTAATCACTGCAAATATCGTGGTGGTGCGTTAAACGTTACTGAGCTTGGTACTTGGCATCGTGAGTCCGGATTGAAAGTTTTCTTAACGCAACCATTAATTAATAGAAGGGCCAACATGCACGGCATGAGATTAAAAATATCTGGTGTGGTGAGTCCATCTATCGATTCCTGTAGACTTTTACATTTTCTCCTGGATTTTTTTTCAATTCTTTATCAGCTGTAAACGATAGTTACACATTTTTCGGGCGGTTTTTTTTTAAAGAAAACACAATGCACTAAAATTTTTAATTAATACATTTATCGTTTAGTT
Source organism: Bombus terrestris (assembly GCF_910591885.1). Lineage (NCBI taxonomy): Eukaryota > Metazoa > Arthropoda > Insecta > Hymenoptera > Apidae > Bombus > Bombus terrestris. Next base: position 13,303,305 of record NC_063274.1, read on the forward strand.
ATTAATATTGAGCGTAGAAGGGATGTATAATGGAGAAACATTAACAGTTTATCAAACGTTAATTAATGCTAGTTGAAATCAATAATTATGTGTTATCCCGAATTACGTTATGCGTAGATTCAATACAGACCAAAGAATATGCGTCTCGAGGATTACATGCAAGACATAAATACGAGATCGTTGGATAGTATGCATAAATTTGTACACGCTATGATTTTGCATACCGGAGATCTTTTTAATTTCAGGTATTATATTCGATACTAATCGTTCGTTGACGCAGCGAATTTTATTTTTTCTTTTTTCTTTTTAGCGTCCATGCCTCGGAAATAATTTATTGGGACCGACACAGCGTGCATGGTTTGATTTTCGAATTCTTACGGTCGAATTACATCGATTTCGCTAGTAATCCAAGAATCATGGTGTCTGAACGATTGGATTACGCTACTCTAATTGGCGCAGCATGGCCAATTAGGTGAGACAATACCCGATATATTAACATAAAGGCAATAAGTAAATTATACCAAATATGTATATTTACTATTAAATGTATTAGATATAGTGAATAGTATAGTAAATGTATCGTCGATATCGATATATAAATTACGAAAATCTTATAACTTAAATTACCTACAAAAAACTTGTTTAGTCCCTCTCCGTTTAATGTCTACAACCCGAGAAATGTTCGATGATATCTAATAGGGGAATTATATCTCTGGTCAGACCCTGTTTCATGCTGCTATCGACTTCAACGAATAAGATCAAGTTAGAAATCTTTCTGAAACCCTTCACACGGCAAACGTGGTACGTGTTTGCTGTTTTCGGATTATTTTCCATATTCGTTATGAAGATGATAATGAATCGCGAAGATATTGGCAAGAGAGAAAAATATTCAGGAGCGGTGGTGCTGTCGATAGGAATCGTGTCCCAGCAAGGTGCATATGAAAGATATGCTAAATTATTAAATACGTGCAAAGATCAAAATCTATTAAAACTATTTGAAATTTCGACAGGTGCAAATCTCTTGCCGAAACGTTTACCAAGCCGTATAGCGTTATTTCAAATAATTATACATAGCTGGATAATGTACAATTATTACTCTGCCAGTATTGTCTCGGCTCGATTGAGCGAACCCCTTGATATGATGGAAGATTCCGTAACTGTCCTTGCTGATAGTAATCTAAAAATTGCTGCGGAAGCCGTACCATATCTAAACTACTTTTTATACGTAAGTTTAATTACTACGTTTAAGTAAAAAACTAATTTGTCACAAATTGAAACTTCGAATTAAATCTGACAAAGTTTTCTGGCTTTAAAATTCTATACAATCAAAACATCCTTTAAAGTGATAGGAAACATTGTCTAAGGCAAATGAAATCAATATTACGATATTAATGATATTATCAACAGAAACTGAACTGGGAATCGGATTATTTTCGCAAGAAACGCTGGGATCCTCTGCCAGAATCAAAACGATATCTGCCAATAGAAGAGGGTATCAGACAAGTCGGTCAAGGAATTTTAGCGTATCATACGGATCCTAATACAGCTTACCCTTACGTCGAAAGGATGTTCGATTCAAATAAAATCTGCGAATTGACGGAGATTCATTTGTTCAAACAATCGGTGATGGGAATGTACGCCAGTCACAATGGGCAATTCATTGAGATAGCAAAAATAGGGTGAATAATCGTAGCATATATTTCTTTCATTTAATAATTAGATTATGTGTGTGTATGTACGAATTTTCATATATTTATGAAGTACTCAATTTATTTCATTTTGCCCATTTTGGTTTTAACGCATAAAACATATTCTTTCTATTCTAATATAATTTAATTATGGAAATATGTCAATGTTGCTAAACTGTTAGTTACACAAATACAAAAATACATTCGAATCTCTGCTTGACTTTCATTTCTACTAAATGTTTCGACAACTAAAGAGTTGTCTTCATAAAAATATAAATTTCTTTACTTAATTATTAATTTACTTAATTATTAATTTACTTAATTTACTTTAATCTGTACTTAATATTTTAAAACTAACTTACTTGTCTTTTCTTAAGGTTGACAAAGATGTTTAATACTGGCCTTCGTAATCGGCAAATCAAGCATTGGTCGTCGAGGAAGCCACAGTGTCAATCCGACACTTTGTCCACAAGGAGCATCACGATCTACGAAACTGCTCCGGCTTTGATTTTATTAGCATTCGGAATGCTCGTAGCTGGAATCATTTGCATCGTAGAAAATATTATTTATAATCATAAGATGAAGTGAGTTATTTCACTTTGTGCACGATCGTAAATATGGATATAAAAATTTATTTTATGCTTCATAGGAGTATGAAGAAAAGAGCACGAAAGAGAAGCGAAACGAAAGGAAGTTTCAGCAGTGGCAACAGCAGACGTAACTTATTAGATATAAATCCATAATATTCGTATTGGTTTCTGATTCGATAAAAAAGTAGAATTTCGATTAGTATGCTATTTCGATTAACTTATAAAATTAAAAAATGAAATAAAAGAACTAGTTATATAATGTATATATTTGTTTGCAAGGGATCAACTTTCATTCTGACATACAGATTGTAAATTTTGGGATATAAATAAAATTAGTCGATTGACTATTCATCTGATATAGTCATTATCGGATATTACTAGACTACCATGCTATAAAACAGTTCAGAATCACGAGCGGTTTCGTTTTCTAAACCTATCATATCAAACCTGACATGTTTTCTCATGAAAAATAAAAGAACGGAAAGGGAGAACTGCCAGGGACTGTAGCACGAATACTCCACTTGTAGTCGTTCGATTTGCAATCGTGAATAAAGGCTAACAACAGTAGTGTCATGCACTTTTACAATTTCTTTTATTTACAGTTAATCGTTGCGCTGTACGCAAGCAAAATAGATATGATTCGTGATTATTTCGTTTTTAAGAATGTTGGTAGAGTGGCTGGATTTTCCTGCGGAGAGATCGAAAGTAGGTAGTTTTCATTCTATGAAGTAAGTTTCTCAATTTTTTAAAATAAAATAGTATCTTTAAAAGAGCAAACATTAAATAAAAGATAATTCAAACGTATCGTTTTAAATATTATTACATTCTCAGATTTGTCAGATTTGTTTTGATTTAAAATTATTTTTATATTCAGAAAATTGAAATTATCGATTGAAAAATACTTTTTGGTTCAAGACCATTTCGTGACAATTCATACGCATAATTAAACAACAATTTCATTACGTATTATTTCATACACATTCGTATATTTTCGTTCCATTTTTAAAATTACACCGTGCATAATGAATATTTACATGCAGATGATTATCGGATCGTTAAACTTCTCAATGATGCTGGGATTGGGGTGTCTGTAAGTCAATTTGCATCGACAATCGATATATCCCGATTTTTGCACAGCATTTATTGGAATTTAGGTATATTATTGGACCTACAGTGCTCAATCTCGGACAAAGATGTAATGGAACTTTTCTACGAGGTATTATATTGCTTAAATCATGTTACACTTCCTACATTTGGAAATTGATACACAAAAATTACTATTTAGACCTCGACCCATTACATGTTTGATCATTTGCATCAATGGTTGATCCTGGGAGAAAATATGAGCCATACCGTCAACTTATTAAACGAAAGTACATTTAGTATCATCACGGATATCGCAATTGCTATACCAAGGGATGATGAGTACATTTTATATGACGTATACAATCATTGCGAATCTTGCGGTGGTTTATTAAATGTTACGGAACTTGGTACCTGGTCTAAGAACGATGGATTACGGATTACTCTGCGGTCAAATAAATTTTCCAGAAGATGGAATTATCATAGGATGAAGATCAAGATTGCTGGTGTTGTAAGTTGAAATAAATATATCTAAAAATATTACATTGCTTAGATAGTAAGATATTAATTTTGTAAAATTAATATAAATTAAACCCTTAAAGGATTAAACAGATGCAATATAACATTTACATTTAGAAATTCATTGTTTAAAAAATTTATTTAGATCCATTTACCTTCGTGATACTTTTATACATAGGTAACAGCTAAACCTAAGAATCAAGATTTGGTGGAATATCTGCGAGAAAAAAATGCTATACGCACGGACAATTGGTCTAAGTTTGGATTTGCTATCATGGAACACGTTGGAGATCAATTCAATTTCACGTAATTTTTCAACATCTTCAGATTATATAATGTTATGATTTTATACAATATTATGGTCTTCTTCGTCTATTACATAACTTATTTTTAGCTTTGAGGTGATAAAACTGGATCATTGGAACAAAAATGATAGCAGTTTTGGACCATTGATAGCTGGCCTTCGCGATGACATCTATCACATGGGATATTTTCCATCGATTTTGACTGTCGAAAGACTCAATTATGTAAATGTAATTACGCAAGTTTGGCCCGCAAGGTACTATAGCAATACTTATACTATACTTTTTATACATACATATATTTTTCAAGTCAAGTTATGAAAAAATACATTGAGCATTACAAATATTTTTAATCAATAATATGCAGTATGTGAAAGTATAAAATAATTCTTTAAATATGTTTTACAGAACCTGCTTTATGTTTCTTACTGTACCTTCGTCAAAAGTGGACATGAACCTAATATTTAGACCATTCTCACGAAATGTTTGGTACATGATCCTTTTATTAATAATCGTCATAATTTTCGCTATGTGGACAATTTTTAAACTCGAAAAAGATGCTGTTTACTCTGATCATGGGTCCACAATTCTTATTATTGCCGCTGCATTAAGTCAACAGGGTCTGTTAATAAAAAATTTGTTATAAATCTTATAACATTGTTCGTATAATAATGTTCATTTACTAAAATGGAATAAAAAATGGAACTTATATTTTAATTACAGGATTACCATTTATTAGCAATCAATCTTCTAGTCGTGTTGCTTTTTTTCACATAATGATCTTTGGTCTACTTGTATATAATTATTACTCAGCAGCAATAGTATCCAGCCGATTGAATGCACCATTAGATAAAATGAACGATTCATTGTACTCATTAGTAAAAAGTAAAATGAGTCTTGCAGCGTTTAAGGATATATATTTCAGTGTTTTATTGCAAGTGAGTTTTAATTTTGTATGCTACTGAAAACAAACTTTTGTTTGTAATTTCGTTTCTATCATATGGATAGTTAAATATTAATTATTCATAACCGGAAAAATGTTTCCAGTCTCCTGCGGAAGATGTTCAATATTTTAAGAAACACTGGGAAACTATACCGCAAAAGAAAAGATTTCTTTCGATAGAGGATGGTATGAAAAAAATGAAGAACTTAAGATTTGCTTATCACGCGGAGCCCGATAACGTTTATCCATTCATAGATCGTAATTTTGATAAAGAAATGATTTGTCAGCTTACCGAGGTACATTTACTTCATCCTTGTTCGCTAGGTTTATGGTCAACACAACATAGTCCGTTTCAAGAAATAACAAAAATAGGGTAAGAAAACTTCATAAGTATAAGTCCACAAAAGTTACATGTAGTATATATTTTTCTAAACGGTTTAGTAATTACATAATTGTTGTTGTAGTATTCTTAAAATATCCACTTCAGGGATTCGGAAGCGAGAAGTATCACGTTGGAGTTACAGAAAACCTTATTGCAACAAAGATAAATATCATGTATCTAGTGTAACTATTCATGAAGCGATACCAGTTATACTTGTTTTATGTTTTGGCATCATTTTATCAGCTGTTATTTGTTTCATAGAAAATGTAGTTTTCTGCAAATTAAGCACAAAACAGGAACAAATAAAAAAATTTGGAAGTCGATTAAAAAAACGTAATCAGAAAAATATTGCACCAGGGATTAAAACTACGGTAAAGACAAAAGTAGCTATTCGTGTAACTAACAAAAAAAAAATTCTTTCTAATAAATAAAAATTTTAATTAGAAAATAAATGAATTATGTTACTCCTTTACCTTTGGTCAAAGAAGTTATGTAAGTTACAATTTTATAACTTTTTTCCCGATGTACAAATTAATTTTATTAAATAAACTATATGGATTACATTACTTAAATGTGAAAATACTATGTGGTATTATTCCGAAGTGCGTACGTTGCAATAAAAAATGTATAATGACTTTTTATTATATGAAACCTCCATAGATTTTAATGATGTGAAATGTATACATATTGATTAGCAATTAGCTTATTTCTTTTTCTTCGACTTTTTGTCAGTCGGAGCTGCAGCTGTTCCAGTGAGATCTCCTAATTGTTTTTTGAGTTTCAATAATTTTTCTACTTCTGGTTGCCATACAGATCTTTCTTCTTTAGCTTTCAATTGACGTACAAGATCGCCCTAAAAATAGAAACATCAATTGCACAAAAAAAAAAAGAATAATTGAAAAATTAAACATTTAATAAGATCATAAATATAATATTTTATTGTACCTGTTTAGCGATGGCCGCTTCCAAACTTGCTACATCCATTGCAACATCTCCATTTTGTTCAGGTACCAAAACCGTTTCAGGTTTTTTACTTTGCGATTCAGGGGATTTATTTTTTTCATTTATGAGATCAGGAAGCTTTTTTTTTAAAGCTGAGAAAATTTGAATTTGACTGGATGGCCATCCACTTTTATCGAACTTGGCCTTTAGTTTTTTAACTTTGTTGTCCTAAAAATAAAGAAATGTATAACATATGTGACTGCATTAAATTTAGCAAAATTGCTTAAAAAATTCACCAACCAATTCTGCAATTGCACCATCCAATGATTTTACATCTCCGTGTCCACTGCTACTTGTAGTTTCTTGCTTACCAGCATACTTTTTTCTTAATATTTCTACATCTTTATCCTCTATTTTTTTAAATAGCGGAGATGGTTTACCAATTTTGTGTCCCACGGGAAGTATGCTTGTGATAACATCAGGTATATAGCCATAGTTACTAGTTTGCAATCCTAATTGGGATCTTAATTCGCGGGCGGTGCATGGCATGAACGGAGCCAAAAGGGCTGATAAAAGACATGCCAAGTTACAGCAAATACCGATGATCGTTCCAGCTCTTTTTCTACAAACAACAGAAAAATGCACAAAATTACGCTATGTTTAAACTAAAAACAATGACGCCACTTAGTTCTATTAAGCGAGTGTTATTCATAAGTACTGTAACAGACCTGTACAACACAATTTAATATATGAAAGTTGATTAACAGTCACAGTCAATTAACAGGACTTACTTTACAGCATAAAATTAAGTCATGTAACAGCAACATAAATCATGTAATCCTCACTGAACAAGGGTACCTAGGAAATAAAGATATTCTAATCTCTAATATAATAAATTATTTTACATGATATAAATTCCCACTAATTGAAACGAAAGTAACAAAATAAAATGGGGACAGCATGCAACAAAAATTGAAGATTTAATGGCTTAAATATACAAAATATTTGTATGAAGACATGTAAAGGCCTATAGTACACTTACGCATAATCTCATTATGTAATTAAAACGGACATAGCACTTACTTATCGTTATCTGTTCCTTTAATTTTCACCCATGGCTCTTGGAATTGCATGTATTGATTTCCATGTTTTGAAATTGCTAAAACGTTTTTCAAACCATCACGTAATTTAGCTTGTTCCAAAGCATGTATATAAGATGATAATTCACGCTGAGCTAATACCAGTAATATTAAGTCATCTTCCTGAAGTTCTATTGGTGGTATCTTAGAATCAAAGTATTTTTCCGCAAATACTAGAGCCCTATTTATTAAAAGCAGTCTTTGAAAACACTACTAAAAATAGAAATCAGAATTCATACCGTTTAGCATAAAAAAATAAATACCTATTAACAAAATTTCCAAAATTGTTTAATAATTCACTATTATTTTTAGTCGCTAAATCCACCCAATTAAAATTCGAATCTTGCGTTTCGGGTCTAACATATGCAAGATAAAATCGCCAAACATCAGCCGGTATACCTGTATCCCTAGCATCAGTTCCAAATACTCCGATACCTCTCGATTTAGAAAATTTTGTATCTTCATAATTGAGGTATTCTAGAACCAGGTTAAATCATTAATAATTAATTGTTTATATAGAAAAGTACTTAACAATACATTGTTCTTTTGTCTTTAATATATTAAATGCATACCTGTTGCCATTAAATGTTTCATCAATGTATAACCTTCATTAGCTGCTAATAAATAAGCAGGGAACATAATTGCGTGAAATGGAACATTGTCCTTTGCCATAAATTGGTATAGATCAACTTGTACATCCGTTGGCTTCCACCATTGTCGGTATTCCTTCGTATATCTTTTTGTAATACTGATATAACCAAAAGGAGCGTCGAACCAAACGTAAAATACTTTATTTTCAAAACCTTTTACTGGAACAGGTATTCCCCATTTTAAATCTCTTGTTATACATCGTGGTTTAAGTCCATCACGTAGCCACGGTTTTGCAACCACTTTTGCAACGCTTGACCATCCCTTTTCTACTGTTGAGGACCATTCTTTTAACTTGTTTTCTAGCTGCAAAGTGATATTTTCTTCATTGAAATATGATACACTTATAATAAATAATGTCATAGGTATCATAAAGAAATTCTTACCTTCGGTAAATCTAAGAAGAATTGTTGCGACTTTTTAACAATAGGTCTATTACTACATACTTTACATCGCGGAGATACAAGATCCGTTGCATTCACCAAATGACCGCATCCATCACACTGATCGCCACGTGCATCTTCATATTTACACCTTGGACAAGTTCCTTCTACAAATCTATCGGCCAAGAACCTATCACAGGACTCGCACAGAAGCTGGTCTACAGTTTCACTTAATACATATCCTTCTGATTTAATTTTTAAGAAAAATGATTGTACAATTCTGGAATATAAAATATTATATTACTTAATAGCTAAATAAATTGTATTTTAAATCAATTAAGCAGCTAATACGAGTTTCATCTTACTCTGTTTGTTCTGGTGTAGTAGTACGACCAAAATAGTCAAACCCAATATTAAACCATCGATAAACATCATTATGTATGTCAAAAAATTTATCACAAATATTTTGGGGTGTCGTTTTCTCTTCCAAAGCTTTAGCTTCTGTAGCAGTACCATATTCGTCAGTACCACTAAAAATTTATGTCATTTTTATTATAAATGATTATTTAATTTTTATATTATATCATGTGGAAAAAAGAGGTATGTACCTAATAAAAAGGGTATTATAGTTTCTTTGTCTGCAATATCTGTAAAGAAGAAAGTTATTTAAAAATATGTATATTTGTGTGATACTATTATAAGACCTACTTATTATGAAACACACCGGGCAAAAATATCAGCAGAAAGAACACAACCAATAATATTTCCTAAATGAGGAACATTGTTGACATAAGGTAATGCTGATGTTATTAAAATATTCTTTTCTCCTTTTTTTGGCAACCTAAAAATTATAGATAAATTTATATTAATTGCGCATTTATTATTTTTTTTAAGATAAAATCATTTATATGTACATTCAAACTTACACAGGATAAGGAAAGTTCTTTACATCGGGATATGATCTAGAAGACCAATTGCTTGAAATATTTTGTATTTCTTCCTGACTAACTGCTTCCATTTCTTTTTCTTTAGTTGGACTAAGCTGCAACTAATAGTTGACATCAGATGTAAAAAAATATGAAGTATATACATATTAATAGCAAACTTACATCAGCTGGTTTAGAAGGTTTAGGATTTGAATTAGCATTAACAGGAAACCAAGATACAGCTTGAATACTGAAAATTGCTTTTGAGCCTCTTTCAAATTTGTATTCTTCAATGGAATCCTAGAACAATCAAATATACAAATATTACTAACTTTGACACTAATATCAATATAAACTTTGAAATTAACGATAAAAGACCTGTATAACTGGCAGCAATTCAATACTGGATATCCAATTTTTAATTGATAAATATTCTTTATTTAATTCATTTCCAATTTCTGTGGCCATTACTGTAGACCATAGAGTTACCCAAATACATATATCTGCCAATGATAAGTCATTATTATCCTAAAATAATTTCAATAAAATTTTAATTTTGTGACAATAATTTGATTAACATCACACTAAAGCTATTTTATTATGAATTACCTTAATTAAGTACTGTTTGTCTTCTAACGCATTATTAAGTTCTCTTAATAAGGACCATAAACATGACTTTTGTGTGGTTTTGTAAATCCCTGTATTACCATAAAATGCTATAGCTGGCTGTAAAGTATATGATGTTTATAGTATTTCATTAATTTATATTATTATATACATAAACACTCATAATTAATTTATTATTCTTTACCTGTAACTGAGATATTTCCCATTCCAACCATTTATTATTAAGAATTTTTGACTCTTGAGATGAAGAAGGTACTATGAGCTGCATTGCTGCATTAGTACTAAATAGTACTAACCCAGATGAAAGTTCAATAGAAGGTAAACGGCTCAAAAAGCCAACTATACATAAAATAAGAAAACTCACTTTATATTAACTGATATACTGAAATGATTTAAAAATCACAATAAACCTCTGGTTTAAGTGGTCAATTTAAATTATATTTTTTCATTGAATATATGATTTATAATACCAAAAACCATTTTCTGGTGTCATGTAACGATTATTGAATGAACAATCATCGAACAACAAAATATACCTACTTTAATAGTAAGATGTTATTCCAAATCGAAATCAAAATATTTTATCAGTCTAATTTCAAGGATAGCAAGATAATGATATTGAAACATATGATAAATACATATATATTAAACTCTGCTAATTAAAAATTTTAGATTGTTTAAAAAATTTATAAAAGGTCAATGGATTTTAAAATGATGAAAGCAACCTACAAGTGAAACAAACATATGGTATTTCATCATATGATCAGAAATCGAATTACTTGGGGCGGAAACATTAAATTTCTTACCTTTTGGCTGTACCGTTTTTACGGTAACCGCATGTTGTGCTACTTTAGCTGCAATTACTAGCTTTAAAGTATTCGGATTGCCCTCGTTCGTTGAAATATTCATTTTTATTAATAAGTTAATAAATATTCACAATAAATAGATGAAAATATTTTCAGCACACAACCGACACATGTGAGCGACAAGTAAATGCAGTCTGTAAGCAGATACCATGAACAATTTCACAGCACATTGCCAATCTATTCGAAACTAACCTCATTCTACTAACCTCAAAAGTTTAAATACACTTTGTCATTTATATCACTTGTTTAACAAACCATTAGAATGTTTTTGGTTACGTAGAACGAAATCACACAACGAATAATTGTTCATTCGTTTAATATAATGTAATATAAAATTGAAAATACACTAAATGACAGTTGGTAATACCGAAAGTTGTTATTGCATCTACGAGCATTTTAATTCTAATATTTAACATTCATTGTAAGAACTTTTTGCTAATAGTCTATAAATTTAAGCACAGTGACAGTTTTATCTTTAAATATTTTTCTTTCATACAGTACTTAATAAATATTTTCATACATAGCTACATATAGGTACAAATTTAGTGAATAGTGGTGTCCTCTGGCGTGATTTGTATATATTATTAAGGAGAATTTGATTCTGTAGTGAAGTTTGATCAAATTTAACATTTGAATTCTACAGCAATTTTAATTTATTATTAATATTACTTAATGTCAAATGATATATAACATAGAATATAAATTTAATTTACATAATATTTCTTATAACAGTTTTTCTTATAAAATTTTATTTTTTCTTGTAAATCGTGTGAAATAAGTTTAGGGGAATACCCTTATTTCTATTTATATCTTGCATTTTTATGTATTTTCAATTATTTAGAATTTAAAAGGAAATGACTATTTTATTAACTTGTATCTTTGTAAGTTGTATATTCTTATCATACTGTGCAGAAAACATTGTACTAATCATTGCTGATGATTTGGATATATTTCTTGATGGCATGGTAAATATGAAAAAAAAAAAAAAAATAGAAATACAAAATGAATAAACATACGAACTAATTAATTGTTATTTTTAGACACCAATGCAAAGTACACTGGAATTGATTGGGAGTAAAGGTGCAACATTTTCAAATTGTGTAAGATGGAAATTTAATTTCTTAATAAATAATTATTAATTAGGACTGTGTTTAACATTAAAGTATATTAATAAAATATTTCTTTTAATAATTAGTTCGTCGCTTCACCTATTTGTTGCCCAAATAGAGCATCAATTTTAACTGGAACATATCAACATAATCATTTAGTAGTAAATAATTCAATTAGTGGAGGATGTAACAGTATCGAATGGCAAAAACTACAAGAACCAAATACATTTGCAGCACACTTGAAAAAAGAAATGCTTTATAGAACTTTTTATGGTGGAAAATATTTAAATCAGGTACATATCTACAAAATATTATAAATTGTAATTAGTTGAACATGAAGTGTTTCTAATTTAATTAAAAAAATTTTATTGAGTATGGAGAAAAAATAGTAGGTGGATCCTCTCATGTACCAGAAGGATGGGATTGGTGGGTTGGACTTATTGGAAATTCAAAATATTATAATTATTCCTTATCTATTAATGGAACTGAAAAAAAATTTGGTAGTGAACCAAATGATTATCTTACTGATGTAATTGTAAGTATGGAAAAATCGTGTGTACTTTTATAGTATATTTAAAATTATCTTCTTTCAGAGTGATCTGGCAATAGATTTCATTAAGGCACATAATCCAAATAGTGAACCATTTCTTATGGTTTTAGCACCGCCTGCACCTCATGCACCTTTTATACCAGCAATGAGGCATATTGATAAATATAAATATGTGATAGCTAAAAGAACGCCTAATTTCAATACACAGACTCAAATGGTATAAAATATTTTTCATACAAATTTTGATGTCACTATGTTAAACTATATTATTTAATAGGACAAGCATTGGCTAGTACAAAGGGGGCCATCTCCACTTCCTGATAATTTATTGCCTAAGTTAGATGAAATCTATAGAAGGAGATGGGAAACATTGCTAGCTGTTGATGAACTTGTAGAGAATGTATATGAAGCTTTAAAAACGGGAAATCTTTTAAATAATACTTATATCATATTTACATCAGATAATGGATATCATATTGGTAGTATATTTTGCGTTTAAATAAATTTTAACATAAATCAGATATGAATTAACATGTATTGTACATACTATTTTAGGCCAGTTCAGTATGCCAATAGATAAACGCCAACCATATGAAACAGATATTAAAGTTCCATTATTAATACGAGGTCCTGGAATTACACCATCAAAAATTGTTGCACCTGTCAGCAGTGTTGACTTATTTGCAACAATTTTAGGAATAGCTGGTATACAACGTCCATCTGATGGGATGTCATTTTTAAAAAAGATATTGCCAAAAGATAGAACTCTCTTAATAGAGTATAGAGGAGAAAAATCTAAAGGTATTCCATCCTCAGGTTGTCCAAGTGATTATGATCCAAACCTTACAGTATGTATTAGATATATAAGAACAGTTGTATGCAAAATGTATATGATATAAATATTATTTTTGCGGAATTTATCAATTTCACAGTTATGTTCCAAAGATATGGCATGCAAATGTCAAGATGCTGCAAATAATACCTTTAGTTGCATACGACGTGTATCTCCAAAATTCAACAATATTTTCTGTATCTTTGAAGACGATAAGGTACTGTTAATAATAAAAATAATAAAGTAACATAAAGTAAAGTAATTATTAATGACATTTGTTATTTTTTATAGCATTATATTGAAGCATACAATATAACTACAGATAAGTATCAACTAGAAAATATTGGATATACTATGAAGCGTCATCATAGATACAGATTGAGGAAAAGTCTGAAAAGAATGAGTATTTGTAAAAACGAAGATTGTATTGTTACAAATATGGAAAACATATATGTTTAAGTCTCAATGTATTATAGATTTCATTAGCATATCTTATTTAACTATATACATTTTAAATTTATAATATGAGTGTCCGTATAAAGATCTTTTATTATGTAATTAGTGAAATATTTATTAAATCCAATATTCATTTTCTTACGAATTTATTTTATGTTTACTATATCTATAAACGTATGAACCATTAAATATGAACCATTAAAAGTTAGAAAGGCCGACGGCCGTCTTACTTCGAATTACTGCATTTATGGAAATCATGAGCGAAGAATACGCTGCGAATCTGGATATAAGAATAACTCGTCTTGCTTCCCGGGAACCTCGGGCAAACTGTTTTCTTAGCAAATATTTTTATTAAAGCCCCGCGGTTCGAATATCTGAATAGCAATCGCGCTATTCGGGGGTGGAGAAAAAGAAAACTAAATGAAGACAGAACGTAGAAATATGCTTTTGCCATATCCATAAATTTAATCTATTAAAACGTTTTGAATCGTTTAAGGATTTATGAAATATCATGATAGTAAAATTATCCTGTAAATTATTAAGATCGATGTCAAAAAATATTCTGTCATTTTTTATATTTTATGCTTTAGAGAATAAAATTTTATAATTTTGTTTTCAACAAATCACACAAATATTGGTTAATAAATTTTTAAACTTATACAGACTCTATTCTTCTGACCCTAAACGACGGGGATAACTATAGGGCAAAGTGGCACGATTTGATGCCTTTCAGTGCCAAGCACCGTAAGAGACATCCTTTCATGTTGCATAAAAGAACGTCGGAATGTTTGTACACACGTTAACCGCTCTATAGGCTATTTAATCGTTTGCACAGATGGTAATTTAAGATAATATGATGTTCATACAATTACACAAAAAATCAATATAAATTGAAAGTACCATTACAATCAATAACCATTTGTATTTCAGTTTTCGTAATTGATAATATGGACCAACTGTTATGGATAACACGATAACTCTGAAAAATTTTTACGAAATGAAATAAATTTCGAAGTACATACAACACAATTCCAAGAATAAATTTTGTTTCAAAATTAATATTAAAAGTATAAAACTTCTGACCAGAGGAATTCATGAGTCGAATTATATCATAGTGTGTTTCACTCGAAAAGAGGCACAGCTGAAAATGCAGCATTGAAAAAGAGAGTTTGCGGGTGTTTCGGCAAACAGCATGAATCCCTGCTCGATCGATCGGGTGGAGGATTAACAGGCCTCGGCACGAATTGTGAAGTCGTTACATCGTCACTGAGACGTGTAAGTCGGCTTGCGAAAAGTCCTTTTTTTCTTCTCTCTTCATTGATCACCAGAGCGAGTGATCGCTTCCTTGTGCATTAGGATCAATGGCTTTCGTTGGCTTCCGAGTTTTGGATTTTAGCTTTCCTGCCCCCCGGAGATTTTGGTCCTGTTCAATTTTCAACTCACACTACGAAATGAATCGGAACGTATGATCGGTTAGTAAAATATTGATAAACTCTATTTTATTTATATATATGTATATATCCCGTTGGAACGTTGATTGATAATCGAGAAAGCGTTAAATAAATGTTATTCGAATCAAAAATCGTTGTATGTGTGCGTGCTATTTGTAGTAGATAGGATTATTAGAAATATAAAAATTCGAGTCTAAATCGAACTCGATAGAATCCATTATGGAATTTTCCATTAGATTTCAATTTGTCTTTATAACTGGTAGAGAAACAACATTGTTTATTTCGTCCACACTAATTTCCCCTTTTCTCAAGATGAACGCTGATTTGAGAAACATAAATTTGCATCAAATACTTTGGCGAATCGGGAAACAATGAGTTACAAATTTCCTTTGCTAAACTTCGCTTAACTTGCGATTCCGTAGAATCCTCATTAACATTCCTGAATTAAATTCTGCACGCTAGGAATAATATTATATTACTTCTCTATAAGTCTGATTCTGTGTTAAATTAACTTAATACTTTAAAACATAGCTTTATCAATTATAACTGTAAATAACTACAAATTTTCTATATAATACAAATTAATGAAAGTAGCATACCTAGTGATATTTACATTAATTTACAGAACATTATTAAGGCATATATTTAAATAACGTAATTAGAAATTGTCCTATTATTTAGAAAAAGAGGAATAAGAAGCAAAATCAAGTTGCTACTTTTCTACAATATGTATTAATAATCTATATACTAAAAGAAATATGGAAAATGCAGAAAGAGGAGTGTGTCAGTATCCCTAATTGAAGATAATTTCAATAGTATTGAATTTCATGGCCGATAATAATAAAAGCGCAGGGCTCGCATTACGGAACCGCTTATCCGGACAACAGTAGTCAAATCAAACACGAAGCTATTAACTAGGTCAACATTTCGGGTTTGGGGTACTTAGTCCCGACTACTTGGTAACCTTCGTCAGTGAGCTGCACGTCGTGTATATGTATTTGCACATATATGAAGCAGGAATTCTACGGTGAACAAGAGTAAAGCAGCCGTGTCGGACGGTCTTAAATAAATATCTGATGTGTAGGGGTCGTGCTGGCTCTAGATGCCCCCACCAATATTGTTTTAGGCACGGCCCTTGGCTAGCGAAGTTTTGTAACTCGAGAAACGAGCGCCACTCGTGCCTGCAACGGACAAGATACCAATAGGTGTTGGAAGATCTAGTCGAGTACTTAAGTTCTCGAGATATCCTGTCTACACTTTTGTTCTTGTATCCTACAAGTCCTAAAACGCAACATCCAGTTCTGTGTGAACTGTGACAGCTGCCAGTTTTACTATTCCAATGAAAGTATTGTATCTATGCTTCCTTATGATCTATGATTTAGACTCTACCTTAAACGTTTTTCACTCTATGTCATTTTTATTCAGAGACTTAGTACTTATTTAAAATGACGAAAGAGTGTAAAGAATGAATATTTAAACATTTTAAAAAGTTAGAAAGTACCGAGTTAGAGTTTGCTGCAAGTAGACAAAGAAATTTAAGTCTGTTTGAGTCAGTTTGAGTAAGTTTAAGAATAACTTGTCAGGTTGAAAAATTATTACTGACATAAATTAATAATATAGTAAAAGATAAACAAAGTGTCAAGTGAATAATGTGATTACATACGTAATATACATTTCCTAATATACTTATAGTATACGATACGTATATATTGTGTATTATTTATTTAACAAGTTCGAATTTGTCATTTGCTTGACTTTAGACTGTGTAATGGTTACGAATTGGTATTGCCTTGTTAGAAAATTATTATTGGTTCTACCGATAAATATTTTTGTAGCGAAATTCAGCTAGAAAAATCTGATTGTGAATATTGTTTTAGGTTCTCTTCGTGGAAACCAGACGCTTCTTAATAAATACGGTACGTAGGTATACCAATTCTGTCTTCTTCTTTCATTTTGATGTAAGGTTTGCTCTTACCGGTATTTGTCACGGAAATAATTAATTAGTAGCAGAAAGTTCTCCCACTTTGTCGCTCTTTCCCTCGCTTTTTCTAACCGTGTGGCCTTCTCCTCTTCACTGTACCGACTCATAGCTGCGCTCAGTCGGCTGCTGAACCCCTTTTGCTCATGCAACCCTTATTACCGTGTCGCAGCTCGGTTAACACGAGCGGGTTAATGAAAAGCTCGAGCAAATATAGAATTTCTCGTAAAAACTACAAATTACTGCTGTGTCGGGTGCATAGCCGCGTGCAACGTACTTCGTCCTCCTACTCTTTTCCTTCTTTCACCCCTCTCGCTATCCCGTTTCTCTCTCTTCTTCTTTTCCTTTTTTTCTGTTTTTCGTAATTGTGAAATTATACAACGGTATAATACGCGAGAATAGGAAATAATAAAATGTTTCTGGACGTACTTCGAAGATCGCGTCGGGATTTTATGACGGAGAATTCGCGGGATCGTGCACGAGATGAAAACGCTATTCGAATATGTCCGCGTTTTACGAGTTTTTTCTCGTGCCGCTTAAAAGGCCGAAATGAACGAGCCCGTAAAGTTTTTAATTTCGCAAGAACCGCGCTACCTCTACCATAAATGTACCGTGAAAAAATGCAGCATTCGTCTCGTCAAAAGAATAGAGTAAAACAGTTACGATCAAAATACTAAAGATGCATATTATACGCGTATACCTTTCCTATGTATTAATTAATAAAGGGATAACTGTTGGAAAATTTCGTTCATCCTCGATACTTATATTAAACGATTAAATTTCACCATTACAGAGTAGCTTTTTTGAAAGATATAATCAGGCTTCCGGATATAAATCATATACCTTTTGGAAGTAATATTTTAATGTTTCACGAGCATAGTAAACTAGGTGTACATATAGCTTCAGTTTACACCCGGTAGCTTCTTCATTTTTGATAATTTTGTTCTTGAATCTGTTCAATTTTTATCTTCAATGTAACACTACTTTTATTATTTGTTTACGCGATACCTGGAAAATCGTTGGAAAAATTTACAAAAATAAATCGACACATACAAATGTAAAAAACGCCAAAAGTATTGAGGTAGATGCCTTAATCAGCAGTTAAACAAATTTCATCGCTTGTTTCTATCATATTAGAAGATACAGTACTGAATTAAATATTTCTATTATACACGAAGATATAATATATACTAAGTAAACTATTTCTATCGTATTAGAAGAAATAATCTTAGACGCCACTATTCGATATCTACATCATTAACACAAGAACGATCCAGAAGACATTAAGATGACTCGTTTCCAATGAACCGTTCCAATTGATCGAAACGAATTACGAGCGTCAAAGCAACGCCTCGTTTCTACGATTGCAACCCCTCTTCGATCTCACTTCGCACGGCACTCGAGGTTCAAAGAGCGCATATAGTACCGTGTGATTCAAGACGCAAACGCGATGAATTTACGGCTAGGCGTACGAGCAACGGGAGTAAAGGCAGCACGCGAGCAACTATACCATTGCCGGGTTATCTCGCATTATATTATTACACTCGTGGCCAATGTTTGTCAGTTTAAAACCAGGAGCCATTAGCAGGTATTATTTTAGCAGTGATCCACCGTTAGCGAGAACAATGGCGTCACTACGGGTTACGTCCCACGATATTAAATGAGGCGAAGTGATACATTTCGAGGGGATAGTCGAGCAAATAGGGATGATGCGGTGATGGCACGAGGGACAGAAAAGGGAGAGGAAGAGAGAGAGAGAAGGAAATCAGGATAGAAAGGGAGTACAAGGGAGAACGAAAACACGTACAAAGGAAGATAGAGAGGGAACCTGGTCAGAAGCACAAGGGTTGAGAAGAGGAAAGAGACCCAGCACGTATTACGTTACGCCCCTGGGCTGTGTAAATACCACAGCGCTGTAATCTAGAGTTAATGGTGCTCTCATGATACGAATGTCTATTAAAGCCCTTGAAACTTATCTACAAGAACTACCAAGGATGCTCTTTATGAAATGAACTCAATAACACTTACGTGGCTTGCGCCCACTGCACATTTAATCCCGGTATAAACGAATGCACTACAACGACCTTTCAATGCTTCGTTGCTGTGAATATTCAACTAGAGTGAATTTAACTTGCTTGTTTTTTGTACGATCTGTGGTTTATTTACCGACAACGAGGTAGAATTTATCGATTCTAACATAGTTCTAGTATAGAGCTATGCATTCTAAAATTGAATTCTGCTAGATTTATTTTATCATCCATGAAATATTTATGAAGTTAATTCACTACGATGGATAAGTGATTCAGATTAAGTAGCGTTGAAAATGAAACGAAGTCTGGCGCGAGCGCGTTTTCAATCGAACAGAGAGAGACGCGAACAATGAAAATTGAATGTGATTTATCGGGAACTGTGACGTGCGATGTCGCATAATATATCAGCCGAGGCAACAGGCGAAAATAATAGTTTGGAGAATTGTAGTCGATATCAATGCGCAACCAGCTAGCTGTGTCTCTGACAGCGCAATTATCTGGTCTCGCTTGCGGTCGTACACCAACCCCTTTTATTATCGCCATCCCTAGAATCAACGCTTCTATCATACACGTTCTACCCTAATGCTCGCGTATTGCCGGGGATTGTCAGATGATATCTATCGAGTCTCGTTATAAATCGCTCCGACATTTTTGCATATATATTAGATTTCTCAATTTTTTTCCTTTTTTCTCGATAATACCACGACGATGTTTCGTCTCTTCAGAAATCTCTAATTTGAAGTAAAAGAATGTAATATAAGTAAGACATTGTGCAACGATTAAGAAACATAAAATTTATATCAATTCATCCTCTAAAATATTTCAATTAAGAAGAAAGAAATGTAATTTGCGTTGTGTAATGTGTGTAATTGCGTAATGAGTGATCGTTATTAACAAATTTCTGTCTCAAAGAACAGAGAACTCTTGATTTATGCGGTCATAGTGATCAAAATATGCGCACTTGCTAATAGCGATGATTTAGAGTATTCCGATATCTAGTTTCATTGCACGCTATTGATTAAAAGACAATTTGTCTGTCCGTTTATGGTTCTACGTACGTGTGGTTCTGCGGTTTCGAGGTCTCTCTATTATTTCCGGCCGCGGTTACAATACCGATATTGAATAGTAATCAAAATTCGTAGTAATCAAAATTCGCGTACGCACATTCAACTGAAATAGGCAAATGTATTAGATTATACCGCGAAGTGGCTGTGCCGTTTATTTTTGTATCACTGGTATAAAATTTGAAATACGATAAAAGTTACAGTAGGGGATGAACGTCGGTGTAAATTGAAATTGTAAACTGAATTTCTCCTTTTTAGATGAGCACCTAAGTTCAAAAATTGATAAAAGGCTTAAGATAATTGAATATATTCACGCATGTCAATCCTATCAAATCTGATTCTATTACAAACAGAATGATTTTTTTTAACACTGAAAAACAATATTTTAAAAGAGCATATAAATATAAATGCAACGATGCAAAGCACAGTATAAAAAACAAAAAAAGAAGAAATAGAAAAATAGATACGAAGAACGTTATATAAAAATGCAAAGAGACGAAATACAAAAACGGAAGTCATATGTTAGATTAATATTATAATCTATTAATCGTATTACAGAAGAAGTTCAATATCTCTATTCATCGATAACAATCATCCAAGAGAGGAAGTATCGACCCCTAATCAACTATTCGCTGATACAACGTATCTTCTTATGTAATTTAAACGAATACCTTGGTCTCCTCTTATTTCATCGATTATCATCGGACAAAGTAAAAAGCTCTTTTTCCGGACGACACGCGGACGAATCGATACTTGGAACGGAGAGCCCGAAGGCGCGAATGTATAATAAAATAGAGCCGGTCGTGACAGATGAAATGTTGGAACGGTGGACAGATTCATGCGTACGTGCACACGTGTCGACACGGAACGTCCCCGGCCACGTTAGCACGCACCTGTCAACTCAGAATGTAATCGCGGAAATCAAAGAGACCGTGTTCGACGACGCGAGAGATTCTGCATTGATAGAGCCGCATTTGCCGAGGTGACATCGAAAAGAGACTATCCGAGGGTGTTACTAGGCAGGAAGCCATTTTGAGCTACTGACTTGATTAACGAACAGATTCAGATCCGAAGAGAGAGAGAGAGAGAGAGAGAGAGAGACACCGCATGCATCTGTGCCTTTGGCGCGAGCAGCAACATTGGGAATCCTTGTTTTAACTAGCGAATGGGAATCCTTATGTACATGATAATCGAATAACAATGGTTTCGTTGGTCGGTGTCGTCATGATTATGCGACTGATTATCTTCTATTGCAACGGATACATTTGTCCGCTCATTCTTCAATTATTCCCCTTTGTTTCTTTAACATAAAGTTTATCCCTTTCCTAAACGTTATACAGTATCGAAAGGAAGATTTAAAAACGTCTCAATATAATACTTATTTTTGAAGATCAGAAATTGTGGATACTTGCGCAGACTCATATCTCTGTGAATGCAACTAAAGAAATGGAACCTAATCAGAGATTTCTTTCACCTATTAAATATTATAACGAGTACTGTATTTTCGATATTTTATATATTCCAGCATATCGCGCGCATTCCGCGTATTTTCAATTTTTCATGAATGCAGAAAAATTCTCAGTCCACTATGCAACAGGATAATAAAACGTTTATGGGTGATACTTACATATTAGAAAATTGTTGTTAAATATTTCGAAAGTATATCCAGTATCATGCTCTTTTGGAAGAAACCACTGGATTTCCAAAAGAATCCCCGAAAACGATGCTTCGGTTAACAGCTATGTGTGAGAGAGAGAGTGAGAGAGAGAGAGAGTGAGAGAGAGAAAGAGAAAGAAGTCCTCCAGATGCGGATTCTTTTTGTTGAATCTTTTTCGCGGAATGTTCGCAGTGAAACCGGGAGGGCCGTTTGAGCGTCGAAAAGGAGGAGCAGCGTTGGAGGGAATAGCGACGTTTTAAGACCTTAAATTCTAGATTTATATCGTGAAACGCCAGGCAAAGCCAGGTCTGGCACGATGACAGCTTTCGAATCGCTGGTAACCCTTCGGCCCATGGATGTGATTGGCTGTCTCTAGGGGTGGTGGGTGTGGCCCCCGCGGAAACCATCATCCCCGTCGGACGTCGAGACTTCACGGGATCCCCTCTACTTTTCCATCCCTCTGGAATGTGCAGCTTACCTAAACGAGTCCTCTCGACTCCCCAGGCGTTTTGGAGGGGATCGCTGGAACTTCCTCAAGGGGAAATACTGGAAGGAAGAGGGGTGACAAAAGAAGAGGGAGGTATCTGTGTCTAGGGACGGATAATCGGTCCGCATTACTGCCTCTTTCTCTCTTTTACTTCTTCTCTATCCCTCTTCTTTTCTGTCTCCGTCGAACGCATTGTAAAAGTCCGCAATAACGCTTTGAATGATGTCCGCCTCTTTTGGTAGAGGGGAAAAATATGATGGAAATTCGCGTGGCGTTCGAACGATAATTCCTTTCTGTTCCTATTCAAGTCATCGTACGGTGATACACGGATCTTTCCTCCGTTTAAGGTCAATGATATATTTTCCTCGTTATCTCGAACGACACACGTACCATGCGTTTTATAGGACTGTGATAAGGGGCGGCAGATTATATGGAAAGATTGTTAAATTATTTTGTTCCCTCGTCGGAACCTTTCCTTTTTAAGGCGAAGGCTCGTTCGCAAGGTGCCGGCTTGTTTTCGATAAGAATGGTTCTTGGTTTGCTCTCTTCATAAGGTTTTACAATGGACTTAATTGTCGATGTGTACGTTTTAAGCGATTGAGTTGTTAAATGACTTTTATTAGTTTGAAATTCCTAGATTATACGATATTTGACAGAGAGAGATAACTATTTTTATGTTGTACCAATGCAGATACAAAGAATTGGAAATGAAATTATAAAATCGAACATATATAGAGAAATGTACGAGTATAACTAATATTATTAATTGGTAACCTAGTTAGAGGTCCAAGAAATAGCACTCGAATTCGCATGAACAGAATGTTAAATTAACATTGACTGTGAAATAGGTTGAAGAATGACAGTTGAGTTAAATTCACAAAGATATTTAGGTGTTTCCAAAGGACGAATGGAACTATGCAGATTTTCCGACCTTCACAGCACTTTGACCGTATTCAGACTATCGTTGCATACCTACGAGGGTTCCCAGGCTGAATTCTCATCACGAGAAAACCCGTCGGGATTTCACGCGTCGGCTCGCATTACTGAATCCTACATCGAGTTACAGGGATTATAACGAATCGTCAGCCGAGTACTTAGATTCCAAGTTCTTTTCACAATAAAGTTTTATACGGTCCTCATAACTCTGTTTACTTTTTATCTTCTTTTTTTTCATGGTACACGTTATAACACAGCAATCTTCCTATTTTTCTACCACTGCTAAAGCATGGAAATTTGCTTTCACTATTTTCGAAATAACAATAACATTAGTTATAATATAATTACACCGATTTACTATTTCAATGATGAGACCGATTTAAATAACTCCTAGAAGAGAATATCAGTGTCGCGTTAGTTCTACACGGCTAGTCACAAGTTGTGTTAAATGAACGCTAACTTTACTGTTAATTATATTAATATAACATGCGCGTTGCATCTTTCGTACGCGATTATATCGTTGCATTATATATCTTAGGTTATATATCTTACATACTATACAATTTTATATTATCTAAAATTTTTAAGCATGCAAAATCGTTCGTTTATTCATTTTCTCGATTTCATGCATAATTAACAATTAATCTTTTCATACAAATCATAAAGCATTACAATAACATTAAATAAGCTAATCTTATGGGACTAATGGTACAATACCCTCCAACTCTTAGGAAAACAATCGAATTGTTGTTACTTTCCTGACGTCGGTGAAACGGATCTTATCAAAAATGAAATTGTATATCAAATTTTAAAAATTATGCTCAACTTGTATCATCTAAATTTGTTTAAAGTTTACAGTCTGTGCTATTATGTAGCGGGCAGAAAATCGAAAAGATTTAAGTCAAAATTTTGAAGATCTTATTATACCTACGTATTTCAACTTCTAAGAGTAACATCCTTTTAGTTTCATAATTAATTAAGTTATAACTTTATTCTCCACCGCGATACTTTATGATTTGAAAAGATATAATGAATTTTTATAAAAATGTATGCAGGCCATTATTATGAGAGTACTATATCATCAAACACGTTATTGCATTCATTATTAAAAAAAGAAGTCCATTTCGAAAGAGTTAAATCATCCTCTGTTTAAGCATTATTGATAAATTCTTCTCGCAAATATAATTGACATCATTTTTCAAATATGACGTAATTTTTCAAATATCGTTCATCCATAAATCGAATAAAATTTCGACGAGTTCTTACACCGATGGAGAGATCGAACGATGACATTATCATAACGATTCGAGCAAAGAGCGAAGGGATGGTTTTGGGGTAATTCGAACCGGGACTCTCGTCGCGTGCACTAAGTGTTCCTCTGGCGCTTCGAGCAGAAAATATATCGGCGAGGGTGGTGGTGCTGGCGCTATCATGGCGCTCGGGGCTCATGCAGCTGACGGCTCAATTATCTCAGCGAGGGTCTCACACAGTCACGCCTGCGACCAAACCTACCCCCCGGTACTTACTCTCAGCATCCTTGAAACAGCCAACCCCAACTCCATTGTCCTCCAGCTATTAACTGCCTCTTCTCGTCCCGAATGAAGGACTCGTTGCTTTCGAATGCTTTGACTCCTGTCACGCAATCGGGTGCCATTGACTGCTCCGATAACGCGTTCTCTCATTGGCGAGCTAATCCTTTTCGAGGATTCACCCGGCTGACGGACGAGTCACGTGTGATCGAATAATTCATAGTCCGAATTGAAATTAATTACATATTTGCTGCTTTATACATGTTCTTTAATTTTTTTATTTAACCAAATATTTAAATTTGTTTTGCAATTTATGAATAATACAGTCACGGTGTGTTTTATGAATCAGATTGGAGGAAGATTGGGGAAATTTTAACTGGAACTCTACTTCCAAATTGCAAGATCGTAGATTACTAAATACAAATTGGATATTCTTAGTATCTTCAGATATAATTTTATTATTTATATTTATTATTTTAAGGTAGTTATTCAAAAGAAAAATCATAAGATAAGAGATTGAACGATATGATTTAAGAGAGAATTATTTCAATCATATAAATTGTAATCATTATATCGAATTAAAAAATTTAATTCAATTGTATCATTTTATTAGTCTTATTAAAGTGTACTTTCTCGAGCTGGAAATAGAATTACAGAATACTTCTTGAACAAAGCTAA
Source organism: Bombus terrestris (assembly GCF_910591885.1). Taxonomy (NCBI): domain Eukaryota; kingdom Metazoa; phylum Arthropoda; class Insecta; order Hymenoptera; family Apidae; genus Bombus; species Bombus terrestris. Next base: position 13,329,100 of record NC_063274.1, read on the forward strand.
TATCAAAGAAGTAGTGTGAATTCGCGTTTGATTTTATTCAGAATTAAAAAATGCTGATGTTAAAAATATTGCGTTCTAGACGGATCTTATTTAAAAATATAATAGCCTAACGTGCGTATATAACTCGTGTTTGATTTCTTCACTTGAGATTAGGGTGCAAACAGTGGACAATTAAGGATACCGGAAGTCAATATCTTGGACGATAGTCTTTCTTTGAAACCGGTAATGTGGCCATTAGTAGACACTCCTTGTCCTGTTTTGACATAAATTTAAACGAACAATTTTTGACATAGTTACCTATTTAACTTGCAAATATCTAAGATGATACTATCACCAATAACAAAACATCAACGTCTTTATAAAGCATTTGATTAAGATATTTGAACGAATGAAAGGTCGAAAATTTGACTCGTTAAATATAAAAGCAAATGAAATCTTCTGTCTCAAATCGATTGATCTCACGGTTTTAACGTAGAACGGATTTCTCTTGCAGGTTTCCTTCGTTTGAGCTTCTTCGGTGCACTAATGGAAATGAAATCCCTTAGGATAAAGGCTCCGACAGCAACTCCGACAAAGGTGAGTTCAGTCGACCCTAAAACTCAATCTCACCCCCGGCGTTACCTGCTCACGCTCTTGTTCATCGTTTCATTTGATTACAAGAAAACATTGAAAATGCCCGACCACGCTAGTCCCTCGTTACAGCGAGTTAATCAACCTATAAATTAATATTATCCGGCCTGTCTTCCTTAATAAGGGAAGATCAACGTCGAATAAAACCGGCTACCCTTTCGAAGGGTGATCGAAACCGATAAAAAGTTGAAGTCCACCTTTCCTCAGTGAGAAGTTCGAGGAAAAGAGTTTAATTAGTAATTAGACTACCCCCTCGTTCTTTTAAATTGGATTAGATTCTTTTTGGTGAAAAGTCAGATTTTCTTTAAAGATCAATGCGGTTATGAGTACTTACTACAGGGTTTATTAATCGATGGTAAATGGTAAAATTATCTTGCGAGAGGAATTCAGCACATTTAACTATTGTAAATTCTAATTTTACATTAAGAGTTATAATCCAGATTGAAACATTGGAGATCTCAATCATTTTTACATGATGATTCTCTTCTACAGTTATATCTTGAAATTGAATTCTGTTTATCAACCATGAAGTAATAAGCGATTACTGAAATTGATTTACCTAACCGAATAAGAGAAGTGATAATGTGACAGATTAAGTATCGCGTTTCGCAAAATTTTCTGCTACAGTTACGAGAGAAGTAAACAGAAAACAATTACATATTAGATGTTTGTATTGTTGAAAAGTCGGCGTGTTTAAAACATTCTTTTTGTAACGCGCATGCTCGCTCGTTAAACGAAACGAGCATCGCATCCGAGATAATTTAAAGAGCGGAGAAGAAAATGCTAGAAGGCCGAGGATCAGGATAACGATGGTTTACATAAAGCTGCGCGACGAGAGTTTATGACTCTCAATACGAAGGCGGTTGTTTGCCCGTTTCCGTGTTCTTCTTTCCGCCCCGGTGTCTCAACGGGGGCTTGGAAAAAAGATCCCGACAAAGAAGAAAGGAAGACTGCTCGTTAGGATGGCGAGAGCGAAACGAGCAAATAAAACAACGTGGACCGGTACCAGCAGCGAGGAAACAGCGTTCATCGCTCTTCTTCACGCGCGACTTCCTCCTACGTCATCTCGTTACGTACGAGGAAGAGCAGGTAACGTTCCGCAAAGTGAACGTCGAGGAAAAGACTCCCTTTTTGCAAATACGGATCGTGCGCTGTCCTTTTACACAGCCCCGTTGTCTTTTCTTTTCTATCTGATTCGTCGACGGGGTCAGACAAAGGAAACGGAGAGAAGGCGCAACTAAAAAAAAAAAAAAAAAAAAAAGAAAATATGAAACGAAAAAGGACAAAAGACAAAAGAACTTTTGATATTTCGAAGTCTCGTTAGTATCAAAAATGTCGAAAAATGAAACAATCTCAAGAATATTTGAAATATCGAATTTTTACGTTTATTCGCTGCACGATAGGATACAAAAATAAATGGACAGGTAGTGGAAGTAAGTATCAATGAAATTCAATGGAGATAGCGGTCCTGTTATATACTTAAGTTTTATATATTATACGTATATCTTTATAGTATGTAGATTATTCAGTAAATGATTGAAATTAATATTCACTCTTCTTTTCGTAAATAATCTGTATTTGACGAAATTTCATTACCTATCTATATCCATTGTCTGTCCACTTATTTTGGTCTCCGATTTCATATTCTGTGTCGCGAATTAATTTTTTCTTCGTTTCTATTCGGGTAAGAAGACGATAGAAGTGGAGGTATCGGCAGCGAAAGACGGTGGAGAACTTGCCGCGTAGTATCTGGGAGTAGTTCGACGGTCGCATTGCTTATATTGAATCTGTCGGGTGCAATAAAACAGTCGTTGGCTGGAATGTCGTGTTTCAATCGTTCCGCTATTGTGGGACTTGAGAGAGATATGGTACTATGTTCAAATTTTTATACGCCTGTATTTATATGTTTTGCGAGGCACATTGATCACGTAACAACCGGTGCATGTATTTTCTTGTAAGTATACCCATGTACATATTATCCTGAAGAACGGGTGGGAGGTTTTTCTCATTTATATGGTTGCGATGGAAATTGATAGGTTATACAATGATAAATAACAGAAGCTAATAAAGCAGCCTATTGTTGAGATCAGAGAAAAAAAGAAAGAGAAAAAATGATACTGCTATCTAAAATTTATGTCTGGTAGTACAATATACAGGTCAAATTTTTTTTTTTTTTAGAATTTAGATATTTTTCAAATTTATAATATGAAAATATTTTGCACTCTGAGATACACGCTATCTTTTTTTTTTAATTTTGCAATAAAATGAAAAACATGCTTCTAGATATCCATGTCAATAAAACATCAACTATTTCTCCCTTTTTCCTGTATCCAAAAGATTTCCAAAATATTTCATACAATATATAGAAACGTAGATGCCATTTTAAAACTATATTTACATCAATCCAAGAATTTCGATCTCGAATCTTTCGTTGCTATTTCTAACCATTTATATCTATATCACAAATAAGACTTCCCTTAAATCTATCATTCACATTACCAGTCAACTTCTCCCCATCACCCATCATTTCGAAATTATCCTTTCAATTGCAACATTGAATAATCGAAGATGAAACTCTCTCTACACCTATCGATTCCGTAGGTATCGGATCTGTTCGAGGGTTTAACGGTGTTTCACGAACGATTAAAGGAAAGATCACGGAAGCCTCGTGGCTGTAATTCAAACGCGGTTTATTGTCACGACACGTTGCATGGTAACGTACCCCATAGACTCACTCCCCGCTCGTTCTTCCCCCACCGGAAACCATTTGTCCAGCATAGCCACAGAGTGTGTAAACACGTGGAGAAGGGGGTTTGGCCTCTCTCGTACGAGGTTACGAGGGTGCACCACGGATATGGTGAGGTAAAACCGAGCTGAGGGGTAGGGGGTTGATTTTCGTTGCGGGATGTAGGCGCAGAGACCGGGTGCAGAAATCGTGTGGGTTTCTATCCCCGCGGGCTATATCCCCGGAATCAGCTGCCAGATTATTCTATTACCGCGTATCAACATGGGGTTTGTTTAGTCTGAAAACACGAGCCCGCCACATTGTTTCAGCCAGATAAAGAATTTAACGTCGGGTAATTAAAAGGACTGGCCTCGGGGACAGATCCGTCGAAGGGCCACCAGGACAGTTCTCTTACCTCGAATATACGTTCCATCGTCTCCGACGGCGTTCTCGCGCCCGTAAATCTCTCCTGGGGACATTTTAAGCCTCCATTTAGTTTCACGACTGTTCGCCGACGCGATTCCACCGTGGTAATTTATCGTTGCCACGTGCATGTGAGATTGATACCGAGATTGACGGCATATGATGAAGTATCGGTGGAAGTGAACACTGCGAAAAGTAACGTCGAATTTCAGACACGATCTTGCTGTTTTATGTCTATTCTAGAATGTAAGGTAAAATTTGAAATTCCCTTTTTGAAGATAAAAGGAATAATTGAACTTCTTGAAATAGAAAACTTTCGAAATATATATATAAAAGTGTTCTTTAATCTTCTTTAAACGTTTGAATTTTATTACACTAAACTACGTATTTGAAAGTATCTTAATGAAATTTTGTAAAATTTTTTATACGTTCAAGTGTAGAAAAATCTGAAACACCTCATTGCGACGTTTGATAATCCGGAAAATTACTGTACCAGTCCAGGGTTAAGACGTATTTTATTTGAAATTTTACAAATGTTTCCCTTATAATTACTGATGATACCATGTATTATTTATATCAAAAACTACCAGAGATCGAAGACGTTTGGCAGAGTACAGATGATACCTGTTAACGTCGATAGGAAGTGCAGGACTATAATTAAAAGTATATTGATTTCGCCTGTTCGAATTACATTTGGAGAGGATCGTATCAATGTAATCGTTCTGCTCAATTTAATTATCGAGGGTTGAAATTTTGTAAATGTTTGCAAACACTCGTGTGAATTCTGATGGTACGTTTTTCCGCGTATGTGTAATACATGCAGATGTGGATCGTGGGATTCGTTGGAATACACGTGTAGTAGGTAGTTTCGTATGTAGGGATGATGCACTGTAATAAAAATTTTTTCACGTATAAATCACATGTAATTCTTCGTTATAACGAGCCTAAAACATTTAAAATCTATTATTTTTAAATTATCTATATTTTTATCTTTAAATTGCATCTAACGAAAGAAAGAGAAGTTACGTATAAAACATAAATTTAATTCTACCTTCCAAAATATAGCGCAACAAACGTTTTACCCAAAATTCATATATAAAACATAAATTTAATTCTAGCTTCTATATTGAATATAGTGTTAACTAACGTATTACTCGAAAATCAAACGCGTCACTTCTACATCCACTTGATACAATGGTAATAGCATAATAATGTCGCATAACTAACATAAACATTGTTTGATCATTAAGCGTGTCGCACCGTGTGGTAATATTGTTCGCTACTTTTACATGGCTAACGTAATTACAGCACTTCGATAGCTACAACCCGCTCGAATCGTACGTGATTACGCGCTAACGATTGCTTGTAAATATTTGCCTTAGCAGCACATGTATAAATAACGCGAATTACGCGAAAAGTGTTACCATCAGGTTTGATACGAATTTTCGAATTTACATAAACTGTCGTTTGACACAGATATTAAGACGTCTACTTGTTGTATTAATCTTGCATCGATTCATCAATATCAGTTAATAAATTATTGTGCAAGAGAATTTCAGAATATTCTAATGCTTATATCTTTCTAATTGATATTGACGTTCATCTGTCATAGAATTATCAAAATTATTCAACGAAATGAAAAAAGGAGAAGAAAAAAAAGGAAACGAAACAGAGAGTATATCTGTCGTTCATGAATGAAGAGTGTCTATGGACACTTTAAAAAAATTTGGTTCCCATTTGAGTGACCGTTTCTCTCGTCGCGGTGAGAACAGACAGAAATTGTCAGCGGGAAAATAACGAACCGTCAGTCGATTCGTCGCCGCCGAAACAATAACAATCGGCGTGTGCTCGACGATGCAGTAATTAAAATAAAATTAATTGGATTGGTCGTGTGCGCGTTCCCGTACGGGAACTTTCGAAGGAGATGGCTGTACAGCCGTAGGGGCGTTTTGTGCGTTATTGCATATAATGCACTGTTTATTCTGCATTCTCCCTCCACGCCCCTCTTTCGTATACATGCACGTACATATATACGCGGCAATCCGCTTCTTCTCTCCTCTTTGCTCTTCATGAATCTTTCCGGACCGGATATGTACGGTCCAATCGTTGGATTTAATGGATACGCCTTCGGTTCTGCCATTGTGATCTTCAATTCCTTCCTTTTGCTATTTATATATATTTGCGATGTATGGTCTATTAATAGACTGCAAATTTTTATGCATTTTAGGGACGCAGAGATGCATAAAATGTGATTGCTATGAGGTATACGTAATATTTAAAAAATATATAAATCCAAAATAAAACGCTCGGTATAGTGTTCATTGAGTAGAACAAATCTTGAAAATATGAAATTGCATAAATATCTCAAATTTATTAGTATATGTGAGTTCATGGATCAGATTTGATTGATGGAACCGAAATTTTAAATGGGCAATTTGTAATGGAAGATTGTGCAAAGTAGAAATTAGGTAATTTTGTCGAAATTTAGTTAAAAGATTCTTGATTTGATTTGTGATAAACAGCGACATTTGACAACCGGATATTGAAAAGCAAATTTCACTAATTAATTCGAACGTATATAGCTTCAGCGTCACAACAAAATAGTGGAAGGGACACACGAATAAGATATATCCAACCTTTTACTTAAATTCTACCTCGAAGTAATGATATCACGAAATTCTTTATTACGACTGCTTATAACAAGATGTTTGTATGTATGGAATAATTAACTCTCTCTCCCTCTCTTTTATTTACCCTTTACTCCGGCAATCTTACTATTTAATTAAGTCTGCTTCTACAGTTCTGTCACACCATATATATGGAACAGTAAAGTTGGTGCTTCAGCAAAGCAATTATTAATTGGGAACAAATAATATTAATATGCAAATGTAGGGGAAACCTGTAGAATAAGTACACGTTAATATCGTGTTTCGAAAGTAATTTAAATACCGATGTTATTGAAATCTGCGTCGACATCGGGAACATTCGATCCAAGTTCCTTTTTCCCTCGTGTTATCTTGATTCGCAGGTAATTCATACCTACTACGTGGCCACGTCTTCTCGTGGGATAATAATTCATTTCAACCAGCTTTCGAGATTTAGCCGTATTCAACCGATCGATCCACCTTTTCTCGATGGAACTGTGCGCGAGCTTGGTTCATTAAAATTTCAACGACCGAGTTATCTTGATCTTTGATTTGCTCGGCGAAACTTTGCTCCACAGTGGAACCTTGCGGGGATCAGGCCGATTTCAGCTTCAAATTCACTTTGACTTCGACTGCTGCTCGTATTCCCACGGGATACATCGGTGGACCCGTTCGAACCTCTTCTTCTCGTTTTACTAGAAAAATCGAGCAAACGACACTCTGCTCCATTTTCGTTATCTCGATAGATAGATAGCCGTTAAAGAATATATCTAACTGCACTTAAAGTTCGAGAAGACCACTCCATTTCGACGCTCTGTGTATACGTGTCATTTAGCCAGAGAAATATTTTCAGTAATTCTATTGATAATTCTTACGTAGTTGTGATTATTTTACTTTTTACTTAGAAATAAAATGTTTTGATTTTGTTTCAAATCTTCTACTAAATTCCGTAAATTGATTCGATTGGTTCGATTGTAACTTATTAAATTTTGTTATATTGTAAATAACCTTCTGTGATATTTCATATTATTTTCGCTTTTTCAGTAGAAAAAGGCGAGTTAATTTCATCATTCATCAATAATTTGTTTAGATAGAAATTTCCTGCTTTGTTAATATAGTCAATTATATTCATATTAAAAATATATTATATTATATCGTAATATTTGCAAAGATTAATTAGTTCACACTTCTTTGTAAATATGTTTATGTAGTAGCGTATTTGGGAAATAATAAAATATCTTATTGTTATGTTTTTTAACGGGCAATGTAAATTTATAGCTCGTTGATGTCACGAAACGGTAGTAACTTTTGCTTCTAATTATTAATTGTTACTTGTAAGCGGAAGTGTATATCTATTCACATACATTTTGAAGTACAAATGTTTTTCTTTAAATGACGGAAATATGTTTCGAAACATTTGCAACAAGAATTATTTGTGGTCAATGCATGGGCAGGGCTCTTAAATAATGATCAGAATATTACCCGAAAAGTAAGGTTTCACGTTATTTCCATCGTGTGCCGGCGTAATTTTATAAACACTTTGAAAATTTTGTGTCACGGTCTGGCTTCGCGCGCTGAGATTGCTTGCCGTTTTAAGGTTTCGTCTACTACGGAGGAAAATAATTACAAAATCACAGAACGGAACACTTTAAATCTTTCGTCAGCCCTTTTGAGAAGCTGCATTTATTCAGCTTCCCCGGTTGGTTCCGACGTTCCCAAATAGCTATTCATATTTCGGGAAGTATATTTAAGCGGGAAAAAATGTTTAAGCGCGACGCAATTCCTTCGTTATTAAATAGACTCGCAGAATGCAAGAGAGACAATAAAGCATTTTTATTACAGTGTTTTTCCCTCTTCCTATTTTCGTCTCCGCTTGCATGTCCATTCGTGTCGAATCGATTGACATATAGAACAAAATTATTTTTCAATTTTTCGCATCGAAAATACTTTTCGATGACAAATTCAAATTTCATGAGAAAAACGTATGTCACGTGTATAGTCGATGCCGCTTATCACTTGTCAGGTTATATCAAAATATTCTATCGAGTCATGGTTAAATTATCTACAAAGATGTAAAAAATGATATAAAAAGAGCTTCAGGATTATCGTTTAATCTTACAAACTAAATTATCGTGAAATATTATTCTGCTATTAACGCTAGTTAAAAATGAGTTGACTTAATTTACTTGAGATACAATATCTACAAATTCGGTAAAATCGTGTTAAATTGTCAAGTGCAAAATTAAAAGGTGCAAAAGTTGGAAAGTTAAAGTGCAAGAGTTAATAATTCATCGGTAGAGAAGTAAATAAGAAGAAATCGAGGGAAAATGGCCGAGATTGAACCGACCGATGAAGATACTACGACCGAATACCTCGATGACACTACAGACATGGAGGTTACGGAGGATACAGAGGGTACAGAAGATACAGAGCGAGAAGGAAAAGACGAAGAAACTGTAACCGAGGAAGAAACAATAAAGGAAGGAGAGGCTGAAGGTATTGTAGAATATGAAGATGCATCCTCAAAAGTTAGAAAGAAACACGGCAAGAAGAAACTGAAAAGTTGGATGGAGCGATGTATGAGAGAAAAATGGAAATGCGACATGCCGCTTTGGCAACTTTACATGAAAACGTAAGAAATGCTGAAGCAACCACTTATTTGTTATACGATTAATGTTTCATGTGACCAGTTTCATAATTTTTTCAGATTTGTAGAAGACTACAAGCAACGAGAGAAGGATGATATTTTTAAACATAGAAAGCCTGCTGATCTTAAAAAATTTCCTCGTGTTCAATCGTCGGAAGATCTGCCCACCCATTACAAGTGTTTACCACTTAACCTTTTCCAGCTGAAGGATCAATCGAAATTGCCTGATAAATTAGATCGATCGACGATGATACGAATCTGGCAGAACATGCGTACAAACATACCTGTCAGTAAATAATCGAAGTGTAATTTGTAACATGAATTACGTAGAGATATTTGAGACAAATTGGGCATATTTTGTCAACGATAATTAATAATGATCTTTTGGGATGAAAATTAATTACAGTGGTCCTGCTCCAGGCAATTATATCACTCATGCAAGACTATTTTTATATATTTTATTAAAATCTTAATGTTCAAATTAGGTATTGTATCTTGAATTTTTATTTAAAATTACACTTCATTTGCATATGTAGAACAATCCCAAAATAACGAATAACTAAAAATAAATTATACAAAAATATTCCAATATAAAAAGATCCTCAATTACGAGTACTTCATTAGGTACACTTCTCCAAATCCGACACAGCGGTAGAGCCACAGATATCAAAGACCGATGACGATAAATGGCCAGGAATGTGGCCCTGCACGACGAGAGACATGGCAAAAGAATTGCTGGAGAGACGAAGGCAGAAGCGAATGGAACGAAAAGATCTGTTTCCCTGCGATCCGGACTATGTACGCGATGGTTTCCAAGATCCGAGCAACGATTATTCCGATCATAAGGAATTAGGTCATGCTCGAATCCCACAATCTTGCCCTCTACCAACCAAGGAGATGCTAGTCGATCGTGCTGCTGGTGAACAGCACGGTTTAGTAGACGGTGATTACATCATTTTCGAGTTACCCTCGAAAGCTCGGGGAACCAGGATCTACGCAGATGTATGTCTTCGGGGGTTGAAGGGTATGCATTTGCCAGAATTGGGAGTTCTACGAGCGCGCAAAAGGACGTGGAAGTTCTGCTTTTATCAGGCGATCGTTGCTCTTCTAGCTAAGACACAACTGAGGTATCTGTTGAATACATCTCATAAAGCTTAAAGTTTTAGGAGAATTTGCACTTTTGAGATTTAGGATCTTTTATTTTCTTTCTTATTAGATGAATCATAGATTACAATTGTATTATAAAAAGATTAAAAAGATTTGTGCGAATGTCTGATTAATTTTTGATAGAAGATTAATAATGTAAATTGTATTTGGAATAATTAGAGGTTTAAAGATTTCTTTTTCCTTTTTATTTTTGTTGGATGAACCAGAGATCGCAAGGAAATTGGAAAGTTTTGTGCGAATATTTTATCAATCGTTGATAAAAGATTCGTAATATGAAGTTTATAACTTCTATTATAAGAATAATCAGAGATATTTCTACGACAAGAGAAATATTATACAGTAGAACCGTTTCGTATAGAGCATTGTATCTTTAATCTTTCACGCATTAAATTACGTAAATTATAAATTGTCCCTCTATAACATGTAATGAATAGATGTATTTTTATAAGATACAAGTATGCCTGGAGCGCGAACATCGATTATGTGTACGATCACGCGTGGTTGCTCTACACCCACATGGGTATGATCAATATCAAGGACAAGCAAAGGCTAGACGACATCGTCGTGTACAACTACAAATACAGCATCGAAGTAAGATTGATTCAAGAATTAAACGACGTTCCAATCGTCACTGATATTCCATGGGATTACGAGGAAAGGAACATGCGACGAAAAATGATCCTGGAACGAAAGGAGCTGATGAACGTTAAACTGGAAATCGGTTCCGAGAAAATAACCGATGAACAAATAGCGCCAGTTCACAGAGGCATTAAGAGAGTCCAGGAGTGGTTCGACAAACTTAAAGTACGTTATCGTAACTGTATATTCCGCACCACCCGATTCTCTGTAGCATTTTGGAAGGACAATCTATTCTGGTACTTATACAATCCATATCGATGCGATGAATTCGGCTATTGGGACGATAACGGATATGCTTGCATCTTGAAGTTTTGCTCCAAAGAATCTCTTAGAAGACATCTGATGATCCTTCTATTAAGAGCTTACGTTTACACTACTCCAAAACCGAGCAAGGAGGAACTAGAAAAGAAACCAGAAACTGATACAGCTACAGTGGCTATGGAGCAACCAGTAGCTGCAGAAGATCTTGAAGCTACGGAACCATCGCTAACCATGGAACAGGTAGAAATTGCAACAGAATCGGGCGTTTCGGAAGAACCCAACGTTGAACGCCAAGCAAGTGGTCCGAACGAATCGGTTCGTACACAGCCATCAGGAATTAGCTCTGCACAGCAACCAGAAACAGCCGAAGAAGAGGCAGAAGAAAAATTCTTCACAATCCAAATTTTCCACGTGTCCCATCTCTGCTGCCAGATTCACAATCTTAAATTACTTCAACGAGGTGCACCAAAGCCACCTAAACGCTACGTGAAGAAGAAGACCATTGACGATTGTCCTTTCGATCCTCTAGACATGAGAGATCCGTGCACGATCGAGCAAGAGGAAGGTGACCTCAAGGAATCGATCGAAAAACCAACATGGCTGAAACTATACAAGATCACTTGGACAAAATCACTAGCTGTTCCTCAGAAGAAAAAGGGCAGCAAGGAACTCGGTCTAGGGAAGATGCGCTGGCATCAATACGTTGTAGAAGAATCAAACAAATTATTTTCTTTATGGGGTGAGATTCATATCACGGATGGTATGTTCGAGAGAGAAAACCGTGGAATGCAAACGTACGCTTGTTACGTGGTTTGCGCTGGTATGACAAGAATTATGGCACCTGAGTATTGGAGTTCGAAGACACTGGACGTGATTGTTATGTGCGGAGACAGATATTACACGCATAGTAAATTAGAAGCAGAATTTAAATCTACAAAAAATGAGTATAGTCACGTGAATTGTTGGAACAGATATTTGATGAGTCATTTTAAGATCGGCGAGACGATGTTCGAAGCAAAGGTTTTGCCAGCGATTTGTGGTAGGTTGTACGCGAAATCTGGCAAGTATTTATGGCAATCTTTAGAACAGATGTTCCTCAAGTATAAATTTGGTATTTTAACGTGCGAAAGCTCCTGTTTAGGCGTGTTTAAATTTTGTGGCGCTTATTATATGTGTGACGTTAACTCTTTGGGTCCGCCGTTGTTTTCGTACGGAGAGGGAGCAGTTTATCTGTTAAGAGCCACGTATTTTTTGAAATTCATCACGGTTCTAGTGTTGACAATCGGTTCACCGGAATGCAGTCAGTTTGCTCTGAACCCTATCGAAATATTGAAGGTCGTCGATGTAGGTCCTTCTGTGTTTCCTGTTGGAAGAGCTGAGAAGAAGGATAGAACTAAAAGAGGTACCAAAGTGGAGTGCCCGTACGACGAGGAGAAGAAAAAACAGATGAAAAAGTGGAAGCATAAGAGAGCGGAAACCGCACGAACTATCGATAAATTGTGCTGTAAAGGTGGAGGATGATCGTTAGATTCTTGTTTAATTCCTCTTGTAAAATTTAAATTGTTTACATGTAATACCTACATGCAATCTAGTTCGAACTCTACTTTAGTATTTTTTAGTCTCTTTTTAGTCTTTAGAATGTGACTTATTTTGATAAAGGTTTTTAGTTTCATTGAAATTATTGTATTTATGTAATCTTCATTTGAGAAGATTAATAAAGGGATTATCATATGTTGTGAATATGTTAAATGGAATTTTTATAAATTAGTAATTTTATGTATTCACTAATTGAATGATAAATCATGATAAATCATGATAAATCAAATCTTCAATCGTTCTGCTATCATAGTGGACTGTAACGAAAAGATGTACTTCAAAAGATATTGCCAAGCTTCATTCAGCTTGTATTTAAGTATCTCATTGTAGCTTAGTACCTTTATTTATATCAAAATAAATCTAATCTATTCCATCTAACATTTGTTAAGTATCGAAATTTTCTAACCAAATCATTTTATCTATACTCTAAATTAAAAAATATAAAAAATCTGCAATAGTGATGGGAGGATTAGCTAAGCACTTGATCAACAATATCTTTATCAAATTCGAAGGAAATTACCAAGAGAGAAAAGGAAAAGATTCGTCGGTTTCGAATAAAAGGAAGAAAGAAAGGGTGAGAATCTTTCGAACAGAAGAGTGAAAATAAAAGAAAACGTGCTTAAGTCGATCGTCTTTACGTCTCAGTGTAGCAACGGCGCGGAACCTATTAAAGTTGTACCGCAAGAGAACGTCTTAGTTCTTGGTCGCCCTCGGGATTTATGTACTTACCCCGAACTTGGCTGGAACTTTCCTCTAGCGGTGAAACTTACTGTGTCCAGGAAACGGCGCTACCACCGCACAGGGCTAACTGCTGTTTCACTTCTATCGCACAATACTAATAATATAATCGTCAAGGCACGTAGAACTAAATTCCAACTACAATGCCAGGGAAACTACTCGGCGATTTTAATCACTGATCCATAGTGTAACGTGGAAATCATGCTGGACACATTCCTGCGTAATTGATCACGGAATGAAGAAGCAGGGAATACTTCTTTAAAGAATCTAATTTTCCACCGTCGTTTAATCAGTTTCGAAAGTAGTGTTATTTGTAAAACTTATGCACAAAAAAAAAAGAAAACAAGGTAAATTGATAATTTTAAAACGGACATTAAGTCATCATGTGTAAAATGGACATTAGACGTCAAAGGTTTTTGATAATCTATCTCGTTTATAAGATATTATTTTTATGATATAATTTTTTGATTATTGATTAAGATTCTTCATGATTTTTCCAGATATTAGAAGCTTCTATATTCCACTGACAACCTACTTTGTTTCTAAAATATTCTTTTTACAATAGGCTTTGTTGGAAGAATTTCTTTGGCATTGAATTTTTTCATACACCGATATTCTTTTTGAGTTTCCAAGAACCTTTGTATCTTAATGATTTTCTTGTTCTTTTAAATCTTGTTCATATCCTGAATCAATCCTAATGTTTCAATTCTCATGGAAATTGGTTCCATTACGAGATAGCATTCTCTTAAATCATATTCTTCTTTCATTCTTCGATCATTGATACCTTTTCGTATCGTGTTATTCTCTTTACAAGCTCTCTAAAAATCTTACTTTCCAAAGTAAGAACAACCACGCAAGCGAAAATAAAATTCCATCTGACTTTCGTGACTTTCTTGAATCAATAATTTATTTCACTACCTATTATACACATCGATAGGCTATATGTACAAACATATTTACATCCTAATTCGGTATTTACACGTGTCCCTTGTATAGGGTCGGCAGGAAGAACCTGTATGTTTCGAATCTTTTCGACCGTCGGCGAAATAAAAAGAGATAGGGAAACGAAAAGAAATAGGAAAAAGAGTTTTACAATCGATATTTTGACTACGCCACTTCGAGATCCGAGCTGTCGGTGTCCTGTTCGTGTTGTTGCTGTTGCTGATGCTGTCTGGTCAACGTCAAATGTTCGGCTACTTTGACCGCAGGCGTTGAAACGTTGTCATCGGCACGCTGGCGTTGCTCCAGTTGAAGTTTCCGCATACGTTCCTGTTCTTCCCGTTTCTGTTTACGCCACTTGGCACGTCGGTTCTTGAACCACACCTGGAATAGGAAATGTTTGATGAGGGTGGCTCATCGTGCCCTAGACGGCCGCGTTTATTCTCTACGAGTTCTCAGACAGGGAAAACGATGTTTCCTTGCGTTATGAAAACGCTTGAAATGGAATCGAGGCGTGCAAGGTTTAAATACTTCCTTCTTTTTCAATTTCTTTTTTTAGGGGGTGAGGTTAGATCTTTTTTTATTGTTAACGATTGCTTTATAATAGCTGAAAATATTTGATATTTCGTATTTCATCGATAGAGACCATTCTTGAAATATAGCGCATTTTCTGTGTATTAAGATCAATTACGATATTCACTGGTAAATTGCAATATGGTAGGTGGATGTTTTGTGGCGATTATTACATAAATTAATTTTCTGAATTGTTTAAACGTGGATTGTAAAGAAGCAGTATTGCAAGTATTAATGATGATGTTAAATAATTATGGCTTTTAATATTCTAAAGCTACAGCTATGTAATAACAAATGTTAGTAAAATATTTATGCTTGAAAATATATAATAATCTGACAATGACTTACTGTTACGAAACCGCAAGGAAAAATCTAATAAATATCTAACGCAAGAAATTGGTTGATTGCTCAATTGATGTTTAGTTAACGATATATCAATACTATACGCAAAATGACGGTGGATTCTCCGGGAAAAAATGAATTAAATAATTTAACGTAACGAAATAGTTTTTCTTTTAACAATACATTTATTATAAAGTTCTTGTTGAGATAATATGTATACGTATAGATTTTTGAAAGAGACGGTGTTATATAATCGCCTTGTTTAAATAGTTGTTAAATAGTTATAGTAATATAATAGTAGATTCTCCGGGAAAAAATGAATTAAATAATTTAACGTAACGAAATAGTTTTTCTTTTAACAATACATTTATTATAAAGTTCTTGTTGAGATAGTATGTATACCTATATATGTTTGAAAGAGACGGTGTTATATAATCGCCTTGTTTAAATAGTTTAAATCCTCTAATTATTTTGTATGATATATTAGCATTCGTCGATTGATTACTAAAATTACATTTCAGTCGAAGCGTTTCGTTCATTCCCCGGTATATTCGTATATTCGCTATCACTGTATCGTAAAATTACTAAACAGACCTCAATTTCAAGCCATGGCAGGTAGAACGTTTAATTGATAACCTCGTTCACCTGCGAGTCAGTGTATCTCGTCGAGAAGACTCTTAACGAGGCAAGGGAGCCATCGAAGATCAAAAGGCTTCATCCCACATTCGAAATCAGCATTTGTTCATCACGCTTGTCCGACTCGATTTAAACGAAACGCCCAACAATCTCACCCTCTCTCTCACTTTCTCTCTCTCTCTCTTCCTCTCTCGTTTGTTACCGATACGATGCTTCATCGTTTCCAATATCGCATTGATCCTGGCTCTTAGCCGTTGAATTATACAATAATCACACACCTCAGTATTCTATCCGTTTCAAACGTATTTCCCTCCGATATTTCGCGATATTTATTTATGCAAAACATTCTTTCTCTGTATGTGCGTATATCAACTTGTTAAATTTTCCTCAATACCTCGATCTAAATACACGGTAGTTTTTATCAGTCGACGCATCGATAAAATTTCAATCTGAGATTATCCATCGAATTTCAAATTTCACTCGACTTTACACGAATACTTAGGTATCGGCGCTTTTATGTCTCTGCTTTTATAACATGTCCGTCGTTCGTGTTTCTGCATTCTGTTGATGCAATCACGAAGATAGGAAAAGACCGTCGCACGGGTAAACAGTCGTGCTTCTTTTCAAACAGAGAGAGGACACAGCGTAGTGCTTTAGGCCCTTCGTTCTCTCGAGCTGTTTCTAGTCATTCCTTTATTTCCCCGTTCTCCTTCGTTTCCCTCGCCTTCGTTTTTTCTCTCTCATTTTGAAAGTCGTCTTTCTACTAATTCTGTACAAACACCAAAACTCTTGCCTCGATGCGGCAGGTGCGCTGCAGGTATATCTTGTTTCAAAGTCTTCGAAGACTCTCGAGACAAGAGGTTTCCTTTGGTAAAGCCGACGACGCGGGTGGTCTCTGTTGGTCTACGATAAGTGTGAATGACTTTGGGATTGTACGACTGTTCGAACAAATTGCACCGCCACGAATAAAAGACATTCCTTGATTCCTCTCGTGTTCCATTATCGTGTGATCGCGATAACTCTTGCGTGCCGAATTTATCTTTAGCATTGTTAGGCAAACTTTCGTGTTTAGAGATTTAGATAGGAAATTATTCAATCGAAATTCACTTCTTGAAAACCATTATTAGACAATAATTAGACAGCTGAGACTAAAGGCAATAATTAAAGAAATAGCATAGTGATGTTTTAAACAAAATTATTATTTTTAACAATTGAGATTTTTATCTTTATTTTCAATATCCATTAATATTCTTCGAGAAAAAGGATTTTCTTTGATTATTCATATATATATCGTATTTTCGTGGTTCATGTAATAATTTAAGAATTATAGAAACTTTTTTATTATTTAATACAAAAATTTAATACAAATTCTTATATTTAATTTTTATATATTATTAGATTTTTGTATTAATTTCTTCTTCTCAAGATGTCCGATCCTCGAAAAGCAGCAAACTGCAAGTGAGCAACGATCCTCCTCTTAAATAGAGCAACAATAACATGGCAGAAAAGGGTTCCTTCGGCAATCCAGTCTCAATGACACGGTCCTAAATCCTTCGAAACATCCTCGTCGACACGATCCATCCATTGACCGAACAAAACCGATTTTAATCTCGAAAAATGGCAGTAAGGCTGGAGAGCCACTATGTGCTATGTTTAATTAATAAGGAAAAAACATTTGTTCGATGAAATATCGGCGGACAATAAATCCGTTCGATTAATTATGAAGTTACCTCGTGACGAATTAACGATTACACGCGTTGTAAATCTTTACGACGTTAAATATAACGTGTTATAAATTCTACGCCCCTTCTCCGCGTTTTGTATGCTTGTGCATGCGTGTATGTGTGACACATGCATGGTAGGGCATATATATAATTGAAGTAAACACATTATCGGCAAAGCTTTTAATCTACCATGCAACTTGTTGGCCCGAGTCAAACGACGACCGATAAATACCGGTCGCAAATAATTTTAATGATCGCATTAAAGAATTATGGAGTTATGGTTGTCGGTGCATTAAGGCGACAAACAACAGGGCCCATCGAGAACTTCCAGACCGGAAAGTGGAGGCATTTTGTCATCGGTACAAATTATGCGTACAAGGGAAAGTTTGCCGACAATCCGAATGGTCAATGTTTGTCAGGCGAAAATATTCACTCATGTTTAAGAAAGTAATTTGTCGGTTTAGGCTGTTACCAATTATCATCCGTTGTAAAATCCTCATGATGCTATTGACTTTCCCCGTTAAAAAAAAAAAAAAAAAAAAAAAAAAAATAGTAAGGAAAATTGAAAAAGCGAAAGATAACTGTGTTATTGAGGACATCGTTTTATTATTTGTAGCGAAATTAGTTGGCAGAGTTTAATTTTACCACGTGTCAGTTATATTTCGATTCACTGATTACTAGATTATTAATTATTATTACTATTATTTCAAATCTTTAAAAAATCATTTAATTTCGAGTACAATGTCTTATTTAACCCTTTTAGTGCCGACCGAAAGAATTGTATCTAAACGAAGAATACCGAACTAATTTAATGTAATTTGATATGGTTTGAGAAAAAAATCATAAAAAAAAGAAAGAATGATATTTTACAAATTCAAAACGGCAAATATTACGAAATAAAGGGAGAATAAGTTAATGCTAATTATATTTCAATATTTGTTCAAAATCGTACTAATGATACTTATTCAAAATCATTAGGAAATATGGAAAAATCAGTTCTCTTTTATAAACAATATTCGCAAATAAGAAGAATCATCGTTTGGCTATAGTTACAAAATTTCTTATATCAAAACACAAAATTTACTTGCTCCAAAACAAGTGAGCTAGTATAACATTACTAAAATAACATTTTAATATTATTATAAACATTTATAGTTTATATATCCGGCTATTCAAAATGTGTAATATTTATTTATTATTATTTGCACAAGTAATTTACTTAGCATTGATGGTTACTGACGTATACATCGTGTAATCCTTTATTACATAGATTATTGTACAAACTGTGCGTGATCTTCGTACAAACATTTTATTTCCGCCCTGTCGATGCAAAATTATTCTGTTCTAAGATGAGATATTCTGTTTTAAGCAGTGTTATCCAAAATCCGTGATTACAGTCTCAAGCAAATCTCTTGTGCCCAATTTTATCTTATGGCACTAGCGTATACACAGTTTCGGTATCAACCATCGCGGAATATAACCAAGAGTTAAAGCCGTAAAAAGTTTTTTCAATTTGTGGAACATCTCACATAGGATTTCTGCAGAAATATTCAACCATTTATAACGTTTTATAAATTTATTTTGAGATAAAGTTCTTTCGTGTTGCGAATAGTAAAGCGCCATCGCATAAGCAACGATATATCGTCGTTGGCACTTTTTGCAAGTATTGCTAATAACTATGTATCGTTGTTTGTCACTAAAAGGGTTAGTCTGTAATCTATTAAATAGGAAAAGACCACTCAATTCGTCAATATTCAATACTTCGGGTTGCCGATATTTTCAACGTAATGATCTCCCTTAATTTCTAAATTCGAGAAGGGTTTCTGATTTCTTTTCTCAAAACTCACCTCGATTCTCTCTTCCTTGAGATCGACCTGAAGCGCGAGCTGTTCTCTCAAGATCACATCAGGGTAATGTGTCTTGTCGAAGGTGGCTTCCAGTTGTTCTAGCTGTTCCTCCGTGAATATCGTCCTATGGCGACGCTTCCTCTTCGCCATGGGTCCTACCGCCGCGGCGTTTGGATTTATTTGATAGGGATGAGCTGCGTGATAGAAGGCCGGTTGACCGTGAAGCGAAACGCCGGCAGCTGCCATTGCCGCCACGTAGCCGCCGGAATATAAAGTAGGATATGCTGCGGCTGAAACGAAAGAAAACAATCTTCAGATATTAAATTATTTTCGCTATCCATATTCTATAAAATAATTCCTACAAATACTGCGTGTAAAAAACATAAAAGGGAAAGAAAACGTTAAATTAAGAATTAAGAGAAGAAGATTAATCGGAAAGCGAAAAGTACACTTTCATAATCGACGATTATAAAACTGTACTAATGCCTCTGAAGAATTTCCAGCCCTATACTACACGATGAAGGAACGAAAAATACTCGTAGACCCCAGCCCCAAGGGATGTTTTGGTTTAAAATCTGGAAGAAAGCTGCTTAGAGGCGACGTCTCCGCATAAAAATGTGCGAAGGGCGAATTTATGCTTTCAACCGGCGTTACTCGCGTTCTCTGTTTCTTCCTTCTTCTTCCATTCAACGAGCCCGGTTGCATACTTTTTCCTTCTCGTTTTTCAATCTTCCGGCACCGGGATTGCAAGCAGCTAAATCGTTCGTGCGTGATCGAAACGGATTGCGGATTTCAGCTCGCGCATCCCCAATCTGCGGCGAGGTTCTTGCGGGTGAAATACTTAAAGCCCTCGGGGGCATAAAGGAAATTTTTGCTGCAAGAAGCGTCGGCCCACCCGAGGATTTACGCCTTCTTTCATTTTTCCGCTACGAGACGCCTTCCTCGATGTAATATATGCGTAACCGCGGGGTAAGCTATTTGCAAATTAACGCCACGCTCTTTCATGTAGGTGTTTCATTGCGATATATTCGAATTTCAACAGCAAAGCTGGTTTCTTAAAAAATAACACACGGATGAATCTAAGCTAAGAATTGTTTTTTCCGCTAATTCATTCTAATCCTTAAACAAACGTAAAAATTGCTTTCTGCAATGATTAATTGCAATCCTGAAGCTTGGATATTGTTAAAATCCATTATATCTTAAACATATAAACACCTCTTTCTAGAATAGAATTAGTCTATCTAGTAGTATAATAATCTAATCTTACAAATGGATAATACCATAATATTCATGCATGTATATTCTTAGATTCCTCCGTTAGTAAAATCCTATAATACGTATTAACGGATTCCATAATTGCTTTGCATATTGGAAGAACGTGTAATTCCCTGATTTTCTAATTGGAAAATCCTAAAGTTTAAAAACCTTAAATTCGTTTATTTCTTCATTCGTTTAACATCCAATTCCTGTACACCAATCGTAACATTCGTCATTACCCACCGGCATTCATAGAAGAACCATAAGTTTTATCTTCGCCTATATATACACCTACATATAACAATCTAATATCAAAGATATTCCTCTATTACGAATTATCTAATATCAAAAACTTTCAAACTTATCCTCCAATTTTTGTGAAATAAATCATCTCATCGAAACTATTCTACACTTAGTTCAATCAATAATTCCATTGAAAATATTCCATAGCGAAAATAGTTAATTTAATAAAGGAACATACCAAACAAGTCGGCAGACGTGAACGCGAGATGATGGATCTGTTGTTGAAGAGGATGCATGGCCCTCGATGGCGATCCCACGACTTCCGGGTTTTGAATAATGGATCCGAGGCCACTGGTGCTGGTGGGAGTTATGTTTCCGATAGGTCTAGGTGCTAAGATATTCTCGATAGTGAAGGCGGACGTGGGAGAGGACATAGTTGCCGAGGAACTCGGTCTGGAAACCTCGCGTGGTCTGAATCGCGCCTCGTCGGAGCTCAATGGACTCCTGGAAAACGTTCTGTCTCGTCCATCGATGTCGTGTCGCCTTACAGTCACATTGTTCTGCTCGTCGTTGTTCTTCAGCTTGTGCTGCAAGCTCTCTGGCGAATAATTGTAGAGATATCGATGACCGTAGCCGGATATTCCGGGACCATCTTGAAGAGGACTCGACGGCTCCGTCATCGGAGAACGCGATCTGGGCGAATCACTCGCATAGGTACTTTCTACCATGTTACAGGAGTCTTATCGTTGTGAATTGAAATTCTTTCACTGTTACTTTATTCTTGACAATTATTCGAAGATTATTTCGGTGATTATTGATTTTAAAATTCGACCACGTTTAATGGTTATCGATATAAAATTGTCGATCACGAGGATTAGTATCGTTACAACGGGAACGAAGATATTCTTTATTCGCGGATATACGTATTTTATATACACTGAGCTTTAATTTAGTACGTTTGCAAACGGTAGAAAAATTTCTTTTAATTTATGTGACGTAGCGCCTTTTCACGATTAAGCGTTCGTTATTTAGGATATGTACGGAGGATCACATATCAAGAACACCGGTGAAAAATCGCCTGTACGGTACGAAACATTCAAGTTTTTGATATTACAAGATCCTTCGAGATCCGCTTTTGTCTCATCACAAAAGAATCACCAAACTCACTGTCTTCTATTCCGTCCACTTAGATTTCCAAAAATCTCCCACAATCTCGAGCGAATTCTTTGCTTATTGTACTAAAATCGAGTCGGTCACTTCATCGTTTGTTCACGAAGGGATAAAAGAATTCAAATCGACGTTAAAATGATAAGGTTCAAGTCGAGCGGATATGTACGCGAAAACGAGGCCCTGCCGGCGGATCGGGGAGGCCACGAGGACGAAATCAATCCGACGCGCGTGGAGAAGCCCAGATGTGCAGCGACTGACACCGATGATAAGGGATATGCCAACGACTGGTCTAGCTTCGTGTACGCGTTGACCTCTGAGGGTGCGCTTAGATTCGTCGGCATCTATGGGTACGGGTGGCCACCCCCGTGTGAGTGACATAGGGACAGAGCGACACCCTCGAATATACCCAGGCGAAGTTTTGCCGACACTGGAACAGGGGCGTGGCTCACCCTAGGCTCCATCCACTTTTCCACCACCCTTCCGCCTCTCGACATCCCCTACACGGCGGTGATGTCGCGGAGATGCAGAGGGATGAACGGGGGAGGCTCGAAGCAGGAAGCTGGACAGAGAAAGAAGCATAGAGGAGACGCGAACGCAAACGGTGGCACCGAAACGATGGTTTCCCGGAGGATACAGGCGGAGATGCGATCTCCTGACGACAGTACGATGATTTGAGGGGTGGTTGTTGAAAAAGTGGGGGAAGGAACGTCGGACGGCCCGGCAGAATGCCCTTTCAACCCCGTCGACGCGCGTCGGGGCTTCGACGGTGCATTGGGTGGAGAAAAGAGAGGTTTTCACACCGGTGGAAATGGTGGAAGAAACGTATTTACAACGGATAATCACGACGTGTCTCGCGTATTACAGAGCTTTCCGAGTTTACATTGCGAATCGTATTCGCGAATTAATCATGCTGCCGGAAGTGTTTGGGTTCGAACCAGGTCCTCCGTACCGATCGAATTCGCTCGGCTATTGTTTCTGAAAATAATTTCACGTTTCCCCCGTCGCTGGTATTCGTAACCACCGGGGATTACTGTTCGGATGTTTCGTGCCTCTTTGTACCTTGTCTCTTCGCCGTTCGTGAATTTTGCCGCGGTATTCGCCGAAGTACGGACACCTTTTAACGAAGATCAACGGGCTTTTCGTATAGCGTATTCGAGTATTATATTTATATGGCGGACTGATATGATCATAGTGGTGCAAGTCAAGGTCTTGCGAATTGAAATTTAGTCGCGCATCTCAACTTTTACGAGTATCATCCTTTTGCTCTCATAGTTAATTAAGTTCTAACTTTACTCGTTATAACGTTATAAGTTATAACGTACTCGTACTCGTTACAGTCGCGAGACACTTTCGTGAATTATCAGCGTACGATGTATTCTTATAATTCGACTATTGATGTTTATGCATTTTTATAAACATAACAGCTAAAGAAACGCAAAAGAAACCTAAACGGAAATTTGTTTCATCTACTGAATATTACGATGAATGTTCTACTTGGAATGTTTTACACATTTTTGCGCGTTATACGCATTCTGTAGACTTTTACATCCTCAAATTTCACGAAAAGCGAATAAACGTACGCTACATAGTCTACTTATAATAGATAAGCGTAAAGTGTTCGCTGTTATACGAAAAATAATTGAGCTGATTTATGCCATTATGAGTCTCATGCCGCCATATATGAAACGCAATCGGTTGGTAAATTAAAATTGGGAAATACGAAAATAAGTAAAACATTTTTAATCTACGTTATAACGCATTATAACTGGCGTATTATGGGTATCACGTTCGCGATATAGAATCGTTTGCATTGCATCGGATGAAACGCAGATTTTCTCGGAAGCGTGCGCGTACGTGCTTGATTGATTCACAGATTGAAACTGGCAAGCTGGCCCGTTCTACACCGTGTATAACTGAAACAATTTTTTCATAATACCTATTGTTCAGATTTGAGGATATTATGATTTTGATGTGTGGATTACATCGAGCTTTCGAATTATCGGAAGGGAATTTGATGCCACCGACATGCTCTCGTCCGTTAATTTACATAAATAACGAAATACGCGAGATTCGAATTAGTAATACATTAGTGATACATCTGTGACAGAGTGCAACGTTAAACCTGTATAAATTTCAAAATTCTCTAACATCTAACGCATAATAATTACGGATAGTATTACTAAACGAGACAAACCAAACAAGAATACTAATAATTCTGTTCGTTATTGGTACTTGCACGTGTTAAAGCACCGATATTGAGATATTCAATAGGTATTTGGACGGTGTAGTATTACCAATCTGTTTTTCGCTCGTCGTAAATGACAAATATTTTAAACATTCGGGAATTATCGATTTAGAGATATTAGATCTTCGTGAAAGCTCTAAATTTATGAGTTTATCACAAAGAAAGTTCGATTCATTGGCTATTTACATAGGTACGTAGAAAATATATAAAATATAATTGTCATGCTAAATAAGAGTTCTCCCTTGCGGAAGCTCACGTGCCATCGATAAAGACAATACGATCAAGGTTTTAACAGAAAACGAGCCACTGTTCCTCTATCATGAAATATGATGAATTATCTAGCCATATTTGTAGGTACAAATATTTGTAGGTACAAATATGGCAAAATTTCATCAGAAAGCCATCCATTTGCCTCGTAGCGAGCATCACAGAATCTCGTCGACTACCCACATAATGCCAACTACATACGCGATACCTTTCATACGCGTATGTTAGAAAGCATATACCATGACCATCTCTCCCTTTAACAAATCGTTGATCCGGCAGATCTGTTCAATTATTCAAATCCCGCCCAATGCGTCCGTATTAATAACATAAAACCGTTGTAATGTGCATTGACTGTCGTCGTTATTGTTGTCAGCAGCGGTACGGTGGGGAGGATCGTGACACGATACGTGGAGAACCGAGCGTGAAAAGGTTTTCCATAGGTTCGCGCACGTACCCCGGACATTGTCGAGTATATCCCCCTTGGCCACCTCTTCTTCCCCCATAGGTAGTATAGTAAAAGCCCGTGCGTGCACGCTTAAATCCCGAAGTCCACAGCGAAATCTCTGCCAACCTTAATCCTAATCCGTACGTTAATCGTGGCCCGATCCATGGGACGTAGGATCTCATGGTCTCGTACACCGTGTACTCACCGGTTTACCAATACATCGTTTCGATTTCCAGGAGATACACGCTCTGTGAAATATCAGCGTCTATGATGCTCCAGTGAAGACGATCCCTTTGTTCGGCGGAGTCGTGAATTTCATTAGCACCGTGGCGAATAGATACACCAGTGCCAGTTTCGATTCATCTAACTCGATGTGCAGGTATTCGCATGCAAATGGAACAGCCACCGATGGCTTAGAAAGTGATTTAGTTTACCAGTTTCGACGACTTTGGCCTTCCAGGCTGTAGAAAGATGGCAAAGCGAGAAACTGAGGATGGTTGAAAGCTGTCTTCTTGTTCTTTTTTTTTTTTTAAGAATAGAGGAAGGTGTGAAAACTCGTTCAAATGAATACTAAACGTTGTCTCTTATGACGGGCTGACAAATGCACTGCGATTCGGGGTTGGTTTGGAGAAGAGGACACGTTAGATTTGGAGAGTTTAGAACGCGATTCGGACGACATACGAGCTCCGCGCGGACCAATGGCTGATGCCTGCCTATGCGAATCAGGATTATCCTTCCTGCCGGATTATCGATTCTTTTCGAGGAGACCAGATTTTCTGGGAATCGAACGCAGCGTGGATCATTTGTGTTTCAATTGTGTTTTTTTGCTCAATGTTATTCTGTAAACGTGAAATTTGCAAACGGCAAGATTTACTCTTGGTTTCATTTCAATGTTGATTTCAAGATGCTATAGTCAAGCCGCGAACTCATTTTAAAATATAAAGTAATTGTACATTATTCTTTAACAGTTTAAGTAATATGACGAATCGTTCATTTAATGTTTTTTTGATTTTTATACAAAGTTCAAAATATCGGGATTACTATTCATGGAAAAATTTAAAAATTAAAATTAAAATTAAAAAGAATTTAATCTTTTGCATTTGTCTTATCAAATTTCTGCTTGCATCTAGTAAACGTGCACTGCCGCTCAAAATCTCGAGATCGTTCAACCTAACGATTAGATTTATCATTAGGATAATGATAAGATTTGTATTTTTATTACATTATTAATTTAATCGTTTTAATTATTATTCAATATTTATTTGGAATTATCACTATACATTATTTTACATCCCTTTCATCGAAATAATTTCCCCCTACTTTAATGAAGATTTCTCTTCCGCATTATCAATTCCTGCGATATCTCTCATTAAACATTATTTCGTCATAATATTTACATTACTTATTTACACTAAAAAACTAGAATTTTGATTCATCCTTCCATAAAATAATCCTTTGCTTTTCTAATCCAAATCACGTTTGTATTAGAAATCATGCTTCTTATCCTACTACCAGTTCTTCATTTTCATTTCGTGACTCGATAGTGTATACTAACTCGATTGTACGAGTAATAAGATTCGACAAAAATCTTCTAATAAACTTACTAGATACAGCAAAAAGGGAAAAGCCCATTATCTCCTCTGCTGTCTTCTTTCATAAACCGTAAAAGTTTGATTTCTAAACTTTTGAGCGGTGGTATATCTCGAGCGAAGCCTGCCCTATGCCATTATGCCCTTGAATCTCCAATTTCGACGGCTATGGGTTTCGTTTCTTATTTACAGTGATTCCACCATTTGGGGAAGATAGAAGCCAGGGGGAAGAAAAGAACGAAGAAATTCTTCTTCTTCGTCTTACCGATTCGGTTTTAAAAAGTTTCCTCCACGGGAGACGCTTTCACGCGAAAGATTACAATTTCCGTGGTAATCGTCGTGGACGAGTCTGCCCGACGTTAATACAGTAACAATACAGATGTTTTCACGTCTAAGCGGCGTGCTAAGTGGATGTTCTCTCTTCATTCCGTATCGTCACCGTCATTTCCCACTGTTGAGATTTCGTGATCCCAACCTGGGGGGTGCTGAGTTGTAGCTGACCGGCTCCTGAAATAAACGTTTCGCGTGTACTCGTTACTTCAGCTTACACTTGACTGGACGCCTTCTTGCCTCTTTAGGTGGGGAAATAATCGAGCAGAGAGAAAAACCCGGCAAGCAAAAGCCAACGGAAATTGAGCCTGCGAATTATCCGCTGGTACCAAACTATTCCTTCACATCCACTTTGTTATTCTCATCTACGCTCGCTGCTTGTATACGGGGTGTCCTGATAATCGTCGTCAAATCTACGATTGGCAAGGAAGACGATTCTACGTGAAGAGAACGCGTTGGAAGTATGAAATAAATCTTTTTTTAATAGATTTTTTAATAAAAAAATTAAGATTTATCCGGAACTCGTTTAAACATTACTTTCTTGTAAATCGACTTTCTTACGATTTATTTGAAATATCGACGATACGTTATTTAATATATTATGTATACATGATCTATTTGTTACAGAGCCGAGCTCTTGTCGAAATGGAAATATTCATCAAGCGAAAGTTGAACATTTTAAAATGCAACCCGTCTTACGGATTATTATACGTACATTGAACAGTAAGCTGTTGTAAAAATTACCCTTTGATTAATTACACAGAAGCCGCTCTTACAAAGTTGTTAAAAACTATCTCGCGTAAAATTTCTAGAAGAATCTCTTTTTAGAAAAAAATTTACCCCCCACCTGAACGTTTTCGAGTAACGTTTTAAAAGTAACTCGAGACGTGTAATATCGGTAATTGCAGCATGCAAAATACCGTATATTATAACGTGAAATTACCGTTATAGCTATTACCGAATTATTTGACAGCGTGCGCGCATAGAAAGTACAGGCAGCCAAGAAATTTCTTCCTAGATACAGTATCTCAGACATAATTGAAATACCTTAAGCGGAAAAAGTTTATCTTAATTTTTCACTGATTTTTATATGTATTTAGAGTAACTTTTTACTCGTTGATTATTCATACCGAGCCGATAATTAATCAAGTTCACATATACTAAAAATAACGAAGAACCGCGTCGAATGAAAAAATTTCATTCCGTATTTTTCATTTATTTTTTCACGTAGAACCGCTTCCTTGTCGATTGTACGATGACTATCGAGACACCCTGTATAGAGAGGAAGTTTTTTTCTCTCTATTTTCCTTACTACTGCTTCGTAGAATGTGCTATGCTTAAAGTCTGGTGCGAGAACTTTGTTGGACCTGGTGATCTGACTGGTAGGCTTAAGGATCGAAGTGAAAACCGATGAGTCCTGCGATTATCCTTCGTATGGAATTCTTGAATCGAATAGTAAAATGAAATACTAGAGACGTCACGAATGTAAAGAATGTTGGAGAGGAACGTTCCTTTTTTTTTTTTTTAGTATTGATCAGCCGTGAAAGTGGTTATTTCATATTTTGTCAAGTCTGGTTCCTTTGCAGAATTTGACAAAAGGGGTGAATTTCTAAGAACGAATAAATTGCTTCGTATATTTTTGGGAACAGCTGTGTTTGTAAGGATACGAGGATAATTTAGGGTGGAATAATTTAAAATAGGAGATATAGAGCGATTCTAAATTAATTCTAATAATTGTATTTTTGTATGAAGCATGTTACGTATTTGTGGAATAAAATTAAAGATTATGAAATTTGGAAAAACTTCAGAAATAAATTTTGTATAAAAATTAATTGTTAATCCATAGCATAACGGTAATTCGATCGATTTTAGAGTTGTTGCTGGAGATTTAAATGTGCACGTACAATCAAGGTAAAATCAGGCTTTGGAAGTCCATCGTTAATTCTGATAAAGTAATGTTCTGCACATGTTGTTATAAAAAGCTCGTTATATTCCTACGAGTTATGAAAACATATCGCGGTAGAGAATAAAGTTACAGCTTAATCGATTATAAAGCTAGAGGGATATTTCTAAGAGTTGGAATACATGACTTTTAAACACGTTATTTGAAAACTGTCATTCCACTGTAATATAAAATTCAGTTTCTCGTATCGAAAATTTGAAATAGAAATAATATGCTTTTCTTACAATTTTAGGGCACCCTTTCATTAAAATCTATTTCGACTGATTGAACCAAACATTCATCTGCGTCTAAATACATATTCATATAATAATATACGAACATTACGTCACAAATAACAAGAACGAACCATCACATTGCCATACTGAGACCGTTGTCGATATAATTAACGGTGATATTGCGCGAGCGGTTCATATTTCGCGAGTGATAAATTCGATGTAGTTAATGGTCAATGTTGTAAACCTGTTTGTCGAAGTTTCAACGTTTTCAAACCATCGAAACGTATTCCGTACGTTTCTTTCTTTTCTTTTTTTCTTTTTTATACCGACTATTTATCTTCCAGCGAGGTAAACCACAACTGATAAGACGTGCTATGAAAAAGAGAAAGATTAAAGAAATTTTAGGAACAACGACGCCGCAATAAAGCACATCGTTCGCAGAACCGGTCAAAGAAATCCGTAAAGTGTGAGAGCATTAGCGGGCCACCGCAAATATTTTTCAGATGCCATAATCGCGCAACGTTTTCTTCCAGGATATCTGTTGACGGCCTGCACACCCAGAGAAACCTCGTGCTTCTCTTAACGTATAGCGCAAATATTGTTCTTAGCCAGGAAAATCGTATACTCGCGCGATTCTAACGGTTCTCCGTAGTCAAAGACGCCGCAAGTGCAGCGGAAAGAATTATAATCTAACCGGGAAAGCCTGTGACAATGGCGTAGAGATCTGCGCGGATTAGCTTATATAGTTTGTTACAGGATGTAAATATTTGCGCTTGGTGGATGAAGATAGCCGCTTAGAAAACTGACTGAAAGAAACGCTTATAAAGCTGGAACAATCAACGAGCTTGAAGCGTACAATAGAAAATTTTCTTTCCATTTATCGAAACTGGACCGTGGACGTTCGTGGAAATTCATATTTTGCTGAACATAATTAATAATCGAACTTAAATACGCATTTAATATTTTAATACAAATTAATACCTTTAAGTAGCCGTATAAGGAAATAAGCTGGAACAATCAGCGAGCTTGAAGCGTACAATAGAAAATTTTCTTTCCATTTATCGAAACTGGATCGTGGACGTTCATGGAAATTCATATTTTGCTGAACATAATTAATAATCGAACTTAAATACGCATTTAATACTTTAATACAAATTAATACCCTTAAGTAACCGTATAAGGAAATTGTACGTGGAAATTAAATCAACTCGATTATAAATAATTTTAGTATCGAGGTAATCGTTTCAATAGATCATTTTTGCATTACATTCGGAATTACATAAAGTAAGAATTTGGTGAAAGTCAATTTGAATTTCTATGTATCCTCTCCTCTTAATAAAACGATCTTTTCTACCCTTTGATAATATCATACTGTTAACGATCATGTGTGTATGAAAATCAGAGAAGTATTTCGTGAATTGTTAAATGAGTCTGGAAAAAAAACAAACTCAAGAACTCTAATACCCATTTCCAAGCGTTTCTTTCTTCCCCACTCCCCGAGAGCTTTCCACTTTTAATCCCATCGTTTAACTCCAACTTGCATCGAGTCTTACCCTCCCTCTTCGTCAGCAAGAGAAAAAGAAGTTACATCTTGTAAACAGCCGCGTGTTCGCACGGCCGCAATTTGTTTATGATGTTCGTGCAGGCGCGCGATGGCTCGCGCGTGTGCACGCTGCGACGCGGGACGATCGCGAATTTATTGGCTCGTACGTTAATTACTTTAATTATTACACTACTGTCAAAGGCTGATCGGAATACAAAGGAAGTTTATTCGACGCTGAACTATGTTTCCATCGCCCCGAGTCACTGATCGCCAATTAATTTTCCATAATTGGACGGACATGCTGGCACGATACACGCCTTGACGCTCGTGGCGAGCACGCGTGCACTCGATACGCGTTGCACACGATCGCATACACACACGTACTCATACAGCTGTACACATACAGTATGTTGGGGCTGCTTAAATTGTAGCTGTGCCGGCCGGCGGCCACCGCCGTCGTATTTTCACCGCGGAACCAATTAACAGTTTTCACCTATTCCTTTTTAGTAGCTCGGTCGAACGAGATGGCCAAAAAAATAAAAAAAAAATACGCTAAAAAAAAAATAATAAACGCGAAGCAGTGTATGCACGCGTCGGGAATAAAAGAAAGCATAACGAACGCTGATCGAGGCTGGGAGGGGAGTTGAAAATAGACAGGGGTGAGGGAAGAAAATGGATGAAAAAAGCGTTGCTGTGATGGCCTTATAGCGGCGGAAAAATCAACTTCGATTTTGTCGAATATACAAGGCGTTTCGTTGTTACCTGGGAATCGAGCGAAATCGAGCCGCTCGGTCGATGCTTCCGTTCGTACATAGGGCTGCTCGATAACCACGATTGATTGATTTTGCAAAAAGCATAAGTGGTTTTAAAGGAGAATGGCATGTAATAGAATATGTTAACGTTTCTCCAAAGTCTATTAAAATTGTTCTCAATCGGAAATATTTATGAAGTCATTCGATATGGAGATAACTTAGAAGTGGAGAAAACTAGTTGTGCAATCGTAGGATTATTTATTATTTTCATCGTGTTTTATAATTATAACTGCGTTCCCTTTGTGGGGAAGAATATCCCCTGTTTATTATATTTATTATATTCTATTGATTACGTTATGTTATTCGAAAGGTAATGTTTCAATAATGGTCCGATGCAGAGGATTTAATATTTTAAATGTCCGAATTTCCAATCGCGCGTTGACGTTTTAAGGTCTCTTTATAGCCACAGTATCAAACATAGGAACAGATATATAAGAGAATTAGAATTATATAAACTTTGTCCCACTTTCTTACATAAATGTATACGAATAAGGAAAATTCCTGGAATTTGGTTTGAAATTAATAGATAAAAATAATAAAAAAGCGAGATCAAGATAGAATGTAATTTATAAATTCAACGATTCATAAACAATATATACAAGATTTTGAAATCTTTTTTCTTACAAAATCAGCTTTCTTCTTGGATATACGACGACGCGGTTTGAGAAACCGAATCGAATTTTATAACTTCGGTGGCAGGGCTTTTAAAGCTATTTCGGCGCGGATTTCGTTAAGTGATACCAATAACCCGATGGGACAACAAGACGGGCCCTTCAGGATTCGGTGGAGGATAAACGAAGGGCCAGCAATCCCAAGGGATGTTATCTAATCCCGGTGGATTTGTTGATTCTACGACTTGTGCTTTCCAAAGCGCAATGTGGTTTCCATGTAGTGCTGGATTACCTTATTCTTTGCAGCCCTAAAGACCCTCCCAAAAACTTTACGCCGGTGTACCATTCTCGCAGTGTCTATTCCAGCCAATAAAAGTATTTCGTACTTAATCACGTTCGTCTTATGAAAATCGATCTTTGTATAAAGAAAATGAATAATGTAATTTAGATAAAACTACTATATATAGAATCATTCACGTACCTGTAATTTTTTACATTCTTCAATTATTTATACATTCATGACTTTTCAATGGTTTTCAGCTATTTATATACACGATTGCTCGCGTAAGTATTTAGCCGCTTACTGCGTTCCACTCTTTCGTCGTATAACAGGCATATTCCAACAGAAAAAAATGTCCATGAGCTTGAAAAAATTGAGGAGAACACGAGTAAACGAAGAGCTTTTTCTTCGTTTCACTCGTCATCGTTTAATTCGTGCTATAAACATTTTTCATTGAAAACAAAGGAGATACTTAGGAGTCCATCTTTAGCTGAAACACTAGTAGGACATCCTGTATATTAAAAATATTACCTTCCTTTAGACATATATATACTATACTTGCTGTATTTTCTCTAAAGCACAACGTATACAGAGTGTTTCCCATCTGAAGTTTCTCGCGCAATTATTTATCACGAATCTTGTGGTTTCGAGATTTCAAGGTGACCTTTGCTTTTTTATACGGAGTTGTATGTTTTATTTAAGTAAGCGTGTAACCCGTTTCGTTCCCAAGATTTATTATCGTTCAAATTACCTTCGCTGAATGTCACCAAGATTTAATTTTCCAGAATACTTATTGCGTAGATTCGGATATAAATATGATTCGGGAATAAATATGATTCGATATCACGCTAATGATGTGATATATCGTTATGCTTAATTATAGACGGAGGATAATCTGCTGCTAGATATCCCCATTTTGTGTCACAGTTGCTTCGAGGGAATCAGTGTTATTGCAAATAGTATTAAGTGCGCTGCTTTTCTACAACGATTTAATTTACGATGGCTCGCTATACATCTAGCGAAATTGTCGATATGCTTGTGGTTTTGAGAGAATGTGATGAATTTCGGAGAATTAGTTCTATCACTTCCGAGATGTTATTTAGGGATAGAGTAAATAATTGTATCGACGTCCAAGAACATCCTTTTGAATACGAGCGATAAGAAACAATTTTTTTAGACGGAGGTAAGTTTTGGACCGCAATAAATGACCTTAAATGGCCTTAGAACACCAATATATCGAAATGCGGCGAATTCGCCGCAGAACGGGCTACACGTCTATTTAAATAGAAACATATTAGTTCCGTATAAAAGTCACAAAGATTATCTTGAAATCTTAAAAGTACGTCCACCTGGAGAAGATTTGCGATCAACGTAAGATGACCTTCCAGAAATAGGGTAAGTTTTATTTGCAACATATTTTAAGCGAGCTGTAGTTTGGGAAATAATATAATAATAGCGTGCGAAATTTCATATGGGACACCCTCTATATGCATAATAGAATATAATACATATATAATAGATAATTCTCTGCAGAATAAAATATGTAATATAATAAATATATATAATACTAAATTATACTGAAAATCACGCAGCAGACACTATAGCTCAGCAAAAGTCATTCTATAAGAAAATTACAAATCAAAATTACAGTATGCGATAAAACCTATGAACATTGTTAGATATATGCACATTTCGCGTTATACCAATTCATTTATACAAATATCAGCTCCGAACGTTTCTTTTCATATCATTCCATTAAGAAGCATTTTACTTTCATTGCCATTTTCCAAATCGTGTTACGATTTATTTACAAAACGGAAGAAATTTGAAACCAGTACAAAAGCAATTCTTTTCTCTCCGTCCGAGGAAGAGTATCATCGCCCAAGAGGAAATACATTTTCCTTTTATCGATCAGAGGAGAGTAATCTATATTCACGGTTTCGCGAGAATATCGGAGGAAAAGAGAAGAGAGAGGGGAAAAAAAGGAAGGATTTTCCCGGTTGTGATTGTTATTATTCCGTACGGAAAAATCAGGCCGGATAACGCGTTATCGGGTCGAAATGTCCTCGGAAGCGCGCGAATCTCTGAGCGAAAAACAAAGATGTGAACGTCGTTTGCCCCGCGGTGGCACTCTCGTAACGCAGATTATTCTATTACACGTTACGTAAACAGAGATAAAGAGAAAGAGAAAGAGAGAGAAAGGGAGAAAGAAAAGAGAAACAGACGAGGGAAACGCGGCGGAGCTGTTCCGCCGCTTTCCGCGTCTCGGTACCGCGATGTTGTTTGGCCTGAAAATACGTTATTGTTTCACCGCGATAAAAAATTCAACGTTTGGATAATTACATCAGAGTTGATCGATCCGGTTAGCCCCCGGCGGATTTCTACTGAGTTACTGACTTACTTTGCCTACCCTTTGCTGTTTTGCCGCGAGACAGATGTTTACACGACCGACGTAATAACGTTAAATTAAATTCTTTCTCGGATATTTCGCGTTAAGTTCTACACTTTCTAAGTCGTACGCGATAGATATAATTCATCGTGCGGATTGATGCAGAGTATAAAAGAAGGTAGAGAGTAATCGTATTTCGCTTCAATTCGTAGTTTCTAAATCTTATGTAATAATAATTATCAGTAGGTTTATCGTAGAACAAACTAGAATACGTATTACATTAAATATTTTAGAATTACGTGATCTCTAATTCAAATGTAATTACATTGAAACTGTTGCGATTATCTTACCTTGCCAAATATGTATCTATCTCGTAGAATATAAAATACAAATAAGAATTAAATAATCCAGAGAGATTGTTAGATGAACGAATGGAATAAATTGTCGTTGAATGAACTGGCTAATTTCTGGAATTTCTGTTATTACCGGAACGGTATGAATTTCCATTCTGTTTAATATTCTTGGTTCGTGAGAGATCGTGAACTGTATCGTAGGATATAGCATATATTTGCATACAGAAATTATTTTGTACTTATATCTCTATCGTTAAATACTTCGACGTTCTGCCTCTTAAGTTCACATAGTATACCACATTACACGCATAAATCCAAATTATAAAGGCCCTTTCTTCTCTTTCATGACCGGGGGCACGCTTCGAACGAACAGGAGGCTCAGCTGCGTACGCGCGCGCTCCAAACGAAAATGCGTCTATCCGCGCGGATTTCCAAGAGCAAGATAGAAGAACGGGCAAAGAACGAATCAGTTTTCGATAGAACCACCCGTGCGTGACAGCTGCGATTCTTTTTTCCGAATCTTTCTTTTCCTATTTCTTCCTCTCCCTTTCTCTGTCTGTCTGTCTCTCTCTCTTTCTCTCTCTCGATCTTTGAAACTTCGTGTTTTGCCCGGCTACATAATCCCTTCGAGCAAGAGGAACCGTGAAAGAAGAAAGAAAAACCGAGCGAATCCAACGAAGATGAAATGAGAAACAGAGAAACGATGAAGGAAAAGCGATCCAAGTGAATCAACGAGAGGGAACAGAGTAAGATGGGAGAAAAAGGGAGAGAGAGAAAGAGAGAGAGAGAGAGGGAGAGAAGAGAGAGAGGATAAACGTTGAAGAACAAGGACGAGGAAAACAGACGACCCCGCTGTTTGCCTTTTATTAAACTCTTGTTAAACGCCGCCTTTCTTCGTACACACAATTGAATCGGCAAAACAGCGAAGATAATGCTTCGACCGAGTTGTACACGGCCGAGGGCCAGGCTCTTCTACGTGGAAGACTTACCGCAAACACCAGCTTCTTGTACACCCTGAAATGGACACCGTGTAATCCGGCTTTTTATACGGCAGTGCCGCATTGACCGGCTCCTCCAAGGCATGCACATCGGCTACTATTGGCTAATAAATACTGTCATCATCTGTCTCTCTCTCTCTCTCTCCCCCTCTATACGTTTCCGTTTGTTCGTGAAAAAGAACCCTGAAAACGATTCTTCAACGACCGTGAAAATCGCACGGCCCACCCTCTTCCTGCCGGCATCGTTCACCTCTAATGAAAATATTTGGATATTTCGAGCAAGATTGGCGTGACCCACGTTTCAAAGCGTGCCATTGTACGCCGTTGCTTCGAGAAGCCTATAAGTAAGTACGTTTTTCCATCGAACACCACTGGATTGGACACTATGAGGTATTTGATGCTTTCTGTGATTTTATCTGCAAGTTATGAGTATAACTATTATATTATATATTTGATGAATATTATTGGATGTACGCGTCTATTATGCGTACTATTTGTGTATTTATATTTTGTAGGTTTTATGTTTGATATTTCTTGTTTTATTTTCATTTAATCCATGCATATCTACCATTCTTCCGAAAAGATGATTGAACGATAGGTTCGTTATATAATATTTTTTTTTTTATGTGTTTTTCATGACACCATATGTTATCTGGTAGTCTTTGGAATTATGCTCGTGTCATTGATAATTCTCTTCTATTATAGTTCTCTTGATAGTTTTTTCATTTGAACTGGTCCTTAAACAGTTCACAATTTCGTCCAATTCCGATAGCATCGTCTCGGTATGGTTTATCAAATCTTTTGAAATTATTTATTATAAATATGAATAAACGAATGTATAATAATCATTGAATTAAATTGTTTGCATTCCTCGTGACTATATTCGACATGTAATAAATATTATCGTAATATCTTATCTTCTAACATCTTATGACAATAATTGCTTCAAACGTTTCATCAAACCTCAGTAAAATTTATTATTCAACAATAGTATCCTCAATTAATTGGTCCAATGAAAAATCTATAGATCATATCAATAGATCAATTTTTCGAAATCCGATTTTTTATTTAAACCATTTGAATCACAGAGTACAAAATATTATGATAGAAACGTTATAATTGTAACTTGAAATCAATTGAAAAAATCATTGATTTTAAGAAGCTCATATCAAAGGAAAGTTCTAAAGCTCAAAGTATATTTTCTCTATTCTGGTATCGGCATGAATTTCACCAGATTTCCAAGTGTATCTAGCCTCCAGTAATGGCCGATTTAATTATCGTTATCCGTAACCCCTTCGATCTATTCGCATTTGTCATGTTCTTCAAAACAGTTTTAATTGCAGCTCGATAAGACCGGAAATCAAAGGTTATAAACAGCAAAATACCGACACAAAGTGGCACGAGATATCGTGGAATGAGTGTTGCAATTCTACGAATTGCAATGGGAGTCCGAGTCACGTACAAAGTAAGCGCGTAATACATTTAATAACCCTTGTGCAGTTCGTCAACAATTTTTCTACCTATTCTTATTGCTTTCCTCTTTCAAATAAACTTTCCAATTTTATAGAAAAACCATCGATAACAAATTTCCGTACATTAAATTTGTTTTGAAATTGAAAAAAAGGGAATACGATTCAAGAACCGTCGTTGAATTTATTATTAAACGATACCGGTAACGTCGATTATTATATTTGTAAGTTCGTTAAAAAATAAGTTACGGCACAGTCAATTTCTCGTTACGACTTTTTTCTTTTTTCTTTTTTTTTTTTTTTACAATTACCACCATCGACAAAAGAAAGGACGGGAGAGACGGAAGCGTGGAAATCAAATGGAAGGAAGAAAGAAAAAAGAGAATATAGTTGTGCACAGTTTATAAACAATGTTTATTTTCTGCAATTTTACTTCTGTTCCATATCGTTTCGTTCTTTTTTCTTTCCCTGTTTTAATTCTCTTTTACAATCATAGGAGCAGCCTACATTTAACGTGATTGAAAAATCTTGCGCCATTGCGAGTGTGAATGTTGAATATGTATACAGCACATATACATGTACATAACACACACATATATATATACACATACCTTTTCATTTCATTCTTATCTTATTTTATGTAATGTATATCGAGGTAAAAACTAAGTACTCATAAAAAACGTAGATCAACATTTTTTTTCTTTATTTTTTTC
This sequence comes from Bombus terrestris, assembly GCF_910591885.1. NCBI lineage: Eukaryota > Metazoa > Arthropoda > Insecta > Hymenoptera > Apidae > Bombus > Bombus terrestris. Next base: position 13,367,524 of record NC_063274.1, read on the forward strand.
AATTTTTTTTTTTCTCTCGTTCTGGTGGGATATCGTTTATAAGGGCACATTATAGGACTCTCTATGTGTACATACATATACATATGCATGTGTTCTCTATACATATATTATATATACACATACATTTGACATACTTTCAAAGAGATATGACATCCGGATATCGCTTTCTTCGTTCAACTCGACTCAACAAAATTCCACAATATACCTGCGTGATTCTCTTCCTTCCCCTTCTTCTTGTCTTCCCTTCTTCTATTTTTCCTTTCCCTTCTCTCCCTTTCTCGTTTCTAAGCGTTTTACAACTCGCTTTTCGCTCCCTATTGACTAGTGACACTGATAATTGACTAATAAATACTGAGCTGCTACGAGATTAAGGTATACAATGGATTGGAGGAGACAGCTAAGCTTCCTTTACACGAATCAAGCCATCGAAGCGCTACTACATTTTACGTAACTCAAATTCGTTTTGTATAGTCTTAATGTTATTTACTAGGAGACGATGGCACGTTGGATTGACGTAAGGAAAAAGAAGTAAAAGAACACGAGATAGGAAAAACCGTATGAAAGAAGAGGCAGAGCGTAATTAGGAATAATCGAACTAATCGTTGGAAATTGCAGCGAACTCGTACAGCGACTTAACGTACGTACCGAAGTTTAATCTGCGATGACAAATTTCAAGATATATATTCTTTTTTTGGCATCGACAAGAAACAGAAGAACCAAAAGACTCGTAAACATCTCTAATTACTTTGACCTGTTTTCACATTATTTACACATATACATGTATGTATGTATACGTATATGTATATATTTCTATATTTCTATATGGCATAAGTATAATCGTTGAGATAGACGTCCGGGATAAAAACAGGTCATCAAGTAATTAGAACCATTTTCACGTAGTATCATTGCTATTTTGTTTGTCAGCTTGGAAAACCTTTCGTTTCTGTTCCTTTTGCCATTTGTTTCTTTTTTTACTTGTTTCTGGGGTTTTTTTCTCTGTCAATAATCTCATCTATCGAATTTCACGAATTCTCCTACATATAAAAATATACATATGTATATACGTAATAAATTCTCGCTTCATACAACTTTGTTTCTTTTTTTTTTTTTTTTTTTTTTTTGAAGCGAATCTTCGTGTACGTTTATATAGCATTTTCTGCATTTTCTGAACTCTATGCGATAAAGGGAATATATTAACAGTACAATATATGCGTGTGAAGTTGAACACACGTGAGATTTAAATATACTGCTGGTGGAAGGGATATAGTGAAGTCATAAAGTAACGCTTAAATAGGGACGCACCATAGCCATATTTTCTGGACGCTCATTCTAAGATGGAGCCATCTTAAATTCCAGATTGCAAACATTATTTATATATTTGTATTTAAAAGCTCTGCTTACAATCGTTCATTAGACCTACATGATTCGTTTATTAACTCTTGTTGGTTTCTATTTCATAATAATTATTGTATTGATAAAAATTAAGCTACAACTACTTACACAGGAAGAACTAGTTCCAACTTGCAATTTATCTATTCTTAAATCCCTTAGATCTTCTCAGATTTCCATATTGATGTTAAAAATTCGTATACTTTCAGGCATGATGAATTTTACGATCTCACCATATCTCTTCCACCCACACTACCTATCGTTTCGACCATGAAATTCGAAGGAAATCCAATGACGATATATGAATGCAAACACGTGAAGGTACAGGAATTTAGAACTTCATCTACAATCTCTTAAAAACGTTTCAACGCCATGATCATTTCCCTGCTTGGCATCGATAGCGACACAACTCTAAAATTGTACATTTTAAAGTATATTTTCAAATCATTTCAATGACATTGTAAAGCTGACTTAACGCAAGATACGTCAGTATTCACGAAAGCGGTACAACCTTCCGCTTGTAGCGTCATGAAACAACTGAAAATAGGCTAGTGTTGTAAAACTAAGGGTTAGGTTGATAGCAACATACATAAGTAACGATTTTGTCCTCTGACACAAAACTGAATTATAGAATTACAAATCTACCATTTTTTATGATAAAGCTAGAAACCTAATGCAGACCTTTTATTCAATAAAAGAAATTCTGAAACTTCTTGAGTTGTGTCGCCGTTAGTGTGAAGCAGCGATTTGTTCCCCTTCGAATGAAATATAATTATGACGCGTGCAAAAACTCTCGTTCACTCTTTTGTATAGATGGAGTTTGTAGATGGAAAATGTAATACATTTAACAAAGTCTAGCTACTTATAAATCTGTGTTAATAAATCTGTTACTCATCCATGGATGAAAAAAAGTAAAGTAGATCTTTGTTATATACATCAGTTCCTGATAAAAGGAGACGAGCTAATACTTTGTAGAAAAATTCACTATTGAATCTCTGTTTCAAAAATTCCATTTCATATTCTTTCAGCACTTTTCTTCTCTTGTGTCTGGCTTCGATTTAAACAAGTTTAGTCAGTCCCCACTGTATAATAATTACTTTATATGCATAGTAATTTTCATGATACTCTTTATAAAAAAATTCTTTCAGGACCCATCGATGTCTCATGCAAAACGCATTAAATTAATTAAGTGCTAAATGTTTTCTTTCTCATTATTGTAACACCTTTAATGAACATCTAGAAAGGATCGGTCAGTTTTGAAAACATTCCACTAATATTAAAGAACGATTTTTCGATTTTCTTTCATCCGTTTCTCATTCCGTTCAATTTTTCAATTTTCAATTTTCTTTCCTTAGTTTCACGTAGAAAACAGATAAACACGTGGAATTAAAAATTCTGAAGTGACTTATTCTACTTAAAAACATGTAAAAGTTGTCCGTGTTCACTTTGATTCGTTTGTCTTTAAGTGTGTTGTTTCTCCCAATAGTTTGTTTAACAGTATACGTTTGTATGTGTTGGTACATAATGTGTATATACATGCTGCGTTGTATGTTAATATGCGTCTAACGTGTATGCATACGTACAAAGTATGTACATTTCGTAAACCCCTTATCGCTAAGTTGTCGTACTTTATGTAGTTTATTATTGTTTATTGTGTATTATCCTTTCTGTTGTATGTGGACTTAAATTGGCACTGTTTCATCGTTTGATTTATAAAAGAAAAGAAGGAAAGATAAAATCATATTATTAGTCGATTAACCGTTAAACTTAGGAATTCCTTTTTTACAAGCGATATGCATACTAAAAGCGTATTCTCGCCTGTATTCATTCATTCTCGAGTCGTCTTACCTATATCGATTGCATTTAATTTAACAGCTTGTAAACGTTATTGATATTGTCATTTTAAAAAAGTACAAATTTGCATCAAAGAAGAGAAGAAAGATAGTTTTTATAAAAAAAAAAAAGGACAAATGTTTCATGATTCTATTTCAAAGAGAATTCTTTATAATCTTAACAAAATGAATGCGTTTCGCATAATTTCAATGGTATACAAAATACATGCCCAATATACATACAGCGAAATCGGCCATATCGACCTGATTTAAAAAACAGCAACATCCAACAAATCGATTTAAAATCTACAAATGGAAAACTGAAACCTGTTATATTAGTCAATTACGATATTCTGAGCAGGCTACATATTTGAATACAATTTTTGTCTCCCTCTGTTATCTCCTAATATGCTGACATACGTGGAACCATTTCTCCGTTACAATCATCTGTTTCGATAAATACAAATATTTAATAAAATCAGTTTTCGTTAAGTTATTACGATAATATTAAAATATATATCGAATATTTCCTGTGATACTTTTTGAGCGACGCGAACTTAGAAACTATGCATAGCTAAGTATCTATTATACGACTTTCGGTAAAACACGCTTTATCGAATTTACATTCAGGCTGATTATATCGCACAGCGTAATAATTGTTATAGTGAACATTAAATAAAAAAAGAAGAAGCCAACTTCACTCTTGAAACGAAGATTTAGCGACTGCACACGTAACATTCATCTTTTTTAAATTCTTTTTTTATAACGTGATTTGTTATGTTTTATCGGGGTAAAGCCATATAACTGGTCACCGGAGAGATACATCGATTAAACGTCGAAAACAGTCGATATAGAATGATTTGTTGGTTCCACATCAAAAAAGATCAGTTCTTCCATTTTTTGGCTTGTATACATGCGTAAGTACGATAAGTTCTATTAAGTTAACTCGATACAATCGAATATATTAAATAGAAGATCTCGAATATAATTTATCCAAGGGAAAAATTATTCGTGTGACGCTCGACTTGTTTGATACATGACAATGATGCTTTCCACCATATTCTCGCAGACCGATACAACTTACGCGATGATTTTTTTTTTTATTTTAATTTTTTATTTTATTTTATCCACCTAGAGATTCCTTTTTTTTCCTTCGTTCTTATTCTTCCCTCTCGCTTTTATTTGATCTTACTCTACGAGTACATCATATTAAGCCTGTGACATACGAAGTATGTATTTCTTGTCGAGGATACAATCGATGTGATAACGAAGATTATTAGGGCGTCACCTAGGATTCTAACGCTGTATTCGTCGGCATATACGACATTTCCATGGTAATTCCAGCGCTGCTACGTCGGTATCTAGAAGGAATCTCGGTGCTGTTGCGAGGCTTGCGTCTGCTCAAGTGTCTCTCTACCCACTTCAACATGGTCAACACGGAATCCGTACTCGGCAAACGCCTTTCTGCCGACGTACGGATTATATGGGACGACGCTACGCGAAAGGTAGCTGCCATACCTTTTAATGCCTGGAGAGAATACATAATTATATAGATTATATAAGATGTGATAATAGATCAAAATCAAAGAAAAAATGAACTTAATGAATGGATAAAAGTTTCAGGAAATGTAATATTGACTATATTAACTGTATAGAATTTATCAGTTTCAGGATATCTAATATTAACTATATAACTATATATAATTTTTATGTTTCAGGAAATCTAATATTGGCTGTATAACTATGTATAATTATGATATCTAGTATTATTTGTTTCTGGTAATCTGAAATCTTTTATTAACACGTTGGTTATTGATGACGTTACGTTATCATGGTGTAGTTACTTTCAAATGCAAATGGCACCACATTAGCGTCACGCGCAACAGTTTTCGAATAGCGTAGCAAATGTTGACGATTGCTTAAAAACAATTTCCGTCACAATGGAAGGCCACGCGACTTCAACTTAACGATGAACGTGTTAAAGTATTAGATATAGTATATGTCCATTCTTCCTTTATTGTAGATTCGATTATTGCGGAGTTCATACCTTCATTGCATCTTCATCTGTAACATCATCACCGGCATAAATAATCCTGATACGTTCGCTCCAATCTAAACCAAATGCCGTACGCAGAATGTAAATGGAAGCACGACCCTTGTTCCATTCAACCGGTGGTCTTGCTTCAATGGCACAGTGCGCTGAACAGGCTTTGAAACCTGCTTGCTCGATGATTTTCTTTGCCTGATCAACCATCTGAGAACGTCCTTCCATTGGCGTTTCACGATAATGGAACGTCAGTAACGCTCCTTTGTTTTCTACCCAGGCTCCATCCTTGCAAAGCTACATTCAATACATTAAATTTCGTTCATTACATTACGTTTCAATACATTAAAGTCGTAGGTAAGTAGCTGCAATTAGTTGCAATTACAATTGTTGAAGATGTTACATGATACCTAATACTCAAAACTCTTAGAAATATTTTTTCTACTTTGCTTTTGTTACTATAATACAGAAATGTTATTGAAAAAAATACTTAATTGAAAGAACTGCTACAAGAATGCTAAGAAGGCAGCTCTATCTTTGACTAATTTGAATAAATGAAGAAAAATTAACTCAAAGTCAATCAAAATCAAAGTACATCTTGAAACGTGCTATAAATGCATAGCCAACAAGATATTCGTAATGATAAATTACATTTTTGAATATAGAATCGTCTTCTTTCTTCTTCTTTCAATAAAGATAATCTAAGTATTGGAATTACCCCTTTATTGTCGTAAACTCTTCAATTATAATTATTACATTCTAATATAACTTTCTTTTTACATTTCTCATTATAATTCATTCCTCACTTACAAACAATATTATAATATCACAAAATATTAAAATGCTCGAACAATTTTAATTGCAAGACGAATAACAAATATTTCAAAATACTATCGCTTTGGAAAAAATAATAAAAATAATACTCACTTGGTCTTGCAACGTTTGCATCAAATTTGCCACCTTATCTTCCAACTCAGCAGGCATCGGATGAACAAACTTGCTACCGTCCGGATGCAAAATTTCCAATCCGTGATTTCCGGCGTACGTAATACCTTCTATACCAACCATGGATTTCACGTTGTTCACGTTTCTGCCTGATATAATTGCTATATATACATCGGACATGTTCGATAGCCTTTGGAGAACGTTCTTCGTTTCCAAAGGTAAAATGGCAAGATCCGGATGAGTCGCAATAGGAGCTAAAGTACCATCGTAGTCCAGCAAGAGGGCCAATTTATGATTATCGCCGATATACCTAGGGGACATGTGTTATCACTGGAACGTTACCCGGCTTTCATCATGAGTCAGGTCGCATTCGCACGCGCGGGCCCGCCGTGTTCCAAAAGCATTCTCTGACTGAGCATAAACCTCTTCAAACAGTGTCAAACATAGACACACGTAATCCGCAGACTTGGAATTTTATTCATGAACATTTTCATACTTCGTTCACAATGCATTAAATACATCACGATAACTTAATTAATTTTATAATAGGATAGATTCGTCAAGAACATTAATAGAAATGGATACAGTTAATTAGGGAAATTGTTGCAAATATTCTTGATTTTGAATAGTTGGAAGGATTTTTGAATAGTTGGAAATTTTGAATAGTTAGGATTTTTTGAATAGTTGGAAATATTTTTAATATATCATTGGTAATATCAAAGCACCTGGTGGTCAGCGTTCCCTACGCTGCGATGTACCCAAACTCATGCTCAATTTAATAAACGATTCGATTGACCGGATTATTAATCGGTTTTTGTCGAAAAATGCATTCCATTGGGACCGTTCTGTTAACATACCAAACTTGTGGTTTATACAAGCATGCTTATCAGCAATCTGCACTCGTACATGAGATAAGCAAACTCTACCTATATACTTTGATATATATAGTTTTTGTGTAGAAGATTTTTAGTAGAATATTGTGTATTTAGAGTGAGTTAAATTACGATATTTGTCATTAAAGTGCAGCAACCTTTTTAAATTTTGGTTTTAGTTTTTCTGCCCCCTATTTATTCTTGTTTCATGACTCAACAAATTATGTTTTAATAAGTAACTACGAATCAACTTAATTTTGTGAGTAGCCATCAGTAAGTTTGTTTTGTAATAGTTTGCCCACAACACATACATTAAAGTGCGATTAATTCTTTTAGTATTCTCAATGTAATCAACAATTAATTCAATAGGAAATTTACATACATAGTGTTAATAATTTTAACACCTTAGAATAACTGGATTTTAATCGTACATTGGTTGATTGATTCTCGTATAAGCACATGCTCTGGTCGGGCCCAGTCATGCATGTCGTTGATCTCTAACAATACCTACTTGCTCAAGTAATCATCGAAATCATCCATGGTCACTGGTTGCATCGTGGTTGCACCTACAGAATCATGTTCCTCCAGCGATCCCATTACTTGCAAGAAGGACTTCATCCAATAATTGACATCGTTGATCCTTTCACGGCGTCTTAAGTGATTCATTCTTAATGTACGTTCGTCTTCTGGCATGGTAAGCGCTCTGGAATATACACAAAAATTAATTAAGAAGTTTAAAGTCGAGCTCACAAACCATATTTATATGTTTGAAACTGTTTTGTTCTTTTTATTTGAATGTTTCTTGGACAAGAATTAAATACTTAAAGTCATTGAAAGCAGTAATATTTTTACTTAAATGGTTAATTAATTTAAAAAAGTAACAATTAGTTGATTTAATGTAATAACATAATAATACAATTTTAAAGCTTTAATGTTAACAGGAATATACAAAAATAGATTTATTATAGAAATATTAAATAGATTTGTTAGAATATACATACTTAAAAAAAGACAATTTGCAATCAAAAACTTCAGTTACAATATTAAATATTTATATGATATCCAAAATTCAATTTGTATAAACACATTAATCGTACCTATGGATAACTTCAGCAGCTTCGTCTAATTCATAAGGATTACAGATCAAGGCTTCGTGCATCATCTCCCCAGCTCCAGCGAATGGAGAAACGATCAACACACCAGGTGGTGTGTTAATTTGACAGGCGACGAATTCCTTGGCGACTAAATTCATACCATCCCTAAGTGGTGTAACCAGAGCAACCGCAGCATCCCTATAAAATGCTGCCAATTCGTCCTGACTCACGCAGCCATAAATGTAACGAATAGGAGACCAATTCGGTGTCGTAAATCGACCGTTTATGCGACCGATAAGTTGATCCATCTCAAGTTTCAAATCCTGATATTCACGCACGTCAGTTCGCGATGGTACAGCAATTTGAAGCATAGTAACCTAAACAGATATATCATTTCGTCGAGTAATTTGATAGAAATCTCATATTTTTATTTTTTAATTTTCTTTTAGTATCTGATTAATTGAATAAGACAATTTAATAGCTATGTTTTAAACTAAATCTAGAATTATTTGATTTATAGTATTTTATCCTATCATTGAACACTGTTTGTGAGCAATAAATTCTTATGTAAGTTTCTTCGTCACTATTTTTCTAAAAGACGGATAGGTCATAACAGATTAACCGTGTGACCTCTTTGGTAACTCGATCTAGCTGAGTTTTATTGGCATTTTGCAATACACTCTACTTGAATTAAAACATATTTCAATAATTACAAAACGAATAAATAATACGCCTTGAATATTTATTATGAAGCATTGGAATAATCCAAAGCAGCTATACTTAAATAAATGAAACATTTAGACATTAATCTTTCCGTTTTATTTTATTTCATGTGTAAGTACTTTGACCTCGTATATGTACCTCTGTAAATTACCAGATATTAAAATGTATAAAGGAAATGCGAATCTTGTATGATTTGCGAATTTTATTATCGCGTTAATATAAATTATAATAATATCGTTACCTGTTCACGATGTTCTGGATGTTTTTCTAACAACAACTCAAAAGCCTTCAATCTGTTGACTAGACCCTTGGTATAATCGAGACGATCAACGCCCAGTACGATTTTCTGATTGGTCAACATGACCTTGTTAGCACTCTCGGCTAGCGAAACGAATCTATCGAATGGAATGCCAATGGGAAGTGGTCTCACACGAACAGTTCTTCCACCGTGCTCCACTAACAAATTCTTACGATCAACCCTGCACCCAAGACTTCTCTGGCAGCAGTCGACGAAGTTCAGACAATAGTCTTGAATGTGAAAACCAACCATGTCGCAACCTAAAACAGATACAAATAAATTTACATTCTTTAATTTGTAACAGTTAGCTTTCAAGATTTTGGCAAATACTTTATTATAATGTATAATCTAATTAAAATTAATATATTTGTATTCGGTTTTTAAGAAATAGAATTTAGCACTTTCAATTCACGTTAAATATCACTTCTGGATTAAATTTGCAAATTTTAATCTGAAACTTAAAAATTTCTAGCGATATAGGAATCAGTGAAAGCTCACCAAGCATTCCTTGAAGGATTTCATCAGCCCATGGGAACAATCTGAAGATGTCCCATGGTGGGAAAGGGATGTGGAGGAAGAAGCCTAATTTACATCTGAGACGTTTCTCGTCGGCTCGTTGTCGAATCCAATTCGCTGCTAACATTAGGTGATAGTCGTGCACCCAGACCAAAGGCGTGCCATTCGGTTGATTCTTCTGTTCCTTGTAAATTTGTTCCAGTGCACTGACCTAAGTCGATACAAAAACTGGATATTTAGTATTAGAAATATCTGCGTATAATGTCTATAATCTCGTTTTTATCTCAATAAAACTCAACGTTAATTTTTACTAAAGGCATATTTTCGATACTTTGAAAACAATAATTCTTTTTCTCCGATACAATTCTATTACTAATAACTTACTAAATAACAAAATATTCCACGTATGCGAAACTTTTCAGTTCTCATTACTATTGTGACAACATAATATCTCGTATGTAAAAGTACATATCGCTCTGTTTAAGTCGCAGCAAATATTTGTTACCTTGATACCGTTTTTAACAATTTCAACGTAACACTTATTTGTAGAGTACACAAGAGTATAAGATAACAGTGTACTTCCTGTGTTTCATATCTTATATACATTTTTCTTTATCTGACAATTTTATCCACATAATCGCTGCCTGACATAATATCATACACATATATCCTCTCGTCGAATTGAATTACTACTCTCTTACTGTTTCAAATAGCTGACGTCCTATTGTAATTTCAATCGATACTCCATTCGACGGCGATTATACTCACCGTTTTAACAGCGAATTCCTCGTTGACCGCGGAGTACGCTCGCCAATGTTCCGCGATAAAGGTCGCTCGATCAGGCATGGAGTGGAACAATGGCCAAAAGGTTCCATTGCAACATCCATTGTAGTACGCATCGAAGATGACCGGGTCGAAGTGTACTGCCATAACCTGGAGAACAAATATTACGACCTCTTTAATCCGGCTGTAGAATATAACATGTACATAGATATTAATTAGCGTTTACTCAGATGTCCCAAGGCGATTCTTTATATAGAACTGAAGAAGCAACTTCGTAGTTTTCCTTTCTTAACAACTGTGCACATTATTGTTAGAAAAACAGAGAATAATACGAATCGCGTAGAAAGTAATGATATTTGTTAATGTTATATGTCTTTTTATTTTTATCTAACTTCTGAATCTTTATTTTTATGTCTTTTAACTTATAAGGAGAATGCACGTAAAATGACATAGCCACATAGAACGCAACGATATTTGCTAATTTCATTTCTTTTTCTCTATTTATTTAACTTTCGAATCTTTATTTTTATACATTCTGTGTATTCTTAAGGCAATCTCTCTCTCCTTGTTGTTCTTCTTTTACCTTATCTTTGTGTTTTCACGTGTTTTTAGAGGATGAATTAATTTCAACAGCGCGATTTTTCAAGATACTGCAATTACTAGCGTATTGATTTTTTAAAGATACAATCCTGATATAGAAAAATATATTTTTGTGTGCGTATACTAAAATTGAAAAGAACGGAACACAACAGGATATCGATATGTGTAGATTCTATATTTTAAAGATAACCAGTTAATTTTCTATATTATTTTGAATGTGAAGGAATATTTCAATTTTCATAGAATCAAGTGAAAATTTTAATTCAGCTAAGTAACATCCTGCCATTAGACTGAATTAATTATTCAACTTCTTCATTCTATCTTCTGACATTTTAATAACGTATCAAATGTACGTGAAAGATATAACAAAATCATAAGAGAGAAAGTGACTGGCGACGACTTTTATGATGAAAGAAACTCGCTTTGAGATACATAAAGGCTATAGAAACCGTTGCTTAAAAAAGACAGTATTATTACAAAAAGAAACATGTATTCATTTGTATTTTTAAATTTTTACAGTAGAAAACAATGACATCAGCAGACCTCTTTTTTAACATAACAATGAGTCGTTAAGCTACCTATTTTCTTCCTTAGCACAATGTTTTCTTCTTGAAAAGAGACTCCACGAGATGCAAAGTGATTAAGGAAAAGCTATCTCCTGTTTCTTTCGTTCGAGAATATTAAACACGGTCAAATGTATATAGAATACAATGGCTCGCGTAAATATTTTATATAGATAATATATGTCTATAATAAATAAATAAAAATAATAATAAACAAATAAATAAATAAAAATATATATATTGTGTGTGTTACATAAGACATTTTCAAACTTCATTAGCACTGTAACGAGACTCAGCTGTCGTCAAATTATATCGGTCAAATATGAAAACAATCTAAAAATTTATATAGAAATTATGAGATATTTGCTGCAAACATATTTGATAAAAAAATTAGTATACTACATGAATAGACATTTTAACCGTACAATAAATATCAAAAATGGTCCCATTAAATATCGAAGTTTATCAATATAATAATCGATTTAATTTCTAATTTTGTTTCCTATATTCCAACTTTATAGATTCGTTACTGTCCTTTCAAAATTCCATTATGTCCATCGTACCTAGTTTTATATATTTGATCTTCTTTTAAAGTTCCTTACGATCAATTCCACATTAGGAATTATAAGTTTGATGACACTGCTTAATGGTGTGAAAGCAACTCTACACTCGATTGCCATAAATAGTCACAGCGTCGATCGAATGCAGCAAATAACTCGACAAATGTTAAATCAATGACGTTACATGTTCTGTCGATCGTCATACGTTTGCAGATTGATCGTCGCCATTGCAGGAAGCATATAATAACAATAGACGCAAATTCCTAAGCCGTGGTATACAATTTTCTTTATCAAAAGCAACGATCAAAGATTCAGACATCGTCGCTTCGTAACAAGAAATTATATCTGACAATAAAAAACAGACTGTGTACTTGAGAAAGAACAAGAGATAAACATAATATCATTTAAAAATTGTAGAACGCCTGAGCGTCTACAATTTTAAGAATGTACCCAGTATAGTATACCAGAAAACTCCAATTTCAAAGAAAGTCTATTTTAGATTACACAATCTTATTATGCAACTGTTTTCGTTGGTAGAAGTACAATAGGATTTAACAAGCTCGCTAAGCGTCTCCAATTTCTTCAATTCTTAAATGTGTCAAGTTTGATGAAAAATATTAATGCATTGGGCCAATATTTCTTATATCCCTGACATTTAGTGCGTTCAGGAAGCTCGAATAAGAACTAGAGATTTTACTTGGAGCCATTTGCAGTATCTATATAACTCCAAACGAGTCTACCATATAAGTATCGATTTCAATTAGCAATGAGAAATTTCTTTGGCTATCACGAAAAATAGATCATAAAATTCCGTCATAAATTCCAGCAACATATAAAACGAAACAATGTTCCAACGAACAGAGACATAGTTGAGTTTTATGATGATGAAGGAGATTTAGTTGACTCGTACTACTTGACGAAGTTTCGAGTCTGTTCTAGTTACGACGAAATAGTATCTTTCCAGAATTTTTTCGTTTATCTGCTTTAAAAGTAAGTATCTACCTAAAGATACTACCCACTTTTAATTTTTTTAAACATTTAAAAATTTCTTAAAATTCCTAACATATTCTCAGGAAAAGATTTCTATTACCAAAAACCATAGCCTATCAATTCTACGCCAAATATTACAAATAAAATCGTAAGTTTTCGCTTGAAGTGAATAATTTCGTGTAACTCATTAAACGAAACAAATCCAAACTTTTCTTCAGTAATGTAGGTCAATTTGAACAAACAACGAATTGTACGAAACTCTAAGAAACTTTCGGTGTTTTCCAACGAAATCGCGAGAAAGTGTAGAAACGAGATTCGCGTAAATAGCAATCGGAAGTGCATAAAGTCCGCCGTAGGAGTTGATAACACGATAACGCTTAGTTGGCAATACGTGACGAAGTCCCAGAACATCTTTTGTTAATTGCTCGTTATCCTCCTCGACGTTCTTTTGTTTTGCCCGTAGCACGGCCTCCTTTATTTTCTGAACATTGTGAAAACACGTCCACTCTCTGGTTAACGATTGACGCAAGCCGTCAAACAATCGCTAATGAGATAATTATTAATGTTCTCAGCAGGTCTAGACACAACCATCAGAGGAAGAATCTGATTGGTGCTTTAATTACCATTATTTTCTAAATATATTGATAAAGATAATGTATAATAGAGTACTATCTAATTTATTATTTAATTACATATAAATAAAATATATTACATGAAAATACAAATATTCCAAGCATACTCTGTTCTAATCATTCTAAAATAAAATTATTCCTCGGAAAAACGATATCAATTCACCGAAACAGGAAGCTTCCTTCGATGTTTTATATTTGTTTATCAGTTGCAGATATTACCTAACCAGCAAATAAAAACCTCGTTAACATCTAAATGCTATCGACTGACGTAAATGAAAGTCCAAATGAATCAAGAAAATGAAACTGACTAGTAGTATTAACTGTTTCTTTGTGTGGTGCTTTCATCGTCTCTATTATTTGACTTGGATATAACGTGGAAAACGAAAAAAATTATATAAGCCACGATAGATTGGTCTCTGGCCGACAAAGTTCAAAAGAACTTATCGATACAACGATTGCATTATAACGTTCTCGTATCACGCCACTCCTTTGTTTCCCTTTGATATTCATTAATAGTGAATGGAATGTATTGAAGAAAAAAGAAAAATAATATTGACGAGATACTGTAAACTTGCTGGAGCTTTTCTCGTATTAGTATTAAGAATCATTATTCCACGATATTACTAAAATAACAGACTGAAATAACAAAACAAAATAGCAGGAATTTATGGAAATATCTTTTATAACATAACTAGGTCATTATTGCATAATTTTCAAATATATTCTAGATGGTTAATATATTAATGTAAAGTATTGATATGAAATCATAATGGTTACTGCTACCACGAATAAACCATTATCATCGAATTCGTTGAATTTTGAAATTTACCGAATTAATAATATTGAAGTTAACAAGTCACTATAGCTGTTTTAAAATAAAATAAAAGATTCTAAATAGAGCACTTATTGTTAGTAAATATTATGATGAGTACCTCCTTTAAACGTCTGACATATTTTTAACATACGTGTTATGATCATAATGTGTTGTTCTGATCTGAAAACTATTATAGAAATCAATAACTGATACAGATAGTATCTTAATAATATACGAATAGTAAATAAAATTAAATTAAAAGGATACATAAATACATAAATACATAAATAAATACACAGGTAGCTCTTATGTTAGATATATTATAAAGAATATATTACAAGGAAGCATCATCATGATAAAAATAGTCATTTAAGTAGTTTTCCTCGTATCAATCACTATATTTAACAGTGCAACAATAAGAAGTATAGACGTCAATGATTGTAAAAATATCTACGATTTCTTGGCGGTCGTTCATTTAATGTCAAGCATCAAGATTACAATGTATATAATGTATATGCAATAATATATATGCAAACAGCTGCTCGGTTTAGCGTGAAGCACGCTATTTGTCTTGGCAAGCATGAGTTTGTCCTTTCGTAACGACATCATGATAATTTTATTACATAAAAATACGTTTTTCAAGTATCTTTAAATTCTCCCGGCTATACATCTTTTGTATATTGCATTACGAGAGACTCACTATAGTTTAATGTAGATATATGTATAACTACACGACATTTTCGTTACATTTTGAATATAAATGCATGAAAAGGTGTTTTATAATGATTTCAAATGAAAACGCAATCAATCTCGTGATGTAAGCGGAAGCATGCAATATGTGTAATTTCATTTACATATCATAATATAAATAATAAAAAACAAATAAATACACGTGCTCGTCTTGTAAAACCTACAACGTTACGTATCTATGCTTTCAAAATAAACAAAGGTGGATATAGCGATTCACGAGATTACCTATAGTTAATCCAGAGATTTAGGTATTAAATAAAATTGCCCCTATTATAATCTACAGCTATTGATTCTTTTTCATAACTTCATCCGTTAGTTAAAAAAAAAAAAATTTATCTCCAAGCTCAATTTACAGTCTTAACAATTCATAAATGTTTCTAACGCTTTAATAGTAAATTAAAAATGGAAAAGTACAGAAGACACATACACGTTGTATATCTTTTTCTGTTCAAAATATCTCTTGACTATTCTGAAAGATTAAACTGTGATATCTGTTTGCACATGTTTTTCTTATTATTTTTCATGTAATAAGTACGAAAAATTGTATGTCGTAAAACAAGATAAACATTTCTTAAGCATCCTACATAATTTATATGAATTTATTGTTCACAATAAAATATATATACTATAAAACGTTCGATAATATTTTTAATGAAACGACGCAGTCAAATAGAATTTAATAGTTTAAAGGAAATAGTTAGAAAAGTCAAATCATATAATTAAATAAAGATTCTTCAATACTCTAATATTTTAATACTGAAATAAAAAAAATCTCTTCAGAAGGAATCTTCGATACTCGAAAAGAACAAAATTTACTCCCAAATTTCAACGAATAAAATCAATCCAAACCAAACAAACATGAAAATAGAATTCCAAATAAATCTTTCCAAACACAACGATATGAATTCTAGTGTGATATGTATGTACAAAGATTTCCTAACATTCTACCAAGTTCGACTAAAATTTCACACTTCGTAGACGTCATACGAGGCATTAATCAACGCTGGATCATGATATTTACGCATGGTCCCAGAAGCAGACGAAAAAAAGGAAGAACCGAATCTTCCTCAAAGAGTTTAAGTATTACAAGGTCACGCGAACGTATCAGACGTAACAAAATTGTGTTACGTTACGTTAATGAATGTCGTATGTCCCGCCAAGCTGACTGACGATGATCTGATCGGCTCATATTCGCTTATCGACTGTGAGTCCAAGGAAAATTTTCGAGATCGCGTAAAACACGTAAAAGACACGCCGCGTAGGCGTGCATGTCACAAAATTTGACGTAAGAACGTGTGAATCGAAAAAACGTTATCGAAGTCTGTAGCGAAATTGAACGCGGCTGATAAACGTCGTCGGATTCGCGAGCGTCACGCCATTGATAACCCCTCTGATGATTCGACCTCTCGACACGATTATCGTGACACCAGATCCTTGCCTCAGATCCATTCGTATACGAGCTGATCGACGCTTTGTAAAAATCGTTTAAGGAGCTCGGAGGTGATTTTTCACCAGTGATTTCCGAATAAGGTCACCGAGGATTGGTTCGATGACTGATTAAAAACAACTCAAGGTCCGGCCTCGTTTAAGAGATTGGAAAACATTTCGGGGAAACATAATCGAGGAGAACTGATACGAGATGATAATTGAAGATCTCTGGGGGAGAGACTGTGGACTCATTTGTTGGAATTAGAGGATAATATCATTCAATTTAACCTGTTAACCGGTCCATTTAATCAGCGAAGATTATAAGAATTATATCTAAATTCTTCGAATTAAATACGTAACTGATTTGATCAGACAGTAAATAAAATTTTAGCAAATGAAGTTCAGATAGATGGAGAAGAAAGAGATTTGTGACAAGAATTAGTCTAATAGAAAGGGTATCAAGAAAATTACAGTTCATAGTTGAAAAATTAACTTAATTAGGAATCAGATGCTTTATAGAACTTGATGCCCAACGCAAGCAATTTTTTAATTGATTTTACAATTCACTATATCTCAGTGTGCAATAAAAATTTGTCTCAGAAACATTTTACGTATTTTCTCATCCAAACGAATCAAGCATTCTCTACCGATTATGTAATAGCTACTTCGTCATACTAATGCAAAATTGATAAATCCTAGCGTTTCATCGAAATTTCTGTTTTATTTGATGAATTTACCAATAATCCATTTTTCTCTTTTTCGCGGTTAACCTTTTCAACACGGTAGAAAAATTCGTTTTATCTGTTATTAATAACAGGAGCATAATGATACGATAGAAACGGAAACAGAATTACTAAGAAATTAATTTTTGTAGAGGGGATAGAAAACGTTAAAATAATTCAAAGTCAGTTTTACTGAGAGAAGATACATTTATCGTGTTCAGTTAATAAACTGTTAAACCACGGTGTTGCGTATGCACAACATCGAACATGAAAGGGTTAAATGCATATCTGCTATTCCATAACTCAACTCCGATAAAACAAAAGAATCATACATGAAACTCATATACATATATATATGTATATGTATGTATATATACATATACATATAATTATTCCTAAACGTTATTTAGGACAAAAACAAGATATTCTATCTATGTTTCAGGAAAACCCCCGCAACACTGTTATCACAGATACGTAAACACCACCCCCACTACACGATCTTCGTTTATTCGTTTTTCTCTCAATATTTCCCTTAAAGACGTGGATATAATGATGTATTCATATCAACACGGGACATCGTATTTCCTCGGGAAAATAATGAAGAGGAACATGATACAACGTTGAGAATAGAAACTCAGCCTCACAAGTAGGTACACAGGCTACTTTCAAAGTTAAAGAGACAGGCTCTTATGAAAGGCCAGGAAGCTTCGTGCAAATTCCTTGAAAGTCTCTTGCTTTGGATCGTTATAAGTGATAATATATATTTATCGATAAATAAATAAACATGTATATGATGGCGTTTTATATTATTATGTAATTGGTAAACTGTGGATGTTCATGCATTTATTGAAAATTGAAAGGTGCAAAAATGCACAAAGTATTTGTAATGTAAATAAAATATGTGAAACATTCTTTTTTATATAAAAAAGTTACATATATTCTATAAACATATAAATATTTAAATATTATTTACATACAGAATTTGGTAGAGTTATTTTAATTAGTACAATTAATTAGCAAATAATTAGTTAACAAAACATTCATATTAAGTACATATATTAAAAACGATTAATTAAATATATGCAGTAAGTGAAAACGATTTCTATTCAGATTCCCTTTCTTTAATCGTGATCATAAAAATATAAATTCACATCAACATTCGCAATCTAGTAATTGTATCATAAATTATAAAATTTGTTTCACAATTTCTTTGGACTTAAGAGAGTTTTAGGCCAAAAGCTTTTTATTTTCGATTTAAAATTTCGTACAAACAGCTTTATGAAAAGTCACGTACAAATAAAAATATATATCGCGTTTATATCGGATATTTATCATTTCTCCATTTCGCTGTTGTACATTTAAAAATTCTGCTATCGCTCCAGTATCTCTTTCTCAAAGCTTAACGTAACTTTTGCATGTCACTTCATATCTATTTTCCCTCTATATTATCTTCCAGGAATATCTGATCTCCTTTTACGAAGATCTTTTCCTTGTAGCCACAAGCTACGCCACCGTTAACCAGGGACAATTGGCTCGTTCCGCAACAGATCAAATTCGTTCCCTGTGGATCGCGATTTGATTAACTCGATACCGAACAATTCCCTTTATTTGCTCGTTTCAAAGTTCAAAGGTAAATCTGTATAACCAAGACACAGTTACAGCTGACGCGGTTCTAAATTATGCTATCTGATACCCGGTTCGTTATTGATGACGTTTTCCCATCTTTCTTTCCGTCGATGTATACTCCTATGGTTATTCGAAACGTGAAGTTTTATAATTGAAACGATTGAAGGATTTCGTCGACTCAATATCGCAGGGATTACATTGATTTAGTCGATGTAGAGAATCGGTAGCATAAGCGTTAATTGCAATTATGACGAGAATAATCCTTGGATGTAATGATCTGTCTAATGTAAATGGTAACCCGTGACGTAGATTATTGTAGAGATACAAATTGTTACAAAGAGGACACGAAAATTTGTTAGACACAATTAATCAAGCTGGTAATTTTAAATAGAAATTGTTATATTAAATATAGTTACCAAAGAAAATATTTAGAGAATTCTTCTATCGCAGTAAAGAAGTATTTTATTTGCAAGGTTAGTAATTTAAAATGTAAAAATTTACCTGATAATAATACAATTTTTCTGATAAAAACGTAGTATATTCTTTTTTGTATCCAGTTTTTCTAGTTTTTAAATCTATAATTAACAATATTCAAGACTTCGTTTGCATTTTTCTGATAAAATACACTTCATATGTAAATTATTCATATGTAAGATATCATAAGACTGAAATATTACATAAAAAGTCCACAGACATTTTGTTACAAAATTGTAACAGAATAATACAAAACGTGAAAAATATGATAATGTTTTTCCCAGTAGTTCGATACAAGCAAGGAGAAATATTTCATGCTTATATTGTTTGTTAATATAATCTATCTAATTTGCATAATGCATAATTGCAGATCTTGGTAGAGATTATTTAAGCGCTAATTCAAATACAACGTTTGGCATAAGCAAATGCATAAATAGCTAATTCCAAGGCTAGAAACAATCGTAAGACAAGTGGATAATTCTTATTGTAAGTTCGTCAAATTCTTTCTGTTAGCCTTTAAAGAATCGATTTTTTATTGAATTTATCATCGGTTTTCTAAAGCTTTTGTAATTCTTCTTGCATCTATAGCTACATAAAGCGTGAGAATATTAACTAAAGGAAGCCCGTGTTACAGAAATTTATACATTTTAAACACTTTCCAGCATCCAACGAATACCAGTTAGATTGAATCGAAATCTAATTAGGTCGATCATTTTCCAACAAGTGAAACAGTGTTTAGCTCGGATCAAACTCATTTCCTAGTAAGAATGACGGTGGTTACTGAACGAGTAACATTAGTAGGGTTCACTGAATTTTATTCGAATCGAATAAATGGCTCTTTTTGATTCGAATTGCTTCTGCTTGAGTATAGTTCAGTTCCAAAGTACATAATTCCCGTCAGTTTATTCACTTCGGAACAAATAGCGTAGATACGTATAAGGAGCAATAGTAAATATTACCGTCCATGTTAAGGTATCCTTATAAAAGAATCGAAGAAGTATGAATGTGATTAATTATCAAGTTTTCAATGGCTTCACTATTTTTAAATTCGCTATGACATAATACGTGTCATCTCCGACATAACTGCTACCTATTTCTGTTTTATACATGGAACACGGTCGCTTAATTGCAGACATTTATTAAGTACAATTTAGCAATGTTGTTAACAAGAATTGCGGTCAATTTTCTCAAGAGCAGTAACAAAAAAATGATGGAAAATTTCCAATAAGAATTAAATTTGTAATGCTAATAATATGGTGCTTTATTTTAAACTTCTTCCTCTGGAAGTAATAATAATTCTATAAATATAATTCGTTGAATTCTACGTTATGCAATAATTTATGTAATAAATTACGTAATTCTAAGCTATAGAAAAGTAAACTGATTTCAAAAAGGGTAGTTTCTCATCAATATTCTGTCATATTATTACCCAATCATATTTATTGGATATATATTATAATTAGATATTCCTAACACGATGTGTATAACAAAATAAATTACAAATTTGCGTGAAAATAGTTGATAGATATCAAAGCTGGTAGAAAAGGACAATTCCATCAATCTGTTAAAAAACTAGTTACACGGTGTTGGAATCGAAGACTCTTTTCAAGATTCAAATGATTCATACATTCGTAGTAAAAACTTAAACAATGTTTCTAAACAGATACAAGGAACAGACAAACAAACATCATCGCTTATCAGTAGGCATGGCCAGGCATAAAAAATATTTATGTATATAGTGTCAGTGGTCATTGTGAACAAGTCTAATCAAAATTAATTCTCATGATAATACTTTTTATATATGACGCTGGCTGCCGAGGCTTGTTCAAATTGATGAGTAAAAACTGAAAAAGATGCGTATCAGGAGAAAAATACCAGTCATTACGGAAGAGAAGGAGCGTTTGAGTAAACTATAAATTATTCCAATCACTTTCTTGATGAGTAATTTCACTAGTCTGGCAATAATTTGATATGATAAAACTTGTTGGAAATTATAAGCTATCAAGGTAAGGCCGACTAAACATGTTCGAATAGAATCGAATCCTTAAATACTATTAATTCTTTTAATTCTATTATCGAATGATTCCAAGTATTTAACCGAAGACTATGTTGAATTATTTAATTTGCTATTTCAAGAATCGAATATTCAATCTTAATAAACAAATTCTCGTCTAAAGGAAATTTAAAGTAAACTGTTTAAACTAAATTGGAAATTTCGAATAGCTAAATTCTAAAATATTTTGAAATTAAATTGGAATAAATTTGAATGAAATTATAATGAACATTAGTGTCATAATAACAATGTTTGAAGATTGCACGATTCTACAGATTAATCACATCTAAAACTATATTCCAGAATTATAATTCCAGCGGAAAACGTTACATAAACGCGAGTTCATTACAGGGAAGAACATTTATTTTACGAGAAGCCTCTTTATTCACACGCGCAGTTCAAGATATCAGTGAATCTTCCGGAAGTTACCACTAAAAGCTACAAATCGATGGAATATTTTTTTGGTAATTCTTATTTTATTTAGATCTTACAAATACCGAACACGAATAAATCAGACGTGACAGGAAGAATAAACTATCAATGCCAAGGTCAACGCGCACACTATGATATCAGAACGTGTATAGGCAAACACATTGCGTGGGTGTTAAATGAGGAAGAAGATCGTTGTCACATAAAATCGTGACAATATATTTGAATCATAGCTCGTTATGTGCCTTCGTCATGTTAACGACAAATTCCAATATCCACATGAAACTGATTTCTACGAAATATCCTTAAAACGTTTCTTTCTCTGAATGAATCATTTGTGCAGAGTGTAAGTTTAAAAATTGGGCCAGATTGTTGACATGTATTTCTATTGCAAATGAATCGAGAAAAAAAATTATAAGAAAAAATGTTGCACTGTCTACTTAATTGCAACATGCAAGAACAATTATAAAACTATTCTTCGTTTTTAATATTTGAATATTTATAACAAAATATATTTCATTTATTTAGTAAAATGTTAACTAGAAAATTGTTTGAAATTAGTATTTTAACAAATGTAGAATTCCAAGTTACATAAACTAAGAAAGAAGTGTAGAAAAAAAGAACATTTTCAATATTTATATCTAATTTTAGTCTATCTAGCTTTAATGTCCTTTGGAAATGATAAACGAACAAAAATACACACTACAGCATCGAACGATAAGTAGATATGCACACTTTTGTTTCGTTTTGATATTTGCAATGTAAACTATGAATCCTTAGAACGATATAGACTTATTGTTTATAATTAGGTTTAAATCAGAAGTCCGGAACTATTCCATAAGAGAAATTTTGAAAAATTATCGGTTCATTTGCGATTAATACAGGATCAATAAGTCATCCAAGAAATTAATTCTGCGCTGAATACACAGTCATATTCATATAAACATCGACCAATACTTTATTACCTGATAACGCAAATAATGATAATGGATCTTTACCGAGAAATGCAATAATTACAGCCCAACATTCACTCGATATTTACAACAAGCACGTATTTTCATAATACTCGTGTATTAACTAATCATCTCTAAACAAACTAATCTAGCAACCTAAATAAGCACTTAAACAAGATTACCGAAATATGCGACTTCCAATAAAACTCGTAGAATCCCTCTGTTTAAAATCCATAAATATTGTCCGAAAAGTTTCTTTCGTTTCATAAGGTGATAATAGATGAACAACAATTTCTCTTTTATATTATTTTATTGAATTAACTATGATCCATTTCGTTATATTTCTATTATTATGTTCGTCCATAATTCAATAAACTAATATAAAACAAAAAACATTGTGCGTCTATTATTTCCTTATAAAACGAAAGAAACTTTTCGAACAACCTAATACATACGAAAACGTTTTATTGAAAATATATCTTCAAATTCAATAATATTTTCTCCGAAAACCTTTAACCATTTTTCACGAAGATTAGAAAAGATCTTCAGAAAATCTCTATCAGTTTTCTAAGAAGTGCGAAATCCTACAGAAGATACGACCTTCCGGAAAAGATCTATAAAAAACGATAAAAGCGAATGGAAAACTAGGTTAACACGGAGGAGAGACGGTCTCGTGACAATTTCACCACAATCGGAATTCGATATTAGAATTGACCGATGCACCGGAATCTATATTATACTTATGAGCTAAGGCGAGCTTAATTATAAAATACTTTAGCCGATGTCAATCGTGATAAAATCTCGAGCGTGGGCGAGGGAGAACGATAAATTATATTTAACGTATTTCCTGGCTAGGCTAGGAAATAAATGAGTTTCCCGTAGAGAGTCGCAAACCATCCTCTTCGAACCTTCTCGAAGTTTGACTTTCTCACTGAATCCTTTAGGAGGAAAGTTTAGCAATTATATAATTGAAAAAAATATGAAAAAAAACTGTTAATTACTTCTATTCTTTGCAAATATCCATAAAGTAAATGAAATGCATATTTATGAAAACAAAGAATACGTAAACTAATTAAATTATATCTAAGATAAATATAAAAATAAGTGGCAAGTAACAAATTAACCCGCCTTTGAATTGAATAAAATTAATAATAGTGATTTATTAGTAAATATAATTTATTCGTAAAACATAAAGGAACCTGTTACATTCTATATTTTCGACCTAAAAATTAAACGTCGACATAACGAAGCATAACAACAGATACTATATAATCACATGAATCACAAAAACAAGACTTCATGTATATGAGAAAATATTATTCTTTATTTTTAATTACTGTCGAATACCCATCGGATAAATTGCAAAGAATTTATAGGGGTTCATAAAAAAAAGTATATTTTCAATTTATTTTTCATGTAAATTCTGGATTGTTCTATTATTTCGATTATATCACTTGTTCGTATATTATGATTACGACTGTATTGCATTATATTGCGTCTCATAATTACACGCTACCGACACGCGAGATAGTTCCTATAATTATCGATTGGCACGAGTGAGACACGCGGAGAGATTGAAGAAAACATACGCTCCCTTAAAAGAATCATATTTTATTTTAGTTCATAGCTTTACGTATCAGCCAATTCGAATAATGTATCAAACTGCATCGAGTTTCCGCGGTTAGAATAGGATTACTAACTTCGCAAAATGAACGTATAATGTAAAATTCGAGCAGCTAGACGGATATACTTATTCAAATAGATTTAACCTCGTTCTGCATTGTAATGGATTCGCGACAATGAATTCGCGATAATGAATTCGCGCAGTAGTCATTTAACGGAAGTCATCATAGTTCTCCGAGACTGACGTCTCAATCATTCGATAAAACCCATAAGAAATTCAAGTAAAATTTCTATCGATGATATTCATAGTGTGGAATTATCTTTTACTAATTTTCATTTCATTTTACTATTAGATAGTAATTTTATAATAGATAGTAGTTTATTAGATAGTAATTTATTAGATAGTAGTTTATTAGATAGTAATTAAATAATAACAAAGACAAAAGTAATTCTTTGGCTAACTACAATTTCTAACAGATTGATTTTCTTTCTCTTTTTAGATTCTACAGGATGAGAATGAACTATAGTTGTGCTACACTATAATTTACACAAATTGGACTACGTACTTGTTCTCTAAGTGATAACATACAAGATGAATTTTTACACTTGTTTTTTTCTTAATAAAGTGAAAGTGATCAAAACATGATATATAGATAATACAAAAGGAAAATATTTGCTTTAAACTACGTGCTTCCTGAAATCATATAAATCTTACTTCGTCCATTTTTCCATCTAACCAATAACTTTATATCATTAAATGTTAAAACCTTCTACCTCTTCAACAGCTTTTTACATCAAAATTCAGGCCGGAGCTATTATAAATTTCCCCAATGACATAAATATTATCTCATGCAACATTGCTCGACCTTGATATTTGCTATGCGCGTTATCCTCATTTTTTCATCGGAAATTCGTTAACAATGTAATCAACACATGACAAAAGACATTTTCGCAGCGATCTGTTATAAATATTCATTCGACAATGTGCAACTGTGTTCGTCGTAACAATTACTGTCGATTAATAGCAACGTTTCTCCATAATATTGTTCCCGTCCGATGAAAATATCTTCGTGCGCACATTATCGTCGTGTATTATCGAGGACGTAAAAGATCGACGTAACTTACAAAAATGAAGATTCGTAAACAGACGATGTTATGTCTTCTGGTATTTTTTGTTTCAAACGTTTGCTAACGTAACGTCTCGTAATATACAATTTAATTTCGAAACTTTCAAGTAAATATTTTTAACTAAACCTTTAGAAAATTTAAAGTTTACGATTTATTGTTAATAGTAATGAAATAACGATAAAGATGAATGGTGTTAAAAAACATTCTCCATCACATTTCACCTCGAAATATATTACATTTAAATGTCAAATTTTCGGATGACCTATTATTTCGTCCACTCGATGAAAATTGTATAAGAAGAAAATGTGTAAAAGAAAGCACCTACCTTGCGGGATAGAAGACCAGCAGTCGGTGTACGATCGTTAGGGTCGGACTCCGGGATCGGTTCATTCGGGTTCTCCATGTGCATACCTGGCCATCCAACCCACACTCCATTTCCGCTTATAACCACCGGTGCTACCGCTGTTACAAGACCTCCAGCACTAAAATGAGGAAAATGTACCAACGTTATCAAAAGAAGGTGTCACCAGAAAGAGAGCAAATAGAAAAAGGTGGCGTGCGTACAATGGTGTGCATACAATAATGTGCGTACATGACAAATATCAGTACATATAAAAGAAAACTCAATCCTTACGAGCAGTTCGTAGAACACAGACGATCTGTTTGGATCTCACTTGGATCTATTTACTTCCTGAGACCATTTGAATAGTTTTAAAATACAAAATAAAATTTTAATGGCGTTGGAAGAAGTATAATTTTAACAAGGTGGAAGAACGTCTTATGTTTTGAATAAACTTGAGTACAAAGAGTAGGTAACCATATTTTTTTATAACATGTGTTTTAGTCACAGATCGATGTTTCATTTCTACGATATTAATTGCAATCGGATTGAAGTACTTTTAAATAGTAGAAGATTTAGTATGTCAGAGTATAATTACATAAGTCCATATAAGCACTTAAGTCATGAAACACATGCCAATCTTGATTAAAATATTTGTACAGGTACATTCTGGTTAAACTCATAAAAATGGCAATGTAATTTACATTTCTGCTATAAGATGTTCCAGAATTATAAACCAACAAAATGTAAAGCGGATAGAAAAGAGGATGTAAAAATGTTGATTTTGGACATCTTTCAACAAGGAAGCCGATCATTTCGGTGAAATTTTAGAGTAAGACTATCTAATCGGAAAACTACGTTATTTCAACATATAATTAGTAGATAGAAAATATTTCTTTCTCACTTTTTACCATTTGATACTGAAGCACTTGTGTAATATAAACCTGATAAAATTAGACCTATTCCATATAACATTTTATAATAAATAATATGATTTCGTTCTTGTTCTAAATTCATAGATATCCAGTGATCCATAGATGAAAGTGTAAATGATAAAGGAGAAAAGATAATGTACAAATATCTTTCTTTGATTACGCGTATTTTCTATCAATTTTTAGCTGAATACCAGCAATTTCTGCCTTTAACCAACCATCTATCGTCTATGTAATAATAATAAAGATAGCGACAAAGTCTATGAAAAAAATAGTCCCATACGTAAATATAAAAGATCACCGAGTAGTCGTCATCGGCGTATCAGGCGATAAGACGAGTATAATATAGAAAGATGTCTTCGATCAATTCTGTAACGGTTTGCCAGGGAACACACACACACACACACACACAAAAATCACATACGATCATATTTACATAATGACAAATACATGACAATTGTATCAATCTCACGAACATATATTCTCGGTTTTATATAATCGATCGTATCCAACCATTTTTAACGATTTTATCATCGTTATTAAAATTAATCTACATTAGTGAAAACAATTGAAAATGTGGCATCATTAAATTAGAAACATGGAAGGATGGTAATGTTGTGATATTTTGAAATCACTTGCATAATGCTGCATCTTTCAATAAGATGCACCTGTGAAACTGTCATAAAATTATTAAAGACTTTGAGGAAAATGTTCCATGAGTACCGACGTTATTTTATATTCTCTTATGTAGGATTATCCACTTAACACGTTGGTTGCCACGTCACCCATATCTATGTGACGGGTATACTTCCATGGGGACCCGTCATCCATGTGTAAGTGACGCTCTTCTTGTTCGAGTTAATCAACACGGAACCCGCGCTCGCGAGAACATTGAGAATGTCAAAAGTATAACATGTACGCTTACTACTACAAACAAATGTTATGAAATCCATCTATGAACTATGTCGAATACTGATTACTCATGTTGAGTCTGTGGTTTAGTTTTAAGATAAGTTCGGCTTCTTATCATTCTAAGACAAAAAAGCTTGTCGGCTAGTCCGAATAGATCCAGGCACTGCAAAGGATTAAATTAATTTCCATTTTTATAAACTGGTCTGTCTAGATATGAATTTCTATGAGGTGTCTTGTTGTATCTTGATCGCTTCCTTATTCCTTATTCTTACATTCAACGTATTCATAGCGATGCGAGCCAGAATCAGGTAACAGCGATAATCAAATTAATCAAATCAAATAGAAAGTGATCGATGATAAATTTTAAAGTACGACGTGAAAGAAATTGTTTAATACGCTAAAAATAATAATTACCGAACGAAATAGAAAAAGGGCCTCGAAATTTATAAGAATTTGAACAGTTTCATTGTAATTCGCTAATAACTCCAACAGTTAAATAGGATTTTAAATTTAAAAAAAGAAAAAATTATATTGTAATTAAATTTCAGATAATCCAGGATATCAGTTATTAAAAAAAAAAAAAATTGAGCTACATGTAGGAACAGAACCGAGTGCGCTTGCTTATTTCGAAGCTTCGGGAGCGTGCAAGCATATGAAATCATCGAGCGAAAAGTCGCCAAGCTCGCTTTCTTAACGATCATCTTCTTCTTATTGTGACGCCAAATTTGAAGTCCTTTGCCTAATTATATTTCTAGCAGCA
Source organism: Bombus terrestris (assembly GCF_910591885.1). NCBI lineage: Eukaryota > Metazoa > Arthropoda > Insecta > Hymenoptera > Apidae > Bombus > Bombus terrestris. The sequence continues at coordinate 13,396,309 of NC_063274.1, forward strand.
GCTCATAAATGGCCTGTGACATTTGATTGTAGTAGTGAACGTATATGTTACACTGTTACCAGACTCAATGTTCTCGCTACCGCGCAGGTCCCAAGTTAAGTGAATAACCCTGTACTACTAGGACATATATACTACTATGTTAACTATCAATAGTCCTGTCCTCGTGTTTATCCCAACTAATTCTATATACATAGCAGCTTGTTTTCAAAATGAAAACGATTCATATATCGATTCATTTCCTACACACGTGTATGTTTGGATTGATTCTTAATTGCGCGGCTGTTCCGGGTTGGCCGTAATTCAATACGCCCCTCTGCGACCTCAACCTACATATCTACCCCAAACTCAACCCACTCGAAGATCTGTGATTGAGCTCGAACGTGTGCCGACTACATTTTCACTGGCACGCCATAATTATAAATTTGTAATGAAACTTGGCTATCATTCAGCACGCCTAACGAAAAGGCTGAACGAACATCTGAATGGCCTTTCACCGGAAAGTAGGTCAAATCAAACAACTTCATTCCCTTACAACTTTTGTCATTTGCGTACTTGTATTTTTATCTTAATTCGTTGGAAGTTGCTACTTGGTTACCAAAAAAGCGAATTTATATTCTTTTGTAATAGTAACGCAAAAATCTTAATTTGACACTTGTAACTTGATATAGGTTTTCAGGGACGATAAATTTTTAAAATTTGTATCAAATAAGGGAAATTGAATGTTAAAACTGTATTCTCTATTACAGAAGAATTTCATTTACTAGAATGAAACTTAGTTTTATCATTAAATGAATTCCTAGTACCAATGAAGTAGAAATATTTCATAAGTGGTAACAATTCTTCGAAGACTCCAATTGTATGAAACATTTATCTTCTAACAGATTCAAATAGCTAAATGAAATTTATCCGTAGGATTTTTTAATTTCCACAAACTATATTGTTTGAACTGAAAAAAACTGTAATCTTTTATTTTTTTCTTTTTTTCAATTTCATGATTCTGAAAATTATTTCTCTAACGTCGGGATAAAATGCTTCAGATATTATTACATTGATACGCTTAAACCTTTCAGTTCTTTCTTTCTTTCGATAACTTTTAATGATAAATAGACAATACGTAACTAGACGTAAGAATTTTGTTGACCAGGGACATTAGTGGTACAGTACCAACACAAAAGCCATTGGTATATGCTATTATTACCACTGGATTACTCAAATATGATCTATTTTGAGAATGCCACAATTTCAGACGCGTAAGTGTTTCAGCTCGAGTGAAGCACTCTCGAATATCATTACTTGCGCTCTTCAGTATGTAACGATCGCGTTTGAAAAAGTGACCTCCTACGTTCTTGTTTACCACACATCGAGATTTTTACACAGGACGAAGAAGAGAAAATACACTCGATTGACACGAATGTTGACGACTGTTATTTTTAAACGTGCCAGATTAACATGGAAAATGATTGATATCGATAACATATTATACTTTACTTGTGTTTAATTGGATTAATATACGGTGATAAAATATTCAAAATAATTCCGATGTATAAATAATTGTGATGTTGAGTTGTGGTGTTGTTGAAGAATTTGAAAAAAATTTTTTAATTGATTCAACTAATTAATTTTGTTTTATTTTATTGCTGATTTGTTATTCCTTTTAATGAAAGAGTGCTTCGTTTTTCTTTCAACTTGAGAACGACATTTACGATAGGTGTAACGATATTTGTAATTATTAAAGATTTGATCTAAAGATGAAAATACAACGTTCAATGCGAATGTTACGTAATATTGTTAAATGTGGAGATTTCAATATCAGTTCCTGACTTTCAAATCAAACTAAGTGCTTATATATATTATACATACGTGTGTATATTTCAAGATGAATTAGCCAGAGATGGATGACGTACATCTTTCATTAAACGCTATAAATAACTATTGTAAGCCAGAAACAAATACTATATTTTATCTGCTTCGTAGCCAACATTTGATATGAATATGTGACAAATGGTTAATTATAGACTCTATTTAATCACTTATTTAATTATCTAAGAAATTAACAAAAATTGATTCATGATCTGCTTAACAGTAGGTGTAAAATCTTTAAAGAAACTTCTCCTAACTAATCTGTTTTACCAGACCTCAGTCCACTTCCTCTTTGAAACATAAAAAGAAAAATATGCAAATTTATTAAAAATTCCAAGGAACACAATGAAAATCACCACGAATAATTTTACCACGAATTCAAACATTAATCTAAATGTACAATCCTCTTGTTTCAAATTGTTTGAACATCTGCTTTACATCTTAAAACCCACGTCATAAACTACTACCAATAGGTTCCTATGTAATTGTCTAATGTATCTAAGTTGTCTATAATTAAACAAAATTTGTCAGAGGTAGTATTACTATTTACAGAACGATGCACCCAACCACTCGCACGAAGATGTATACGAAGTATAACTAAAACTTTGTAGTATAGTGCAAATTAAATTGCAAATAAGAATATAACATGACATCCAAAGTGACAATGAGAAAAACATGCATACACAATCTTTCTTTCTTTGAAAAAGAAGAAAAAGAAAAAATTCACAATAAATATGTACTTAGTTATTAATTAATCTTATTATCCAAAAATCTAAAAATCATTATTATTAAAAAGGAAGATGTCATACATCATAAAATAAAAATCATTAATAATTACAAGTTCCTTTTTCTTTCTTTGAAAAAGAAGAAAAAGAAAAAATTCACAATAAATATGTACTTAGTTATTAGTTAATCTTATTATCCAAAAATCTAAAAATCATTATTATTAAAAAGGAAGATGTTATACATCATAAAATAAAAATCATTAATAATTACAAGTCAACCGTCGATCTTACGAACCATTTTATATTACTTCCAATATTCCAAACATCAACAGCTTAACAAATATAATAAAAAAAAAACTTCCCAAATGACCTACATATCAAGGAACGTATAAAAATGTCAAATACACTGACAAAACAATCCCCTATCTATCAAAAAAGAAAAAGAAAGGTATTTGATGCGTAGAGACGCGCTCACGTCGCATCCAATTTCAGACAGTAATCAATTCCACCAGTGACGAAGTTCGTGTTTTTCCATAACATTTATCACGACTGTGCCATGCAAATCGGGCACGTAACTACCGCAACAATCGCGATAATATATGTATATTACGCAGCGCACGTAACACGCGCAGGGGACACGCGGAAAGCACGTGGCGAATATCTTGTGAATGACTGCGTGCGCGTCTACTTATGTTGTCACTACGGTTTTTATCGTAAGCCACCTAAAAGATGACTGGCTCTTATCGTTATTTGAGGATTTCTAGTCGATGAATATATCCAGTCTCGTCGAAGAATTAGTGCAATTAACAAGTGTTAAAAATACCAGGTGATTTTGAAGATCAAAGATACTCTTGAACAGATATCATTATCAGATGAATATATCACGTAACAACGTAGAAAAAGAATCGTGAAGAAAGAAGGAATACCTGTAGATAAGAATGTTTAACAAGCGCAACATGATCGTTTTTCATATAACGTAATATACGTGATTCGAAAAACTTCCATGGAATTTTTGCTTCCCGCCATAACGATTACACTATCGTTCGTATAATTTGTTTTTTCATCGCTTCTGCCTTTTGTTTCCTGTTTACTCGGAATTTTCGTAAAGAGGATTGTATAGCTAATTTACAAAGATAAATCTTAATTTCTTTTTACTTTTTTAAACTGTGATAACACGAGAATTGGCATTTTGAACGTTGACGTTGAAATATTCATCGTAATGTATAATAATATGCCTGTCCAATTTGATTTCTGTGCAACGATGACACATCTTACTCATGCTATTATGTCCGTCGACCTATCCATTACGAAGGTTGTTTGTACTTAGTTCTACGGGTACAGTTACACGACTAGACGACACATTTAAATATTATTTACGGCATATTAAATATGATTAACATCCATCTTTACAGGAAGTAATGAATAATTTTTGCGATTTCTGTTAACAATCAAATTTCGTTTCAGTTTTATATTATTCTCGATAATGGGATTGCATGCTCGTATATATTGCACCATGAAGAAATATAAAGTTAAAATTGGAACGCACTGTGTTTGGTACATTACAACAATGCCGTATCTATATTCAATACAGTCTATTGATCTTAAAGTCAAATGCGGTGCAAAATTGCGTCGTTTGTCTGCAACCGTTTGTCAGCAAACTGCGGGTGTTTATGCAAATTCATATCCTCCTAAGCACAGTTTAAAAAATGGAACCTAATAGAAATACATTTCATCATAAAAATATTATAACGAGTACTTGACATATTTTATATATCGTTGCATATTATAGACATTTTATTAATATATTTTTGTACATTTATATTTCTCACAAATGCATAAACATCTGCAGTTTATTCAACAGAAATAGTTTAACAAATGAATCGTATAATAATAAATTGATCGTGCAAAATGAAGAGGGAAGTGTAAGATTATGTTCCATCGCTTTTTTTGCTGTCAAGTCTACAATTTTTACTGTTTGTTTACAGTTGACAGTCTTTTAATATCGATTCTGAGCAATCTCAACCGAGTCGATAGCAGTGTACATATTCATTCCTACATAAAACTACCACAGTAAGGAAATAGTGAAGAAAAACGACAAAAATTCGCGCAATATTCCTATATTTTGCAACGAATTATTTCTTTTCTATATTTTACGAACGTGGTTAGATTAGATGCCTGAAAAGAAGTTTATTTTCCTAAAAGGGTGAAACGACTGGGTGGAGAACGACTACTTTTATCTCCTTGATTAATTATTTCAATTATTGGTAGTCACGCACGCTTGTCTATTTTTTGCCCGTTGTTTATTAACAAATCATATCGTGATTCATGCAAATAACTAGATAAGATACTCGACTTATGTCACTGAAACAAGATAACGGTTGTCTTTGCAGACTGTCATATGTTTTAAAATATACAAAGACACACAAACACCTATGTAGTCAGTTTCGTACCGTGAAACAGGGGTATGTTCGTGCGAATCGGCATATAAAAACAAAAATGACAATTTATAATGTTTGAAACCGTAAATCACGAAAGCTATTAAATTGTCGCGAAATGATTTTTCGAGATAGGACGGAATTGAAACGCGAAAGCAGCTCTATTTTGTAGTACATTTTTATTTATATGTACTACATATATTGTATTTAATATAACAAAAAACGATAGCTAACACGATTTAATAATAGACGAAACATTATAAAACTATTGGGAAGAAGAAAGAGGCAATTGCTTTAATATTCAATGGAAAAGCTTGTTCAAATATCCAAAAACTGAAGTTGAATCCATATAACGAAATACACTTCGATTTATGAATTTTATTCCATTATTTTGCATTATTTCGAATAAAATTAACCAATTTTGCTTCATCATTCTGAATGTTTATAAAATCTCTCTCAAGTGTTTGTCATCGAGTTAATAAAAACTTTATCTTGTTGACTACATACGTACACTGGTCCCCCAATTTACGCGGCACTTTTTTTACGGGGTAAGTCATAACACAACTTACGCGATAATTTTTATGCGGTCAATCATATCAGTGCTTTATGAGATAAGGACAAAAGTACATTACGTTTTGCTAGTCATCATATGTGTATATATTTTTTCTTTAAAAACGGATAAAATGAATCCACGCGGAACGGGTAGAAGATGACATTTATAGATTCCGAAAAATGTCGGTATTTTTTACGTTGTATCGAAGAAAGCAAAGGAATTGACAAACGTTATTGCATATACACGCGACATATTTTTATGGTCACGGATTTCCGTCGTCACGAAGTCGGAGGAAATTCGAAAGCTATTGAAAACAAAGTAATTCAACGAATGGGGAAAATACATCGATCCGGAGAATTGAAAAGTTCCACAGGACGTGTTCTTACGAAAAATTTCGTCAGCGGTTTTGCCCTATATAGAAGCGAGCTTTCCGACGTAGAACACTGCGCGTGATGTGTAATCGTATACTATTTTTTCACCGACCATAAATAAACGCTGCAACCAAGAGCAACATGCATCGATTACTAATTGTAAGTCACAATTGGTAATTTTACTTAAGAGAAGTTCATAAAACGTCCGATGATGTTATAAAAAGAAACATGTTACATAAAAAATGATCTAACGCTGTGGGAAATTATAACTAATCAGATGATGAATGGGAATCTATACGATTGAATACATTAGTATTTTTAGCCCTTTGTAGTCGATTATAATATATATTTAAAACATATTCTCTTGCGTTATAATTTAGCTTGGTAAAAATATTTCAACGTAGTGATACTATTAATTGAAATATGAAAATTAGAATTAAACAGTTTCTAATGACTTATCGAGTGTGCCAGTTGGAATAGAATGTCACACTCTACTGAAATTGCAAAGGGCTGACTTGTGACGATGTAATCTACTAACCTACATACTGTAGTGGAACATGCTCCGATAGCGAAGGACTTAATAGTAATGGTCTAATCTACTGATGTCTGAGCACAAGCACTTATCTGAGCAAACGTTCGGAATTTTTTCTGTAATATTGTCATATTTTCGAAAATATGACAATATGATGTGCAATGAACATTATATTATATTACTTTTAATATATCTTTTTAATAATTTCATTATATTTGAATAAAATTTAATTGACAAAGGAAATATATCAAATAATTAGCAATATAAACACAAATTGCTTATATTGGTTTATAATTAAATGAATTTATATTATTCATTTAATTCATACTTGGAATCTTGTACTAACAATAAGAACATCTTGCACTTGAGCAAAGTCCATCAATGAAATAAAAGACACACTAACTGTTCTTAACAGTACACAAACATGACGATTTATTGAACTCTATCGATTACGTCCAATTAGCATGTTAACAGTACCACTGCTAAAATCGACCGAAAGAAACTTCATTTATGATATAAAGATTCAATGTGATAAATAGATTTAATAACTGATTACATTAAATGATATATCGTCTTCGATCGATTCAATTAATCAATTTTCTTCAATTTAATCTTTTCCTGATTCGCTAATCGTTTTGGACAATTAGAGTAAAAGAAAGTGATAGAAGCGGTCCAACAGTACCTTCCATCAGATATTTGGCCGTAAAATATGAAAAAATATTTTCATTAACTATATTGAATATTGATACAAATAGGGAATCTACGAGACCCTGTTTCCCCCTTGCTTTGCGTCAACAGTCCTCCATCGATATTTCTATTGGCTTGTTTACGCAACGGAATAAATTACCGCACTATTGCATATTCATTTCGAGGAATACTATAGACTTTGTTGATCCTACAAATCTGTCAATAACACAACGCTCCGCAATCGACGCTTCTACATCGCAAATCAATGTCTTAATCGCGATCAACTCTTTTACATTTTCCATGCTTTACGAATTGAAATTAAATATTTATTACACAAATATAGCGGTAAGTTGGAATGTTAAACGTTAAAATATTGTATTTTGTAAATAAAAATTGAAATTGTATGTGAATTTGGGAATTAAAAATCTGATTAAAAATACAAATTTATACCTATCACACTGTAAGCTCTGTATCCACAATAAAGCAAAGGGTTACAAATGCGAAATAAAACGAGAAAAATCGAAGAAATGTATGAAAATAAGAAATGACAATAAAAGATCAGAGCAATCGAGGAAACGTTAAATAACAATGAGGTAATATCACGCTCCATCCGCGGTCAGGTCGCATTGCAACGACCGCGAGTAACATGCACCCACGCGTGTACCTATCGTGCAACGGCGAAGCGCGTTCGCGCGTGCATGACAGGTAAATAGTGGGAAAACGAAACAATAAGTGAGACGTGATTAATGAAGTGCATAGAAAAAGAAAAAAGGAAAGGAACAGAAAGATAATAAGAGAATAAAATGAGAAAGAGAAGAGCTTCTCTGGCATACTACTAACCTGGCCTTGCGTTCCAGCTGACCGGTCACCTCATTCCTCTTCAGCACGAACGGCAACCTGTTGCTCACGACGATCATGCTCCCGTTGGAGGAGAAGCTACCGGGTTCTGTAGACATTTTGATGTTCTCTGATCAACTGTTGCAAACCGTGTGTTCCGTAGAAGAAGGGAAAAAATGACACCGCGAGTGAGTAATAAGTGTCGCGCGACTCCACACACGAGGATCTCTCCTCTTTCTCTTCGGTTCGTGTTCTATACGCACGATCACCGGTTCGACAGCGCTGTTCTGCTATACCAAGTGTCGCGTGTCACGTGCGATCACGTGTCCATGCGAAACCGAAGTCGAAGGAGAACCGCGCCAGTTAGACGGTCGATCTGGCTAGTAGTCTGTCTCTCCTCGTCGTCGAGCGCCGCGCGAGATGACACTTTTCACCGTTCCTCGTGTCGTTCCCTTTACAGCTGCGCTTCAAGCGCGACTGGATGGCGCGTGCCCGCGTGCAGAACCGTGTCTTTCGGTTTCGTTTGATATCTCGCTTGCTCTTTGCCCTGTTTGTCTTCTTCTTTGTTTCTTTTTCGCTCTGCGTTTAAGTAGTGATGAGCAAGCGTTTCTTTTTGGTTCTATCGTGAACTCTGATTATCCGTGAGATACGTGATTAACTCACAGTGACCGATTCTCTTTATCTTGTCCTTAAGGGCGGTTCGGATGCACAGCGACAACAAAGAATAATACAAGACAGAAATAATACAGAGGGCGAATAAGAAGGGGGAGACTATAATGGAGGGAGTAACGCAAATCGATTTACACCGGGTAAAGGTACAATAAGAATGAGTGAAAGCTTAAGAGAAAGAGAGGAAGAAAAATCCTCTAGCGGAAGAGAGTGGTTGATTAGTCCGTATGACTGTGCCGCGGTGCGTGGCTAAAGTAACACTGAAGTAATAACGCCGCGTTCCCCTGAGTTTATTCGTGTTAGCCGTCGCGAGGAATTGGTCCAAAGTCTCTTTCTACGATAGTATCAATGATGGGGCCGCGACCTTTTGGCGCGGTTTCCCCTCGTGCAATCAACCACCACCACCATCATCATCAGCGTCGTCGTCGTCACTACCACCGTTACCATCTCTGCATTCAAAAACACTACCCCAGCGTAATCATATGTAAACATACAGATACAGCGCCTCCCTCTTCACTCTACTCTTTCCTTCTTTTTTCCTACCCCTCTTTTCTTCCTCTCTTTCTATGACGACGCAGCGTGTCGTCGCGTGTCGTGACAGACGATCAGGGTTATCTCCTCTTATCTTTTAATTCTCGGATAACACTCGCTAATGGGACATCATGTACGTCGTCGGCGACGTCGTGACCAGCTGTACACGTTGTATCGGCATCCAATTGTCAACATGTACATACGTGACAAATAACCGGTACTACTATATTATTGCTGTGTCGCGTTAAACACAGCCTATGGTATACCGAAAGGGGGCCGACCAATGCCAATTCAAGCGGAACTCGACGACAAGCAGACTGTCTGTGAACCAGATCAATCGCTATTTTTTTTTTTCGTCTTTTTTTCGTTTAGATCGTATAAAAGAAAAATGTATATATCTCTGTTACCGACCGATGAAAACGGCCGATGTAACGCGGATGCTGATTATGTTTTTTGCAGGATAAAGAACGATATTTAGGTAACACAATTATTACATGTGTTACAATTGTTACATTATACTTTTTATCGAATTTCTAATCGGTCCTCGTATAAGTACTTAGCAAGTTGTTTTCCTTTGATTAAAGTCGAATCAGGCAGCGATTAAAGGGGCAATTACGTAACTAGCAGAATGACTGTAAGCAGAAAGGCGTTGAAATCTATAGTGGATAAAATTGGGAAGCTTTGACATTCTGACCTATGCCGTTAAGGCACGTATCTCTCATGTAGATAAGTACCAATCGAATTGTTTCAATGTGACGTACCTTCCTGGTAAATATTTGAGGTCAACTTCGACAAAGTTGCATGCATTTCTCGTTTACTCGAAATAAACGAGATAAAAAGATTACGTCTACATGCTGGCAATATATTTCGTACAGTCTTATCCAGTGTTGGGAGAAGCATGACTAGTAACAGCGAATTCCAACAGCATGGAAAAATTAAATAATAAAAATTAATACTATGCAACTACTATCTTTATATTCTTCTTCGTTTACTCATGCAGTTTCTATTCTCCAATAAGAAAATTTTTAATGGAATTAGATTTCATACTACAACATATTCGTCCAATAATCTGGAGAACCAACGTATAATAAGTAATAATATAAATTCACTGTTTACGAAGAAAAATATTTACTTTTGCGAACATAATTTCATATTATCTCTGAGCACCGCGATAATACAAATTCGAATAAGCTGCTCGAAAAATCACTACTTACAAAATCCGTAATTGTTGTTATTATTTAAATAATGGAAATTAAACCTCATAAATAATTTGTCACGACAAAGGAACCTTGAGAACAGATATTTATAACTATAATCAGTCGCTAAATTCTAGTAACGTAAATTAAAATTACCGCTACTATAACTTGACAAATCGAAGAAAGAAAAGGATAGTGAACATTTTTACAGATATTTTTTCTCTCATTTTACTCAACCGATATTAATGTTGTAATTGCAGGACTCATAATGAAAACAAAAAATGATCTAGGATATCTTGACTTATTTTCATATAAAAAACAACCGAAAATGTTTACGGTATTTTATAATACTATAAAAATCTTTATCATGGGATCCACAATTTCATAATTTAATTAGATATAGTTTTTCTGTTATGTAATTGAGATCGTACCGATTGTAAGATCGCTTCTAATATAAGTCACTTAAATACCGCCAATTAAATAACGTAATTAAATAATTAAGTCGTTTAAGAATCATTTCTGTTAGCAAAATGTACTGTGGCTCAAGAAAGTATTAGAATACTTATGCAAACTTCTAATGGATACATTGCATGTATTATACATTTCGAGATTTTATTAACAATGTAACGGAACACGACTAGCATGATTATATTAGTAAAATTTAAAATGAATTTAAAGATGTAAACATATAGAAGTTAGAAAATACTTATTGCACACAGAACTTACCAAGTAAGTATTTGAACAAATAAATATTCATTATATTAGTACATCACAATATTTACTGAGATCATCTTTATCATTAATTAATAATTATACATTTAAGACTATTATTCATATCGTATACTAATTTCTTACTAAATATATGTTTGCAACAAACGTTTTGTAACATACTAATATATTTTCACATTGGTTTCAAATTTTATCGATATAATCATGATAATATAAATGTTCCATAAACGATAAATGTTCAAGTGCTATCGTGAACCGCTATAAATTGAACTAATTTGCCTGACTGTACAGAGAATCCCGAACTTTTCAGCTGAAATACCGTCTTGACGTTTCTCGAAGAATCAAGGGATAAAAAAGACGTTATCATCACGTTATCGTCACGTGCTGGTGTTAGCTAATAAGAAGCTAGAGTTAGAGGATAATGAAGAAAATTGGCACGAGTCGCGCACGCGGTCCAAGTTTTACTCCATTCTAAAAAAAAATCGTTCCGTTGAAATTTAACTAGTTGAGAGACAAGTGTCGCGTTGCGAACAATACACAACTGATCTTATTGTATGCCCGGCTCGACCATGAGGAACTGGTAAAAATCAATGACGCATGGTTGGAAATTAGACGCTGCATCATCGTCTAAACTTACTCTATTTAAAGTATGTACATATACCAACATAAATCTATATTTTTCGCACACTTTTGCGCACCGGGATACGTATTACGCAACATACTTCAATATCAGGTAACCAAGAAAGTCCGTGCCGTTTCTAGGTTTATTTCTATAAATTTAAAACGGCAGAACTTTTCTTGACTACCTAATATTTCCCATACTTACAATTAAATGATACACGACAATAGTCTCACTGATTTCAACTATCACTTCCAATATTTTTGTCGATTTATTTAGAGTACTATACTGAAAGAGCAAAATCAAACAAATAATGTTGTATGTAGACTATTCAGAACAATCATATAACTTTCATTTCATGTATCTGTTTGAAAGAAATAAATATACATTAATAATGTTCGGATGCAAACTGTTCTTATTATTCAAAATAATGTATTGTACAATTAATTAAAGTTTTGTTATGTTTTGAGGTTTATAACATATTTTTATAACGTTCTACATTACATGTTATTACTTCATAACAATATACCGAAGTAATAATGTGGTAAAAAAGCAATGTCAGAAATGTCAAGTTTGCAAAAACACGTGGATAGGGCAAAAGCGATATTAACGTTTTATTACCTTCCTCCATAGATGGAGTTACTCACACAACATATTTACACAAAGTTATAAATAAGGAAGAAAACTGTAGTTATTAATGCAATTATATCTTTTACAAGAAATAGTAATTCTTTCTGATTCCATAAGATTTCTATCAAGAATTTCGGGTCCGATCGTAATAGTTCGTAAAAATCCGGCAAAATTCGACAAGTTTCGGTGTAATTCGGTAGTCATAGCATGTGCGTCGAATATAAGCGCGAAACCGGTATGTATATTTTTTGCTACTATACAAAGTAGGTTAAAAATATATGCAAACAATAAACGTATAGTACAAAAATATTTAACTTTTTACAAGTTACTGATTTCATTGTATATATGAAGCAGTGTAAAATTTTTAATATTATTAAATCCACAATATCTAATATCTTTTAAATTTATGCAAAGACGATAACTTAATGATTTTAAAAATCAAAGAAATTTGAATTTGAATATGAATATCAATTATAGATGTTTGTTTTATGTATTTATTTTGTAATTGCAAACAGTTCTTCTAATAATAAATATTAAAAGTAGATTTTTTGCGAAAAAGAATTAATGTAATAAGCAATGAAAATATAATCCAAAGAATCAACTACGTTTATATTAAAAATATAATATATAAAAAATTAATACAAGCTATGCTGGTAATCATTAAAAAATTGCATTAATATAATTCAATTTTTCAAATAAAGCAATTACCATAAATTACAAAAAATATACTTTTTCAGAGCATTTTTACTGTATTTTTATTGCATTTTCGACAATATACATACAGAGAACGTAGATCCTTCAAATAGAATAGTTATTTAAATCTGTATCGTAAATGCGGTTGCCGTTGAATTTACGCTCACAAAAGAATCGTTTAACCAACAAATGGCTGACGTCTAGCACGCTGAATATTTCAAAGTAAAAAGCGATGACAATTACACCGAATGATTAATATACATACAAATGATCACAAAAACAATAGAACATATAGAATGACAGAATCGTGAAACTCGAGATGTGTACCTAATTCAAATCGATCTGCTATTGTCAACTTAGTACATACACCTTTATCCGAGTTAAGACGACATTGGCACCCACCTCAAAAAGACAAGCTTCCTCGTTTTATTATATATAAACGGCAATGTTAAATAGACTATGAAATATACACTACAAGTTGGCAATATTTTGTTAAAGAGTTCAATGCTAATTCGCGCACTCACATGTATACCGGCAATCCTCCGGTACTGGCTAGTGTTTTTACGAGAGACGTTCTTTCGAGAAGGTACCACTGGTAACTGGTTCCTTCTTCGCGAAGTTTCGGACAGCTGAAATTGCAGGCCGAATCGATTGTTATGGCCTACAATATGACCGGCAACTAAACAAGAAACCATAGAAAATTCCCTAGGAAATGTTGCAAATTTTTCTATCTCAAGTCAAATTTCTATTTACAAATATAGGATCTTGATATTGCTTTATCACATAAATGACACAATAAAATTAATATTAATTGCATGTACAGATATTAAAAGAAGTTGTTATTTAGATAAGCATTTGCATCTTTATTTACATTATATTTTTCATAAGGAACAAGAGATCGAATTTGTTTTTAACAATAATAATGATTATTATATAAAAGTAATAGTTTACTTAGATTGAAATTTAAATTATCTAGATCTTGTAAATGCAATGTTGATATTAAACAGAAAATCATATATCTCATTTTTAAAAACTAAGTTAATATATTAATATATTAATTTCCATTATATTTCTATTATATAATTACTTTCATATTTAATACACAATATATATTCAGTTAATTTAAGCGTCGTTCTATAAGCAAAGTTACATATGTGAAAAATTCATTTGCAAAAATAGTAAATTCAAACTTCATAAAAGTATCTATGGGGTAAACGGACATCCTACTAATGATGTTTCGGGCTATGTAGTTTGATGGCACATGTATAACCCTTTTGAAACTTAAGTCATCTCGAATAAGAACATAACAAATGTATTTATGCTAGATTGATATTTTAAATTAGATTAACATTAAAACTTTGTAAACAGTAATAATAAACTGAACGTAAACTGATCTTTGACAGGTATTTCTATGATCATTGTTTATGAAATTTTGATGTAAAATGAATGTCATTTGCTCTATATGTAGCGATCAATTAATACAGTCTGATGATATTTTCTATACGAGATGTGGACACGTATTTCATCTGCATTGTTTAACGTCGTGGCTTGAAAGGTGAACAAATATTAAAAAATAATAGAGCAGGAAACACCTTGTTAGAGAGTGTAAAAGTGTATAAATTTTCTAATTTATTTTTTTTCCATGACAATATTCATAATTGTAAGTTGTTACTTTCAGATCAAAAAGCTGTCCACAATGCAGAGAGAAAGTTACACAGAGTAAAATTCATAGGCTTTATTTTACATTTTCAAGCAATGACCTAATAGTTGAGACTCAAGGCTCAACATTGCAAGAAAAAGTAGACAGATTGAAATTTCAAATTTTGTTAAAGGAAAAGGACATCCAATATTATTCCTCAAAAAATGTCACTTTAGAAAAACAAAACGCTGGCTTAAAGCAAGAAGTTCGGAAAGTAGAGAGTGAGATTAACAAAAAAAATGCAGCTATACATGCTTTGAAAGAACAGATAAATTATTTCAAAGAACAGAGTTCTCACTGTGATAACCTAAAGAGAGAAATTAGTCAGTTAAAAAATAAGATTGAAGACCTTAGGCCGTATGTAATTATTACATGTACATGTATCATATACTTTATATTATACTTATATCAATTTTTTGCATATTTCAGAATACAAGTATTATTACATGCTCCTATCAGTGATGTTAGTAAAATGGTTGGAAAAACTAAAGATCCTCAAACACTTACTATGTATATTTCTATCATGAAAAAGTTAGTAATGTTCAAGAATATGTTTTAAAAATTTATACTATTATTAACATATTATATTTGCAGAGAATTAATTGGGAGATTTAATAAATGTAAACAATTACGCATGAGTGTTAAAAAGCTGCAAGAAGAACTCTCTAAAGTTAATACAAAATCTGATACCTCATTAGAACAGTCAAAACGAATGTAAGATTTTAAAAAATCTATTCAATGTGGTAATTTATATGAACGGATATTATATACCAATATTATTATCACCTCAGGGACTTAGAAGAAAAGCTAGCATTTTCAGAGAGTAAAAATATAGCATTACAAAAACGAGTTAATGAATTAGAAGAGATACTTGACATCAATGAGCAGAGTAATAGTAAATTAGAAATCCAAATAGCAGAAGATGTAAACAATATTTCTATAAAAAATCCAACTGAAAAAACATCAAAAAAACACAGTCAAGACATCTCAAATAAAAATTCTATATTAAATTGCTCTACTAAACAAAAAACTGAAAAGGTTTGAAATTGAATAGAATAATACTAATGAAAGAAATTAAAATCAATGGTTAATTACATTTATCATGTATTTCTTTTATAGATATGCAATGCTAAAACCATACAACAAAAAATACAGGATTGTCAGGCAGATAATGATACAAGTGATTTAGAACTAGATTTAATAGATTGTAACTCCTCCAAAAATTCTTCAATAGAGTTTAAGAGATTTAAATTGTCAGAAGATGATATAAACGTTTCACATACAAGTCATAATAATAAATCCTCAAATAGTTCTATATCAAAGAAAAGAAAAAAAAATAATACCAAAAAAAAGGTATCTGACATTGAAGACGAACACGAGAGTAGTGTGATTGATCTTACGTAAGGAGTTCCTATAAGTACTGCATATTTTTTTATATAAATCATTATTTATATTTCAAAAGTATATATAGTATTTTATCATTGTAATGAATGGATCTTTTCTGAGTTTTAGAAAAATAAAATATTCTACTTTTATATTTTTTGGTCACTTATTTGATTTATGTTTAATATAGCAAAACAGGGAAAGCAGTTCCAATAAATTTTGTACCATTATTTTGTAATATGTATGTCTGAACATAAAATTTAAATCCTCCAAAAGACAATTGACACCTTTTATTTGGTCTTGTAAAAAAACAAAGTGTATAAAGGGCTATTTCTAATTCTGGAGTGGTTCCAATGAACATAGATGACCTTTTACGTTTTCCAATATAAGTGAAATATATTTCTAAAATGACAGCTTTCTAAAATTGTTTTAAAGTGATTTAATGAATATTATTAGTTTATAATTTGCATTTCTACTTACATTAACAAATTCCTTACTATGGCCAAATCCAAAATAATTAATTTTCTTTAATAATTCTCCATGGGAAAAGAAAATCCAATTATGAAGCCCTATAATACCTTTACGTGGTTTTCTTTCTCCTATAAATACATGTTCAAATCCAGAAGTACCATTTATATCTTTACTCCGAGAATATAAATGAAACCAAATTTGTTTTAAAATATCTTTATAAACTCGTATGTCATTTTTAAAGAACCCTTTGACTGACAAAAAGTACATAACATGTAACATTATGTCTGTTTCCATTAAATTATCAATAAATTCATTCTCTTCTAGATCTTCTTCTCTTGTTATGACTTCTGGCTCATAAGTATCCAATTCATAATTATCAAATAACTTTACAAGAGATCTTATCGTTGGTATTAAAAATATTTTGGTCGATATATTTAACAACCTAAAGTTATAAAAGCTAATTATGTTTGAAATTATTAACAAAAAATTAGAAAATACCTTTGTGGAGCATTATCAGTAAAGTTTTTAAAGCTCATATTTCCTTGATAATTTATATACACATGGTTGAATAATTCATGAGAAAACTTATTAAATAATTCTTCTGATACCATCATTAATTCTACATCACTTGTTAAAGACACCTCTGTAGCAGTACAGAAATCTATGAGACGAACAAATATATATAAAGATATATAAGATGAATAAATATTTAAATGTTGTTTTATTTCTATTTTGTAATTACCGCCTATTTGATAAGTTGTGAAAGGACTTATGCCTGAAATATTTAAAATAGCTAGGATGTAAACAGAAGTTTGAAACATCTTATTTAACATTTTTCTAAAGTAACATATTTTAGTTTTAAATAGTAAACAGGTTTTAAATAGGTTATGTCAAATGTTTCTCCGTTATTTGAAAATCTTATATTTATTATACATATTCCAATGTAAGATAAAGATTATATATACTGATAATTAAGATTTAAAAAATAAAAAATGGAAGTTTCCATTTAATTTTAAATTGAATAATTGATAATTTTTATAATGTATAATGACTATTATGTAATTTATTATAGAAGAAGATTGTACGAAAATTAAAAAATTTGTATAAAAAACCTTAAATAAATAAAGGTATCTATTTTTAAGGTCTTATAGTTCAAAGATAAGTAAAACATAAGTAGAATATGATTAATATTAAAAAGGAAATTATTTTAAAATATTGATATAACATTAAAATTCAGTTAAAACCATTTATATTGTAATTTTTTAACGTTATACTTAACGGTTATATATGTATATGCAATAATTACTGCAGAGTATCGAATATACCGAATACGAATTTTGTTTACAAATGGTTGACATTCATTTACGGTAGTGCGTTTTTAATTATAAAAATGTCAAATCGAATGGAATATATAATTTCGCCGTGGGAAATTGAATTATATATACAACATCTACAAATTTCAGAACTTGAAGATGTTGGAACGAAAGGGTTAATTTTTCTTAAACATTACAAATATTTCTTACACAATATAGCTATAACTTGACCATTATTTTCAGCTGGTTTGAATTTCATAAAAAGTTGATGTTATTAAACCAACAAAGCGTATTAGAAATTAGCGGCTTGCGAGAAGAAAGTACTAAGGAATGGTTTGTTTCTTTTAAAAAGGTAAATAAGATATATTTTAATAAAACATGCAACTATCTGTTATGTTAATATTACTTTCTTCCCGTATAGATTCCTGTCCTTATATACGAAGCTATACAAATTGATATATGGAAACATAAAGTATTTCCACTTTTGATTGAAATAAATGAAGAACCAAAAAATACTTTTATGCTTTACACTGTATTTTATCACGAAGATATTGCCGTTTCATTATTAGAAAACGTGTTGTTTCATTGTGAAAGTGCAGAAACTATAAATGATTCTGCTCTTGACCTTGTCGATTATGCTGTTAAATCTGTATCTTTACTCCTCGATATGCCTGTCATCGAAATTTATGAAAATGTAAGAGACCCAAAGTAAGTGAACTGACACTCGAATTTTTATGTCATTTTAGTAAGAAAGTAATATTTTACATGCTGAGCAGTAATGGTAGTAATTGTTGCAATTAGCTCATGTCTTGAAGAAATATTTGAGAAAAAGAAAGAATTTGAATTTGATATTGGTATACGTTGCATTTCGATTCTCCGTTACTTGGCCGAATACGTAGATAATTTACCACTGTGTGTATTATCGCGACTGTTAGCTACTCATGATGTGCCCTATTTACTTGCTGAACTCATTGAAAGACATCCGTGGAAAAAGGAAAGTACAGAAGGTAACTATCATTACATAAGTATAAGAAAATTCAGAGTACAATAAAACTGTTTACTCTTCAGGTGAAAATATGATATATAACAGTGGTTGGAGAAAAGTAAAGTCAGGTGAAGAAGGAAAAATTTCTAAAATAGAAGGACAAGTTTGGCTTGGTTTAAGGGAATTATTGCTTAATACAAAAAGTGCACCTTATTATGAAATTACTGATCATAGGTTTTCTCAGTTATTAAAGGTATTTTAACATTATACATTGCATTATACGTTTAACATTATATGTGTTGTATTCAAAGAAAAGAAATTATGTTTTGCGTTAGTTACAGAAATATTTACACGAATGTGTACTGGATCAAATTTCACCTTTAATAGATCTAAAAAGATGGTTAAATTATTTAAGTGTATCATCACCTAATGGTAATGCACTGCGAGCAGTAAATGTGGAACTTATACCACAGGTTGAAAATTATCCAATGAAATATTTGTTTAAATTTTTTAAAATATTAAGCAAATAACCAAATTGATATTTTACTAGATAAAATCGTCAATAATAGAGAAATATCATAAAAAGTGGAAAAAATTAGCAAAACATCAATCAAAATTTATATACACTACAGACGTTGATTACATTAAAAATGCTGCTCAAATTTTAAGCGATGCATATGATTTAGACAAACTGGATTGCATCGATGTTAAAGAATGCCCTTTATGTCATGAAGAAGCAAAAAAACGTTGTTCTAAATGTAAAGAAGTTTGGTACTGCGGAAGGTATAGATTTTTTTCATATGTCTATAAAATAGTACTATTTTTTATTAAAACAATATCGGATCTATTATTCCAGAGAGTGTCAAGTAAAAGATTGGGTGAAGCATAAGAATATTTGTGACAAGATAACAAAAAACATGGAATGTGAGAAAGACTAATTTCGAAATTTGTGTCTGAAAAAAGAATATTTAATTATATTTTCAGTATTTATCCAAGAAATAAAGAAATTAAAAATATAAAAATATTGAAATTAATTCCCCTATTATACGAATATTAGAAATACTTAGGATTAAATAAATAATACGTACGAATTTATATTAAATATTTAATTAAAAGATCTTAATGTACAGAGCTTTGTTTCACATATTCCATTACCACGTCTTTTGCAGGAGTGTCTTCTCCAAAGTCCTAAAAGTAAAAGGAATCATTTAATAGAAAAGATTATTAAAAAACAATTAAGTTACTAATATTAAATTGTTAAAATCAGGCAATTATTAGGCATTATTACATCATAATTTGTTAATTAAATGGGTTCTCTCAGTAGAGGGAGCCTTTGCTCTCATCACATAGTATCATTAAATTTGCACATTGCATTTAATATTAAAAAGTTAATTATATTTTTATATGTAGTACAATTTATACCTTTACAACAACACAGGAGCACCCAACAACTTTTCGAGCTTTACCAGCGCAGTCAATTTTACATAAACCAGCCCATTCACCTAGTTTCTTATTATTGTCTACCCGGATAAAGGGAATCTGATGTTCATTGCACAATGCTTGTACTAGTTTCTTATACATAGGTTCGTCACAATTTTCTGCCAAAATGCAAAGCATGGCTTGCCTCCTAGAATATAATAAAAGAAATGTAAACAAATATAATTTTAATATTATACAGGCTATAGAATAGAATAATTCTTTAATATATCAAATAGGGTTATAGACAGCATTATTAAATTTTGTAACGGATTGCTTCTCAGTAGAATGATCCTAATATATAGTCATATAATGATATATAAAGGTTTGCAAATTTGTTATTTCATGAAAATATATGTAAGTTATTTAAGTAAATCATTCAATAAACTCACTTGTCTAGTGCTTTGGCAGCTTCATGAAGACCATGTACGACACCATCATGAATAAGTGCATTTTTAAGAACTTCTTGAAGGGCTGTATTTATATCCATTGCACCTCCTGCTGCCATTGCAGAAGGCACATCGTCACTAAGAACAAAAATATAATTACAGTTTATTTACTTGACTCTCCATACAAAATTTTTGACATAGGATTTTGTGGTTATATGATAACTTTATGTAAAAAATTAATTTCAATAAACATCAATATTCAAAAACAGTTTATGAAATAAAGGTAATAAATGTTTACTATCGTAACTTGATACTTTTACAGCTTTAAATTAAGGTTTTTAATAAAAAAACCTTCATATCAATATCTTTATAACAAACATACAAAACACTTACTTCTCAACGTCTGACATATTTTTGAAGGACTAGGGAGCTGAAATAATAAAATGAAATTAATGATTCTGATTCTAGCTTCACATTTTAAGATATTTCCACGTAAAAATTATGCTGATGGTATTATAATAAATTGATTTCTAAGTCATCGCCTTCCAGCGTGCTTCTACTTACCTTTTCTTACGAAGAAAGAGAAATGGAGTTTGAGTACGTTATATTCAGGTTACGTCTACGTTAGCTCTGATTGGCTGAGAAGGAAATATAAGTGACATCTATAGAATGTTTCCAAAAGTTCATAATTCGTCATTTTGCACTTTCGGTAGGAGAGAAAATAAGTGTTCATACTTATGGTTTTGGTTGTAGATAAGTATGAGAACGACAAAATCGTGCAATAATGAAATTAATTGTTTTTATGTCAGATAGAAAAGTAGATATGAACTTTTCCATGGAATCGTGTAATTAAATAGGGTCTTGTAGACTGAAACTCAATGAGTTTTTGTCTATACTAGTGTGTAACCAAACTCCATCCCTCCGGACCTCAATAATCCTAAGGAACTGTCATAAAACTAAGCATTTGTATTGTACCGTTAGGGCCCTTAATCGTTATTAATGCGTTATTAATCGTTATCGAACGCGACTCTCCGCGAACGGTCGAACATATAGGTTCTTGTATATACTAAATAGCAACCACACAGGGTATATCCCCAATTTTATAAATTTTTGTATATGCTAACGTTTGTTCCCTTCAGTACTTCTTCGCATGGTGTAGCACTAGTCCAGGAACAACCAAGACCATGACTGCGTGGGTACTTTCATTTCCTCTCTGTGTCGGTAATTTACGTTCCATTAAAGGTTTCATTTATTTTATTATAGATGCCGTCCTATACCTCACCTATGATATAGAATGAAACTTGAATGCATTTTTTTAAAAAATGAGATGGATTATAGAAAAGAATGAACAATTAAAATGTTTAGTTTTGCAGGGCTTTATTTTCCTAAGGTAACCGTTAAGCATCTTAACATTCATTAAATAAAAAATTATGCTTACAAACTGTACATTCCAACATTAAAGAAGTGCATATAAATACAATTCCTATCCAAAACTTTAACGGAGACATCACTATTGCTTTATGTATGCTTATCTAAATATCTTAATATATTTATATATACAATAATTTTACTCTTCTCTACCAATAACTATACCTACAATAGTTAGGTACTTAATTTATCTGTTGTACGTATTTATTTTATAGTTAACATTTATCTTATATATTACACTTAAAAAGAACCATTAATTACACGCGTATAATAGATCTACCAATAATTAATTATCGCTGAATGCTTAACAAAAAGTTTATATAATCTTTCTAAATAACGTTGGAAATTATCTATTCCTTTAAAATCTTTAAAATAGCAGTATAATTTACAATTGCTTTTATGCACTGGTATGCCTATTGCATATCCTACGCATGATCTAATTTAACAAAAAATTGTTCACGTTGTCACAAATGAAAAACAATGAATTCTTTATGCTACGTTGGTGGAGAGTATCTGTGGTAAGGCCAACAATAATGTGGCGGAGGTGGCGGTGGTGGCGGAGGCGGTGGTGGAGGTGCCGATGGATGTTGCGAACTCGATGGTCCTGTCGGATACAGATGATGAGTATGATGTGTATGATGAGGATGACAATTCGCGCCTGTACCTCGACTCGATTGAGATGCCTCCAACGTGACACCAGCTTGGGTCTGACAAGCCATCATCAATCCATGGAAGTCGAACTTGTACGCGTATCGTTTCCCGTGCACTTTCGTCATGATATTTTTGTCGTAGTAGTATCTGCAAAACAAATACATTTGAAATATAATACAGTAATAAAATAACGAATCATATAGATAGATAATAGTGAATAATAGTAACAGCGATAAAAAACTGTAAGGTAAGTTCATTCTTTTTCATGTAATCATAGGACGCACCTTCCCTTCAATGGGGAAGGTAGGACACACGAATTCTTTTCGTTGAACGAACTTAAGTACCTATCATATTTCAAATTATATATGTAGATTGCTGTAGGTATTGTAGGTTGACCAACAATAAGTGAAATACGAACTATGTAAATAGAATAAGGTGTTAGTATTAATACCATTACTAAATGTTTTATTGGTACATATAACGGCTTACAACTCTAAAACTAAAATCAAAAATATTAAAGATGAAGTCATGGAGAGCAAATACAGTAGCTATCTTACTCCGCTAAATGTATAGACATCTTTTCATATCTACTGCGTAAATGTAAATATATTTAATACTTTATCTACCGGAAGCCTACTAATAGGCTTTTCAATGCTAACGCTTATCGGCCGATAACCTATTAATCAGTTTTCCGATGTCAACACTTACCGACTGGAAGCTTTTATATTTTATATTCGCTTGTTAGTAACTGTATAACAATTCGTACATATCCTTGCAAATTTAAAAAATGTTTATCGTTTACCATGGATCAAGATAAATGAAGATGAGGCGTTCTGCTTAGATAATTTGTCAGTTTGTAGCGTAGTTATTTGAAAGTATTATACATATATTAATTTATAAATAGTTATATTACATAAGATAAATATAATAATGCTAGCGTGACAATTATAAACGATAATAAAATTACACTGCTTTGAAACAAAAGAAGTTAGAATGACATAAAGAATAATCCCTCACGTTTTGATTTTAATGTTATAGAGTTTTACAAATAGGCACGTATAGGCTTCGCGAAAGCTAAGACCGGAACGGTACTACCGACGTGTCCATGCCCAACTAAGTTGATCGTTAGTAAGTGGCAACCTCAATGGGTAAAGTGTTAATATCTACACCGAAGTAAGTACTTACATAAACATTTAATACACTTCAAACATACATATGAACATACTTATAACAAAAAAAAAAAATTAAAAATCAGAAAACTCGTGAATAAAATTTCCATTTGATTTAAGAAAGTCACGAAGGTAAGTGAAACTTCAGATTTCTATTTACCTGAGTGCTCGCGATAATTTGTCGTAGTTCATGTTCGGTTTGCTCTTCCGTTCGCCCCATCGACGCGCGACTTCGTCCGGATCGGTAAGTTTGAACTCGCCGTTCGAGCCCTCCCACGCGATACAGGATGAATTGGACGAATCCGAGAGCAGCTCCAGCAGGAATTGCCAGAGTTGAACCTGTCCGCCTCCGACCGCCCCGGAACCCACAGCTCCAGCTGTCGATCCAATCAGGGAGCAAGTTCGTTGGAGGAGGCTGAACCTCTCTGCGGACAAGAAGCAGAAACACGCATGCACCAACAGGCCGTGATTTCCTCGAGGTCGATTCGTCGAAACCTTGAGAGTATAGCGATGGTTGCGATCATCCACTGCCTGTTATCTCTCCTCTCTTCTTTTATGTATTTAATTTATTTCATGTTTGTTTCAACAGTGCTTTTCTTTGTGAATCTAACCGAAGTTGGGATTTGAAATTGTACTGGACGAAAACGAAAGAATCTTGGTAGCTGCGGAGGATCAGAGGAATTTGACGGCATCAGGATCATCTTAAGAAAAAATTTATCAACTAATAATATTAATGAGGTGATAAGTTACGGATTGTAGGGTGTAAATTTCTTTTTCACAATTTTATGTTATACGGTGTAATCAAATGAGTTGCAATTTATCAAGTATGTTTATAAAGTTTTATTTTCATTCTTCGTTTTATTATCAATCTTATTGTGTTATATCTGTTACCGTCAGAATTTTTGTTTTAGTAATGTAATTTGAAAAAATTACTATCTTGTGTCTTAAAAAATCACGTTAGGTTCAGGTGCCTAATTTTTCTCCCCCGAAAACATTTTTGGCTGTTATCCATAACTAAATCAATTTTTTTAATCAGTGGAAATTTGTATAATTACCTTGAAAACTTAGTAACGAAGATCCGTAATCAATGTTTTATAAAAGTTCATACGAACAAAGTAAAAAATATATATGTAACTGTATGCATTTTCTAGTTGTTAAGAAAAATGTTCCTAATTTCGTTCCCTTACTTTTAGCAAAAAAATGTTTATATTATTAAAACCACGACATAGTCAAGTGTATGCGTACTCTGGAGGTAATTCAAAGCCGATTTTCTCAAAAACAAAGCCTCGAATGAAACAAATTTGTTCCATATCTTCGACTTATTTTCTCATGTACGATCACCTCTTTCGGGTTGTACCATCAATATAGGGACACCCTGTATATATATGAGACAAATGATGATTCTATACAAAGATTATATACAAATTACTTAATTTGTGATATAAATGTGCATTGTTTGTAGCACCGTTCGAAACACCCGGTGCATCTAACCCACATTTCTGCCCTCATATCATTTGAAAATTGATTGTCACATATAAAACTGACCACATTTTCATTTTCCTCGCTTGATGACTCTACTTCAAAATTCTTCCTGAAAACACGCGTAGAACAATGAAATTAGACACAAAGCTATTTTTTAATATAATTGCCAGTTCTAAACGATACGTGATAGAACGAGATCGCCAGTTCGGAATATAAAAATATACTATAATAAACTATACTACACAGCGCCAAAAATAAATACTAGAGTCACATACTTTGGATTTTGAAATACAACTTCAAATATTAAGAAATAATATAGTGTACTAGTCGCGAAAAGAAAAAGCGTTACAGCAGAGTCTGAAACGACGAATTCCTTTGTTTTTTCCGTAACTTAAGCAACGGCATTTCTATTTTCTATTCCAAGCGATTTACAAGCTGGGACACCTAACAACAAAGATCGATCAGGGGACGAAATTAGGCACGCGGACAAAATTTTCGCTCCTTGCCCTATTTCAATATAATTTGAATGGCGACGAAAATATCTATAAAAATTACTTACATGAAGTAAATTGTTATAATATTAGCATACAAAACGAAATTTGATAGATTAACTCAATAGAGTAACTTAAATTTTCTCTCGTGAACTCTTTCTCTACAAAGTTTTATGAATGTGAAAAAAGTATTTTCGTAAATTTTTAATTCGCGAGAAAGTTAACGCTATATAGTAACAGATACCGTTGTAAAGAATGGCAGCTGCCGAAGGATGGAATCTGGTGTCCTGCTGAAGATGCAACGGATGTGTTTGAATCCTCCACATTACGCGTCGAACTATGTCGTCTAATCCTTCACCGCGTGAGCAACGGTGATCGGCTGGCACGTTATCAATCTCATTACGGCGGTACGTAATACGAAAATCATCTTTCTTTATTGTTTAATTTTCCAATTTTTTCGATATTAACTCAGATTTAACATTTATTTTCAAGATAATTTGCCATAAATTTGGAGATCGATGAGCATAAACGATTGTTCTAATAACAAATTTTATTATAACGATACAGTGATCTATCCGAGATAAAGTTCCATTTTTAAATTAAAATACCATAACATCTGATTCACAAGCGTATCGTATGAATCAAAAAGAATATAAATATTCGATTTCCCTGGATCCGAATCATTTTTTGTTTCTTTTGTTATTTTATCTAACCACTTCTAACTTCTTTAACGTTCCATTAAAATTGAAAAACGGTACCTATTATGTATCTATACACTACATCACAATATTGTGTATTTAAAGGATCAGTGATAATTTAAAGTTTTCCCGCAATAACGAGTAAAGACAGTCCTAATTTAAAATAATAAAAATAATATAATAAAAAATAAACCACATGACGTATTCGTTGACGTTTCTTTATACGCACAAATTTGTGTACATATATGGACGTATCGTACGAAATTTTGATCCGCGATAAAGATAAAGCGTGAATTCACACAGAATAAAACGCACCAGACGGAGGACAGAGAGTAACTGAGCGACCTTTGCCCCCGGTGATTTCAGCCCTTATCGCCCCCACTCTGACTCCCGTGAACGGAATGCTTTTACACGTCTGTACAATACTAACTCCAACTACTTTCTCATTATCGTAAAGATACAGCTAATACAATTAATAATCAAATTTAAAGAATTTGACATTTTCAAAGTTTTTCAAATTTTATATCTTTGTATCAATAGATACTTTCATTTTTGGATACACCCTTAATCTAATTCTTTAAAAAAAATTGTGAAAATTTCTTGATTAAAATAATTGCCTACTTTCGTTTTTTTCCGACAGTTGTAAGTGACTTTTTCATGAATTTATTACTTATTCGGAGTTTGATTGACTGTTCGATATCCTTCCCTTCCCTTCTCTTCCTTCTTGTCTTTATCAAATGTAATTTTACGAAACCTACGTCACTTGAACGAAATTATAAAAAAAGGAAATAACATACCTGTATCTATCGTACAACGAAATGAATAATTGAAACCGCCGACCGTTTTCGCAATGTAAATTCAAAAGTATGCACGAAATCTGATTTCCAAAATTCTATAAACCTATCAATTTATATTTTCTCCGAGCATAAATCTTGCCTATACCATACAATACGAATTCAGAATTCCGAAAGCGTTGTTTCAAACGTCGTATTAAATAACTTCCAATCAGTTTCCAAAAATTTACGAAAGAATTTTATAGCTCGAAAAATGAAGTCCAGACCACGTATTACTTGTAAGCAAACATTTTAAATCTTATTCAAATAAAGATCATTTTCGATCGATTACCGCAAATCTATCCGTATAAATGATTCTCTTCACCTTTTCAGATAACCCAGTAACCTTTCCAGAAAAAGAAACGAAAGAAAGAATATATGTGTATATGTGATGATTTCGCTTGATGCAGGTTTTAAGGTGTTTTTAGTTTCGCGGCGTACGACGATGACGCCTGAAATTATCCGGTATACGCCGGGAGATTCGGGGGATGTTTCGCGCTCATCAAGAAAACAATATAGCCGCACCCCGTGGCGAGCTTACCATCCCTAGCACCGTTAGAGTTTGCTATCCCCTCCCTAGACAGTGTAGATGGCAAAGGAGAAGGGTGGCAGCGGTTACTGCGAGGCCGTAACCCCAGGGTGGCGGTGCTACCACCTTTCCGCCGCCCTAAACACTCGATGGTTTATTCATGAGAGCTCTCTCACCACGATAACACTGATTCGTTTAATAAACGGCCGCTGCCGGGCGCGGAGTGTGCCCCAAGAGCACCTACAACGTTATTCAAACGGACGATATATCTCGGAGGCTTACGCTGCCAAGACTCTTGCCTCTTCTCGCTTTTCATCCGTCGTCGACCAAAAGGCGGATCGCTCTTTTTCTCTTACACCAACTCCGTATCACCTCTAGTTACAGCTTCTTGCTCGCGCGCGCAAAACGCTTTAACGCGAATAACTTTTGCACGCTTCGAGCAAAGTCAGAGAGGTAAGTACTTTTTGTCCCAAGTTCTGCCTCCACGTTTTCATGTGTGTTGATTCCTTTTTATCTTTCTCTCGTATTAGAACTATGAAATCTGATTGAATTGATCATATGGTCGGCGCGATAAAATTATAGAGGCAACGAAGTTGAATTTATTATTTGTATGAACGTATTTTTGTATTTTCGTAGTTGATGGAACTTGGATTTTATAGTTTTGAAAATAATTACGGAACTAATTTGATTGACTCTGTGAAATGAATTTCGAGGAAATTTTTTGTTGTCAGATCTGCTTCCACGTTTTCAAGTGTCTTTATGCTTCTTATCTTTTTTTTTTCTCTTTTGTATTTTTAAAGTTCATTTCCAAGCTTAACGGTCGAAACTTGATTTTTTTTAAGATCGAAATTAATTATACGTATACAATTTAATTGCGCTTCGATTATTTAATATTTGAATTTCTTATTTTCGATTTGATAGAATTACGGAAAAAACAAAATTAAATATATTGTTCGTGATCAAGGTAAAATAAAGAATCGATAATACAAGTGATCAAAATCTAGTTTTCATTAAATCGGAAGTCCGTGGTGGGTGAAAATAAACGAAGGGAGCAACGAGACTATTATCGTCTACGATATTTATTTTTCTGCCGGACCTTTCTTATCTCTAATAGATCGCGCCCTCGTTAAAACCTAAGATAAGGTTGAAATGTTCGCCAGTGGACTAGGACCTACCCTAGGGAACGGTTAGCCTCTTCCGGTCACTTTCAATCCAACCTGGGCCCCTATTAACCTTCCCTAAGCTCCATGAATCGCGCGTCATTTGGATTTACTGCAGGAATTCAATCCGTATTGCTCAGCTACACCGACTTTTACGAATTATAATAAATGACATCGATATGTTAATTTCTAACTTTGAAAAAACACAAGAACTTATATTGAACACCGCTTTATATGTTCTACTTATAAGCACAATTAATAAATAATTTACTAAGTGGGATATGTTACTAATTGCATAAATATTATATAACAGGTATTATATCGAAAGCCTATTATAAAATTCGCAATTTGTCAGGGTACTATAGCTAAATATTTGGAAATAAAAATAATAGAGGATAATATTATATAGTTCGTTTTGTGAATCAAGATAATACTTATGCTCTTTTTACCTTGGATACGGTACAATAACACTTGTTGTTTCATATATCGATAACTTGAATATTGAAATTTATTACAATCGTTAAAATCTTTGTATTAAAAACAGCATGTTATATGAGTGGAAAAGCTAGAACATTTATACGTATATTACGATTATGGTTACTTACCATCAATTTTCTCCTCTTGCAACAAATCCGGAGTTTGTACACCAGTTGCCTGGAATTGAAGGTAACCAAGGTGTCGTGCCAAAATTTTTCCACCAGGAATAGCTTGCCAATAATCAGACGATAATTTTAATAGCTCTTTGCCAGTTGATGGAAATTTAATTGTACTCGGTGATGGTTTTATGGAAAACACCTGGCTGCACCATGAAATCCAGGATGCAATGTGGTTTGAGTTCCATTCCGACGGATCTAAATGCATAATAATATTAATTCTTTCGATTAATTTCTTATTCAGTAAGGATATCTTCCTTATCTGATGAACGATTTCAAATATATGCTGCATTTCTATAGTAGATAACAATGATCATTTAAATCCTATAATTATCATCTAAATAAATAAATACTCTCTTTGTCTATTCCAACGAATAATACATTTAAAAATAAAAATAGTTACCAGATGGAACCATCACGGGCTCTGATTCCATATCGTTTTCTTCGATTGTTTCTCCTTTTACGACATTTAATTCGCTGCCACATCCATATTGATTCTTAACCGGTGGCATAAATCTCAAGCTTGCTTGCCAACATATCGTCAAATCATGCATTTTTTTCAGAATCCTACATTCGTCGATAATAAACAAGAAAGTTGGATCCCTTAATAACTATATATTTGTATCTTGTATGTTAAAATATCTGATCTTCCTCGAGTGTCTTTTCTGCATGTTTTTCGTAATACGAAAATTATACCTTTGTCGATCCGCTTTTGATCTGCTTTTGATTGGACTGCTTGATACAATCTTTCGGTTCGTCCGCGAGAAATTGTCATACGGTTTCATTTCCCACGACCAGCTTATATGACTCGTGATCTCCACAAACTGTTCATGATTCATCGAATACATATGCAATATGTAGGTGTAAGAGTGTAGGTATATACATAAGCTGATCGTTTATTTTTACGAATCACTCCATATTTTAGGATCGATATTCTTCTTTGAAGTACCTAACAATGTACATAGATAACACTTTAGAGTATGCCCTCTCAATCTAATCTTCAACTTGTATCTGTCATTCTTAGCTTGACACTTTGTATTAACAGATATAAGTAATACATCTCGATCAATAAGATTGATCACATTTGTTTATTTTTGCTCAAACATGAATACTATATCTATATCTATATAGCATACTATCTGTATCTATAAATATTTTTTAAAAACAATTTCATTTATCTCTTTCTGATATTAGATTTGGTTTTCTTTTTATAATATCAAACTTGAATCATGCTACTTTTCAAAATTGCTCTCAAATTATTTTCGTCGAATTCTAATCATCCAAAAATACTCTTA
The DNA here is from genome assembly GCF_910591885.1 of Bombus terrestris. NCBI lineage: Eukaryota > Metazoa > Arthropoda > Insecta > Hymenoptera > Apidae > Bombus > Bombus terrestris. The sequence continues at coordinate 13,427,481 of NC_063274.1, forward strand.
TGTGTAGCAAAGCAGCAGGTAAGTCACTGTTGAAATCGTTGTGACTCGCGCATCGGTCGATTCATGCGTTTCCTTGAAACGAGCCACGTGCGTCATCGGGGCTCGCCGATTTCTCCGATGAATCCTTGCAGCACCACTGACCCTGTGTTGTATCAGTTTCGAACGAGAAACCGGATGGTCTACGTTCCCCGTTTCCCCGGATATAGACACTTGAATAATATGGTCAACGAATCGAATGTTCCAAGTGTTAGTTAACAATTCGCGATAGTTGTCGATTTTGAGAAATGTGTTCTGGTGTAATGAGTTAGGGATGCACTACTTAAGTTGAGATAATTAGGAGTATATTTGTAAACTTGTGAATCGTAAATACACTTTAACGTGCGTTAAATATTAAATATTAAAATATTAAAATATTAAAAATTAAATATTAATATTAAAATTGTTAAAATTTCAAGTACATATAGGTATTATTAATATCTACATTTGTGTTGATAATAACTGTGTGATAATGCTTATTTTAAGCTAATATGCAAGTGTTGTTTATTTTAAAATGGTAGATTATGAAAAAGATTTTTCTCTGCTGCCTGTCTTACTTTTAAAATTTTGACGGATATTACGCAATATGACGAAATACATAATTTTATTTGACGTAAGTAAAGTCAAAAACACTAAAACATGTATAGTTTATGTATGTCTCTATGATAGTTGTTTGTAATTCAGATATTACATATGTTTAAATCTTCACACAAGCAAGATGAAACATAAAACTGAACACAAACAGAATAATTATGTATATAACACCATACACTTATGACTAATCTATACAAAAATTGAACATAAAATGTGTATAATTAATTCATCCGTAGATGAACAAAAAATGCTCAAAAATGTTAGAAATCAGCGATGATAACCAAAGAATAAACGAATTCAATTACCATCAGTCACACGTGTTTCTCTGTCATAAAACATCACATGTCACACAACACGTCTGACGCGAAAAATTCTCACACTATTCTTCACTGATTGTCACTTAGATTCCTCTTCTCACGGATGACTACGCGCGAAGGTTGATGTAGAATTGCTGGTAAATTTTCCAGATTGTATCATCACGTTCCAGACGAACACACTGTCCGTGAATGGAGCTGGTGCTGAAGGTCCGATTGGCGGAGTACGGATTCCCGGAACCAAGAAGGAGACCGGTCGGTTTCGGGGCGTACATCGCCAACCGCTGAATCACGTTCAATCGGCCATCTTTACCTATTTTTTCTTCTCTTTTTTCTTCTTGTTTTAAGCGATCAGACGAGTCAGCCTAACCGTTCGCGATGTAACCTTTCGAACGGGTTGCCTAACGTATTTTTTTGCCCATTATGATGGAGTTCCGTTTGCGGTTTTGCGATTCTATTGGCCCCAAAATGGAATGGACGCGGTGCATTTCTCGTGATTCGCAAAGCTTTTAGTGGCAACGAGCAAACCGCCTTCGAAAGAACATCTGCTCGTTAAAAAAAGAATCGAAATTCCTTCGGTGTATCATTTATCTCTTTCATTTTCAAGGATGTTGTAGAGTAAAGATGTTTAGATAGTCATTAGTACGAGTAGAAATTGTTGGAATTGCGTACAAGGAACTTTTAATTTATAAATTTGTTAGAGCACAGCAACGTTATGTTATATTACTAAAAAAGCTGAGAAAATTAATTTATATCAATATATTTATATATCATATTCTGATAGTTCCGACGGGATTTATTTCGAAATATTCATACGTTTATTTATAAGGAAAGATAATTCCATATAATAAAAAATTATTATTTTCTTATCTGAATATTTACAATTTAAACAATCAGTCTGACGTAATATTCATTGCGTTATAATTACTATTAGGTATTTTATTTTATTTACTATACATAGTCTTCGGCTATCAATTTAGGACGGACTTCCGGTTTTACATTTTTCTCTTTTTTCCTACATGAAAGTAACTCTCACACTCTCCCTCTCTTCGCTTATACCATATGCATTCAGTCTACAGACTATTGTTATACTTAATTGTAATAACAAGTATACAAATATTTTGTGAGACGTCCTACACAGAATGTTCGCCTACAGGTGTCAGGAAAATTAAGGGGCAACTTTTGAAGTCTAAATAAGACGAAAATCAAGAATGAAAAAATTGTGTTTTCGGATTTGTTTTTTAGTTATTGACAATTAAAAATCGGCTACAGTATCCCTGCATACGAGCAAACCTCCTTACACGAACGATGGGAGATCAGCCTAAGCAGTGGGGCGTACAGTGATCCTCAAACCGAACGACATATAGGCAACAGCTTACCTCGTACAAGTCGTACAGAAGAAGACTATGATATTCAGAGACGTAAACGACCATTATGTAAATTGAACATTAAACCTGGTTACTCGAATCCAGTTACGGAAGTTGACAAAGTTAATGTAGAAGATAAAAGATTGTTTCTGGTACGTTGAGTTTAATGACTAGTATATACTTTTATATTATATATGAAATAATTATAACAGTTATAATATAACTGTGACAACTATACGAATCATGACAAAGAAATTATGCATTACATAACTAAAATATCATTTAGATCACACTTCTATCGAATAATCTTCCACCACGACTTGCAAAACAGTTAAGATGGAGAAGACATTGGAGAGATACTGAACTAGTATGAACTTACTATTCATATGGTATCCTCGATTAGTCGCATTTGATATTCAAACATAGACATGAGTTACCGAACAATGATAACCCAAAGAAAGCTCTTGTAATACACAGGTGACAGAAAGAACTACTGGTTTTTGATTATATTGATATATCAATATAGTCAGTGGATACTCTTACATTTGTAATCACTTTCCACACCATTTTTCATCATATACACTTTGTGAAATGTTTATATTGTAGAGATTATGAAAAGGAAAAATTAAAAAGATTATGCTTAACCAAATGTGATTTATAAGTTCAGTATGATGTATCATATCCTCCATGAGATCAGCTGGCCACGCTTACATGTAAATTTGCATGAGCACAGAGTATATGTAATTACAAGTTGTACTCTCTCTCTATGTTATACACAAACTTACCACAATCATTGTAATCCTACATATAGTCAAAACTAACGTGCCTATCGTAATAGCATACAATACCAAATAGCGTAAATAACTAATCACTTCTTTTGCGTATCTAGGAAAAAGAAAAATCATTTATAAACTATTAAATGTCGTTAATTCATACGTTTATCTAAAAAATAAAAAACCATATATACTATTTAATTCATATATTATAAAATATTACCTTTACCTTCTTAACAGTAACCTCTTAACAGTATTTGCTTTTTCACACACGCACAGTTTAGAACAGTTCTCGAATTCCAAAGTAAAAACGCTACAAATAAACTTAATGCACATTAGTACTTATTCGACTACACGCTACAATCCGTTGTTGAAACATACATCTTTTGATATCAAATAATAAAAACAAATGAATAAGCTTGAAAAAATACTTAAAATACAAATTAGGGACACGAATTTAATAACTCACTTTTTGATCAATTTGATCAATTTAGTTAGTCAAATAAATTAAAGCAACGTTATTAAAAAATAATATAGAGACAAAGAGAACATGGTATGTCATTTAAATAATCATTTTTCAAATATTTCATTTAAATAATACCCAAGCCTTGGTAATTAGTAAGAACTTGGTATTAGTAGGAAAGCCCGTAGAATATAAAAGGTAACATATGCGTTATAGTATATAGAATATAATACATACCTTTATTCGTGATTTAATTCTTAATCACGGTAAAAATATAAATCCCCAAAAATCATGGTATACCCATGATCATAATCATTGGTCGCATTACATAACTGGAGCATGCGACATTAGACAGATACAATAGGAAGTTATTATGAACCGATGTCAATATTCATATAGCAAAACTAAAAGTTCTTTGCAAAACTAAAATTGCATATGTGTAATAAGCTACATACTCAGTTTCTCTGATAATGGCTGTTATTCGCAATACGAAAAGCTATTCGAACAAAGAACGAACCGTTACTCTAAACATCCAGAAAATCTGTCAATACGAGTTTCTTTTAAGACAAGCCTACATTTGTCGCGATATTATCGTTGTAGGTAGGGTTGAAATCGATATTTCATGGAATAAGTGTATTTAGCAGCATTCTTCTGTCTATTAATTATAACTGATACAACAAAAAAAAGAACAGTAATCAAACGTAAAGATCCAGATTTACTCTCTGGCAATGTTTTTATCTAATTCACGTACGTTCTAAAAAGGTTCCACTTTAGAGGTATAAATATTCTCATCGATACAACTAGTTATGGAACTCCACACAACTATCATTTTGTGATTTCTAATCTCGACTATTAGCCATTTAGGGCACGTATATCCACAGTTATCTATCTCCACACAACTATCCTTTTGTGATTTCTAATCTCGACTATTAGCTATTTATGACACATTTATTCTGGCTCGTCTTGTACCATAGCACGCAAACCGGTACAGAAGGACAGGGCGTTGGACATAAACTGCAATCATATCAATTCGTTATTTACGTATATATTAGTCTTAACTAAGCTGTTAACCAGAAAAAGCGTGCTAACTTGTAACAACTCGAGGATAGCAGTTTTTTTACTTAAAAGTCCTCTATATTCTTACGAATCATTTTATTTATGTTATTAATGAATTGCAAGCACTAAAGTCGACCAAAATGATTTTTCTGTGCTAATCTAAATTTCCGTGGACACAGAAGTTGCTCATTAAAAGGTCAACAGATTAATTCATTCGTTGTTAGACTACCGACGTTTATATACTTATACCAAGTACAAGAATGCAAATGATATATAAAAAAGAATGTAAAATCATATATACCAAAAATGTCTTACCGAACAAAAAAAGCGCAAGGTAAGCTCTGGCATTAAACAACCGACACTAAGTGTTACTGGCTTCTGATAAACCAATACGTTCAGTATATACTTTCGCATTTCTAAAGACTGTTCATACCATTTCATATCATATGCACTTCTTGAAGCGTTTTCGCTCTAGAAATTATATAGTATTAATCATACGTAATTAATTATGCTTAACATAACTTTATCTATGTAAACAATTACGCATAGATACGACTCACTATATCCTGTACTAAATCAGCTGGCCACGCATACATGTAGACGTGCATGAGAGAGAATGAACTGTGACTCACGAACTCCATCCTCGTAATTGTTGAGGTATCCTGTTCACAAATTGTATCATCGATTCATTATTTACTGTCTGCAAAACACCACATATTATACTTACTATAACCAATATAATTCCCAATCCTGTCACGAAAAATGTTGCTAATGACAAAAAATAAAATACCATAAAACGAAAACAGCCGATCACCTCTTCTGCGTATCTAGAAATACAATCACTTATAATAAATACAAATATATACAATTTATATCGTACATTGTAATATGCTATCTCTACCTCCTTAAATATAATTGTTTCTTAATACAATAGATCAACATAGAAATATTTGTAGTCGCCTCGAATTCCACGGCCAAACATTCGAATCTTGCGGCTGTGAACCACAGTAAAAGGGCACCAAATACGCACATGCATACATGTGCAGCGCATGTGATAAAAAGGATAATGTAATGTAGATTAATGACAACGCTTACTGCCGTATAATTAATTGGAAACGGATATTCTATACTCAATGGAAGTACAGACGACAGGAATAAAGTTCCAAGCATAAAACAGAGTGTAGCTATATATAGAATGACTACATAACTGCCGTAAAAAATGTTGCATTTGGCAATATACGCGTCGAAAATCTCTCTTTCGTACTGTTTTGCCTCGTTAATACATTTCATCATTTCCCGAATTATACGCTGTAATAGATGTTACACAGTAATGTTTGTTACAGGAATTAAATTCATAGAGAACGCGAGGAGAGACTTACTTGCAAAGAGTCGCTCTTCTTCCAGCATATGAAAGTCTGAAGAATAAGTTGCGCGGTATATATCACCTGGAAGATACATCTAAAAAGAGCAGTCATATTATCGAGGTTTAAGAAAAACGAATATATCGAAGTCACGAGCATCAGAAAGGCGTTGACAACGGCACTGATTTGTAAAATTCTAAAACCAAGGACTTGACTTCTGCTACTGTCATCGGAAAGCGGCCAACAAAAGCTTAAAGCTACGCTGAACCAAGTAAAGCGAATTACCCCCTCAGGTGTTATTTGTTTCGACATAATCTCAACAAAACTATTCGCTTTATGAATCGAACTAAACACATTTTAATTCGCGCAATAGGGAGAAACGTCCAGGTTCTTGGGAGCCAGGAAGTTATTACTTTCCCTTGAACATAACTACGTAATTACAGTTTTACCGTTATAAAATTGTCTTGTATGCAGAAGCAAATCAATAAATGATATGTATAATACGTAGGAATAACTCGTGGGATAGAGACCCATCGGAACGTATTTCTTCTCCTGCTAAATGACTCGACGGTAATAATTATTGATTCCATTATACATTGGCGCGATATGCGTTATTAGACAGCTGCAGAAGGAAGCTATTTCGCAACAAGTTTAGTATTCATAAAACTAAATTGTAGTATGTGCTTTTACGAAATATCGGCACGTTACAGATTATTAGACAAGTGCAAAGGGAAGTTCTAACACGCAAGGTGCAATAGCAAATTCTTATAGCAAAACCTCTTTAAAAGTGCAAAACTGCATATATGCATTAAGTCACATATTCAGTATCTCACGCGACAGCTTACTTGTGATATAAAATGGTACGAGTAAAACTAAAACCGTAGTTTAATCTAAGATCCTAGAAGCTGTATCGATCTGTGTTCGTTTAATAATAAATCTGAATTAATTTCTGTAATATCGTTTATATCCTACACAAGAAAATATAGATTCTATCTGTTAATCAGCATCGGTGACAAGAAATAATTGACAACCAATAACCATAGCAGGAGCAATTGTTACTTCACCAAAATCCATAACGTAAGTAATGCAGCTGTTGTAATATTAGTCTAAAGTTACATTTTATCAAAAGTTCTTACTCGTTCGTGCATGTACGTATATTCTAAAAAAATTAAAGTTGTAATATATATCTATTTTCATTAAAGTAACAAGCTACGAACTTCATTCGTGATTATTTACCATGTCTAATCTCAACTATTGTGTCTTCAGAACACATTTATTGTGGCTCATCTTGCATCATGGCATATAAAGCGGCACAGAAGGAGATGGAATTGAACACGAACTCATTACGCTTAAATCCTTACGTTTCATGTATCGAACTAAACGCGTTTTTATTTGCGCAATAGGAAGGTACATCCGGATTCCAAGGAACTAAGAAATTATTACTTTTTTTGAACGTAATTACTTAATCACAGTGTTATTGCTGCTTGCGACCTAAATCGCTCCAGCTTTGTTGGCGATGCACGTATGTGCTGACAAAGAACTAATTGGTTCAAAGAACCATCCTCGTTCGAGGGAAAGAAAACACTGTATGCGGTTGACTATTTAATAGAACTATTTACAGAATACTGGGAGCTGTCCAGCAATCGTGCCTAATATTGCACATAACTATTCTGTATAATCTATCTTATCTTTTCTATCTATATAGAATATCTAACAAAGTTCAACCGTCCGAGTCGTTCTGACTGCTTCGAATGTTCTATAGGTTTTAATGATAAAAAGGCGGAAAAATGACCTTTGGCTTCTACTTCACAACTAATTTCAGAGGTATGGGAGTCGGGTGCAAGCGATGTTGTATTTAGTTGTTGAAGTTTTGACAACTTTTTTTAATTTCCACGGTACCATGTACGTTTACAGCGGAAACAACCCTTGGTCATGAGAGCTGAGTTGCTGCAGACGCACGCGAACCGCGGGTACTCGGAGACTCGATAACTAAAGGTCGAGAGTCTATATTATATATATATTAATAAAGAAATCTTGACGATAATCTTGCTGACTTCTACCTACAGTTTATGCTTGCCATAACTCACAGTTTCACCGTTGTAAGATTTTGCAAGATAAAATATGCATATATATATTCCATATGCAAGAGTAAATCAATAAATTATACTACGCATAATATGTGGAAATAACACATGGCATAGAGACTTCTTGAAACGTATTTCTTTCGCTGCTAAATGACTCGACGGTAACAATTATTAGCTTCATTATGCACGACCGCATAACACGCTATTACACTACACTGAAAGGAAGTATTTACGCTCAATATTTATGTAGCAAGAACCTTGAAAATGTATACACGAAGCCACCTATTCGAGGTCTCATGCAACAAGAGACTCACAACAAAAAAGGCGATAAATAGAACAAAAAACCAAGTGTCAATATGAATCCCTAGAACGTGTGTCGACCCGTGCTTCTTCGACGATCGGACTAAATGAGTTTCTATGATATGATTGTGAAAATTGTTTGTTTTGTAATTATGATTGCCACCAATACGAAAATATTTGAAGCGTTCATCTGTGTGATCCTTATTACCTATGAAACAGGTAGCTAATAACCGACAGCCATATCACAAGTAATTGCTGCTGCCAACAAAAACTATACCATAAGTAACATAGCTGTTGTAGTATCCAAAATTATACCATACCGACGATACACACTCGTTCGCCCACGTTCTAAAACGTAAAAAAGTTACAGATTTAATTCACATTTATTTTCATTTCTACACCTAGTTATGAACTTCACAGAAGGAAAGTGCGTTAGATACAAACTGAAATGATATTAACTCGTTATTTATGTATTATTCTTAATTAATCTGTTAATTAGGAAAGGCTAGTTAATGTGTCAAATTGATAATTCCATGATATAATATCTTTATTTGGGAATTTTCGAACTTTCCTTTCCGTTAGATTTTAATTAATTATCCCACAATTACATTTTAAAGGTACATATACTGAATGAAATGAAATAAATTTGACTATGGTATTTTCTAATTCCATAATCATAGAAGATTTTTGTTCAGACATGACCTGGTTATCAGGTTAATTCTTCGTCGTCCAACTGCGGATGTCTGGTAGTCGTTTGTATATTTGAAATACATATATGTATGTGTTATATTTTTATAAACTATGTCAGCCAGATATAATAAGGCAGAAACCTTCTAACAAATTTAATTACGCCCATATTTCCTGCGCGTTCTAGTTTTTGTCCATCTGACTACCAATTTTCATAGAGGCAGAAGAGATCACATTTTATTTATTCGTCATTGAATTTTATCCTTCTCTTCACTGGTTCTATCTTTATTTCGTTTCTTTCTTTCGTTCATATAAATCAGACTGAAGGTTCTATTAGTTAATAATAAGTATCAACATTTACGTGGCAGGACTGGAAGAACTGAGGAAAGGACAAGCCGGGCGCATAGTGGTAGGAAAAAGAAAGGCATGGTCACTGACATATGCAGACGATATTGTGCTGATGACGGATAGAGAAGAGGAGCTAAAGGAAATGCTAAAGAGATTCAAAAAAATTTTTAAAGGAAACCGAATTGGAACTGAGCACGGAAAAGACTAAGGTAGTAGTTTTCGAAAAAAGAAGGAACAAAAGGAGACAAAGAAAATGGAAATGGGGAGAGTAAGAATTAGAAGAAGTGGACGAGATAAGATACCTAGGGTACATACTACAGAAAAACGACAGTGATGAGAAACACATACAAGACAGGAAAAAGAGAGCAACAATAGCAATGAAGAAAACATGGAGCGTGGGAGAAAGAATATTCAAACAGGACTACAAGAGGAAAATGAAGATGTTTGGAGCACTGGTAGAAAGCGTGGCACCGTTTGGAGCAGAGGTATGGGGCTGGAACATGGAAGGAAGACTAGATACAAAGAAGATATGTGAAATGGATCTTAGGTTTAGATATGACAACACCAAATTATATATTGATAGAAGAATACAAGCTAACAGAAATCAAAGAAAAAGCATTAAGAAGAGCAGCAAGGTATGAAGGGAAAGCCTTAGAATCAAAAAAGGAAGTAGTAAAGGAGTGCATAAAGAAAAGAGAGAGAAACTGGGGAAATGACCAAGAAGGGAGAAGAACAAGAAAGAGAAAGAAGGGACTAGAAGAGGTGAGAAATGGAGGGACACAGATGGAAGCAAAAGAAGAGTAAGAAAGGATTACAGCAGACTAAATTATAGAAGAAAAAAGAAAGAGAGAAGAAGAAGAGAGTGGGAAAAGGATAAAGAAATCCAAATATAACATATATTACAGAAAAATCGCCAAAGAAGGGTTACCAAAGTACTTAGAAGGGAGGATGAAGTAAAAGGATAGAAAAATATTAGCAAGATTCAGATGTGGAAACGAGACCAAAGCAAGGAAATACTGGAAAGAAGAGGGAGAAAAAAGATGCAGACTATGTAAAAGGAAAGAAGAAAACCTGAGATATGTAATAGAAGAATGCGAAATAACGGGAGGACCAAAGGACATAAAAAAACACTTAAATGAGACTGGAGAAGGACTAACAGATCTAAAAGCAATAATAGAGAAGAGAAGGGCAGTACAAGATGGGGAGGAACGACAAGAAGGAAGTACAGCAAGGAGGCAAAAGCCCAAAAATTGTAATAGTTTTTAGTTATTAGTTTTTAGTTTTTAGAGATAGAATAATTAAGGGGGTACAATATAATAGAGTGGATAAGAGGGAAAGTAGATATATAAGAAGCGAAATAGGTAAAAGAGATGTAAAACCGAAAGCTTGGCCAAAGCCGAAAGACACGAACTAAGCAATAATAAATAATAAATAACAATAAGTAAATTCGTAGTACTCGTTGTGGGATATCGTGCCAATATCGAAGCCTTTCAATGGTATGTGATTTACGTTATAGATAAAGTAATTTTGCTGTAATCAATTATGTAAATAATGTTTATAATATAATAAATAATGTTATTTATTAATTATAAAGTGCGCAAGGGCGGTCATAAAAGTTAGTTTCACTTATTTAATTGTAAATAAATATTTATTTATCTGATATAATGCATATATTTCTTAAATATTATTTAATGGAAACATTCAATGATATTTATTACATAATATTTATTGATATAAATTATATATTTCTTCATGAGTTTAAATATATGCGTTGTTCAAATCAAATAACTGTATCGATATTTAAATAAAAATTTTAATAAATATAACAAATGAAAATATATATTATACTTTTTAAATATAGGAATTCATTTAACACGTAGTAAAATATATTAAAAAGAATTAATATTTAATTATTTTCTTTATATCAGTAGCTCGTTTGAATAGTCTGTACTGAAACAGTAAACTACAGAGAACACGAATCAGCTGTGAACTGTCAAATTTTTGTATTGTTACAGATTCGTTAACATTTATAACTTGTTTGACTTGAAAATATTAGGGTAAGGAATGGGATTATATGGTTCCTACTTTTATTTTTTAGCATGAAAAGTATTAATAGGTTTTAATATTGAAAATAACGATATACACACAAAAGTAAGGTTAGAAACGCTTGTTTCTGAAAGAACGTTTTTGTAAATATAGGAAACAGGTGATGCACAATGTCTCCTGACCCTACACAAGAACCCATCGAAGAATCATTAAATATACCAAATTTACCTCTTGATAGAGGAATGAATGCATCGGATAGTGAAGATGATGATATAGGAATGGCAGGATATGTACCACTATCTCAGATTCCTGCTGACAGCGATCCGATGTTGTATGAAGATGAAGTATGTTTATTATTTAATGAAATATTTCATTTATATATGATATACTTATATTACACAATTTCTTAATTTATTAGGATGATGAATGGATAACTAACGCAGCTGAAACTAATCAAACACTGAGATCCCCAATATTAGAATCACAGAATGTATGAATTCTTTTAGATTTAAGGAACAATGTTACTGTATTTGTCTTTTAATATTTTTATTCATAATGTTTTACATTCCTTATAGGACTGTATGTCAGAAACAATAGAAGTTTGGTCATCTCCTCACAATCGATCTAACATAGATATGGATGCAGATAAAATCAATCAAGTGAAATCTATGATGGCATCTTTTACTTTACCAATTACAGCATTTCCAGAGTGGGCAAAAGCTATATCAGAAGAACAGTGGAAGGAACAACTTATTGGACGTATTAAAGAAATGCAAAATAGAGAAAAATAAATCTAAATATTTCTTAATTAACTCTTTTATATAAAATTATGTATATAGATTAATACAAATTAAAGCAATCTTCTTTTTCAAGCTATAAACTTGATATCCATTAATAAATGTTAAATTTCCAAATAAGCAAAGTTAGTGTATACATTTAATTGTATACAGTAGACAAATCTGATATCATGTAAACTATAACAAATAAAAATATTTATTTTATCTTAATTAAACTTTCACTTAATATATGTTTATATATGTCCTATATAAGAATATTTTGTATTTTATTATAGTCAATGCACTTCACTTTATAGCACTAAGTTTTTATTTGTTTGTGATAAATGATTACATGAATATATGGTATGATACTGTTCAACATATGAAATCATGCTTCTGCCCAGTCATACACTGCAAAGAACACACTTGCATTAATGATATCAAATAAAGGTACAATGACACTTATAGTTCGAGATCTGCACCGATACTGGCAGCTTTTTTGGGATTTAATTTCAATCGTAAAGTGGCAACATCGTCTTCTATTCTTACCAGTTTTCGGAATTTCTGAAAGAAAAATATGATTTAAATTTTGTAAAATTGAGAAATTTTGGAAAAAATTGTATTGTTTAATTAATAAGATGGTTGAAAAAATGTTTAATTAATGTACCTCAGAGTTAGTTCCAGATGTTGTAAACCAAATATAAATCATATATCCAGGAATACATAACATTGAAGAAAGACCACAAAGCCATCCTAACACGTGACTCCACCATGGATATTCATACGTAAGATATTTTACGGGAACGAATTTAATTATGTTAAAAGCAAAAACGCCCTAATTTGAAAGTTTATTTTAATTAGACATGATCAGAAATGTAAATTAACAGTTATATGTATATGTCTAACAATGGAAGTTGTTATTTTACCACACAAACAGCAGGAGTAGTGAAGGTCCAACATATTTTCCACCAGTAACATGGATAATAACCAATCATATCACGAATTCCATCGTAGAAACGATTTACACCGAATGCCCACGAGACGGCAATGCATTCAAAGAATATTAAAAACAGGAGGCAAAATCCACTAATGGCATACGAATCCAAGAGTTGAAAGACATACATTCCTCCCTGAAGAAATTATGAAAGTACTCTTTTCTGTGATTGATTTATATACAATGATAAAATTTAATTTTTGTTAATTACTCACTTCAGTAACGCAAGAAAGACCAATAAGATACGAGATAAAACAGACGATTGCTATGAATAATTCCTTTCTTTTTCTGAGAAGACGCGGCCATTCATCTACCGCGGCTGTTATAAAGCCTTCAACTGTACAAAACTGTAAAACATAATAATCGTTTATTTCATTTTCGTCACATTAAAATATTTTAAATTACCTGGCTGTCCAAGCCGATAAGGATAAGCATAAAAAAGAATAAACAAGACCAAATTGATGATCCTGGTAATTCTAGAACTGCGGAAGGATAAACCAAGAAAGCTAAACCTGGGCCTAGTTAAAACATTTAGAAAATATAAGATATTAGCACCAACAACAGATATTAAAAGCAGTTTAATTTAATATTAATTATTATAATTACCAGAAGCTGCCACATCCGCTACAGGTTTTTGTTGTTCGTGAGCCATGAAACCAACAACAGAAAATATAACAATGCCACTAAGCATACTAGTACATGAATTCACTGTACAAACAATTAACGCATCCCTAAAATAAGTGCAATATTTTATGTGACAACACATAATCAAACGCGATATTAGTTGAATTAAATGTAATTAAAATTATTTGAAAGAAATCTATTACGTTTAAATAAGACGTAAGTTACTCACTTATAAACATTATTATTAAATTTATTGTAACTTCCAAGAGCAACCAATGCACCCAGACCCAACGCATAAGAAAAAAATATTTGAGTCACCGCGTCTATCCATACCTATAAACATTTACTAAATTATTGACAGAAGAGCAAAAAAAGTAACAAGATTCTAATACCTCGGGATCACTGAGTTTTGAAAGATTTGGCGTTGCATAATATTTTAAGCCTTCTATTGCCCCTGGTAGGCTCAATCCCCTGACCAATAAAACTGCTAACAATGCATATGGAAATAATGATGTAAAGTACACAACCTATACAAAAATTAATATCGATTATAAGTCAATTTTACTTATAAATTATAAATAATTATGGAATCTTACTTTTCCAGTCCACTTCACACCTTTCCAAATACAAAAATAACACATGATCCAGACGATAGCCAATGTACCTGCTAGTTCCCATCTTATTGAACCTATGTTTTCTATACCATCAGAAATTTGAAGAGTACGCCTCCTTTTTAGAATAAAAATGATATATACGAGTATAGAACAAGAACTACAGTAGGTAGTTCTTCTTGTGTCATACAAACTTACTCCCAAAATTCTTTCACTGGATCGTTCAGTAAAGTGTGGCTTAAATTACCAATCGAAGTAGAACATATCGTATCTTCTTCTTCGGGCCAACATAACGCCTCTAAACGTTCTGAAGATGTGAGACAATAACGTGTATTCCAAGGATTGCCGCATGTTCTCCATGGCACATCTATGTACATGTTTAACTAATATTTAAAAAATTCTATTTGTTGTGCAACCGTATTAATATTATGTATGTTATTTTCGTACCAATTCGTAAAGAAACCAAAAAGTAAAAAAGTGCCCACGCCAATATAATGATATAGTATACGTTAGTCCAACAGGAAAGTACACAAGTGGCGTATCCAATGCCTGTTTGTAAAAATATTTAATGGTGAAGTAGTAGCGAAATGTTTAAGCGGGTATAATTAGAAATATAAACCTTTGAAAATCGGAGCTATCTTAAAGACACCTAATCCTCCTATAGTCATCATCTGTCCTAATGATAACTCCATTAGGAACATGGGTACTCCGGCAAGTGCAAGAGCAATAAAATAGGGAACCATAAAAGCACCACCGCCATTTTTATAGCAGAGGTAAGGAAATCGCCATAAATTTCCTAATCCTATGGCCAATCCTACTACGGATAGGATAAATTCGATCTTAAAACAAACAGATAAAAACAATTCGACATTAATAATTAATTGTCAGTCATAATATAGATACCTGCATGTCCTTTTTGTTATACATTTTTGTTGTTATAATTCATATAAATGCTTTTTATATGTTCACCTTACTGTTCCACATTCCTCGATCCGGCAATATTTTGATTTCTTTAAAAGCCGAAGATTGCAAGCATTGAATCGCCTCAAAACGAAAATCTTGCTCTTTACCGCCATTTGAGACTCTTAAGGGTGGTTCAGCAAACAGAGCTTTTAATTCTTGAACAGGATTCACTGGCCTACATGGCAGAGGACTAGTGGACCTATCTACTTTGGGTATCTTAGAAGACCCGCTCGAAGGCATTATTTTCTGTCCGAAATACTAAATCGATCGAATTCACCTCATCCTATTAATTCTTGTTTTAACCTGTAAACAAATACAAATTCTAAAGAAACCTCTGATAATTGGCCTTCTGGAATTCTTGAATATTTAGAACACTGAATGTCCAATTTACAGCCATTTAAACGTTCAAATCTTGGGTTTTTCTTTAAAATTCGAAAGATTAATGTCGTTTAATTTATGTACACTTTTCATACGTCTAATTAAAAAGAACGTGGACGCTAAATAAATTGTAATATGCAGCAAGTGAAAGATAACGCGATCATTTCTGAAGAACTTTGAATATTCAGCAGTCATCGTAGTTACGTGAGATACTTCTACACAAGGGTCTTGATGATGATGGATGACAGACAACGAGCCACTTCCGGGAATCACGTTTGTGAAACGTTGTTCCCATCGAACAACCTTGTCCTATTTTAGATTAATCATCGGTGAAAGAAACGATGTCATCGGAGATCATCACGTGGAACAACGAACTATGCGATCGGCGGACGTCTCGTCACAATAAAATTCATCCCGATTTAAATTTTCAATTTGCCATGTAGGAGGTAGAAAATTATTCATTAGCAATTCTGTCGTTCCATTTCAAGTACCTACTCAATCCACACTTGGTGAATTATCATAATTACAACTGAGAAACATATAAGATTCGTCCAACTTCCAATTGTAAACAAACTGCTGTATCGACAATCATTAACGAATTATTCATGGGTGCAATGTCCTTTTAATGATACCATCCTCGGTATAAAACAATTTACAACTTCTACACTTCAATTGTGTAATAAGCTCAATTGTATAGTGACTGACTTGAATGAATGAAGATAAATTAATCTTTAGGATATTTTCAGCCAATGTTACTGTCACCCTCAACGATTATGTCAATATACAAATAAACCAATAAACGTTAACGTAATACAATTTACGATATAAACAGAAATAGCAAAAATAATATTTAAAAAATGTGAAATATGAAACGAACGTGCCAAGACGTTAAAATAAAAATAAATTCGCTTATTTTTATTAGAAGACAAAATCCTGCTGATTATATCTTTTTGTTGAGACATCTCTTATACTCTTCCAGTAACTATATAAACTATGTTTTACGTATAATAATAAGAAAGAAGATACAACAAGAAGAATCAAAATAGGAGAAAATCACTCAAATCGAAAAACACATAACGTAATGTCAAATAGACATAACATAATACACATAAAATGTTATGGACATAACCACTGACTACTTAAGTAGTATCTGACAGTCTATCGACAGTCATAATGTCTCACGGGAAAGGATACTCCTTTTTTGCAATACCGTTTAAACAATGTACGTACGTGCACAATTTCACGAGTAGATATGAACTGAGATTTTCACTGGACTTATATATCGATAACAGCCGTGAAACGTCGTAGGCGAAAGAAAATTGATGAAGCGTGTCGTATGTCGGCCCGTGTCGTTACGTTCACAAATCGCGCTTACGTACGATGAGTGTTGAGATTTCTACTGTGCCCTACAGATCTACCCCACAATGGCGTTCAGTCCCCCAAGCACCAACACACCTTCGTTTCATTCAACAAATTAGTGCCACAGTGTCACTCTATATTTAGGTGCACTATGTGAATGGTGAGAGAGCCCCGGAGTTCGCTAATAACTGATTGACCACACCGATGGCCGCGAATTGCTCCCTTCTTTCAAGAGTACATTTAGAATGCACTGAACTACACTTGATCTTGACTTCATACATCATCAACTTATTCTAAAGTAAAATACAGTTGGGTACCGATTTCATTAGTAAACGATTTATTATAGATTTATTCATATATGATCCAATAGATTTGACGATAAGCATCAAAACATCTGCAAAACAATTAAAAAAAGAAGAAATAGTCGATATATCATACTGTTTTAAGGCACGAAGGAAAAACAGGTAAAAATGAATGCATGATAAAGGTAAAGAACAAATTAAAATGTTATAAAAAAAATAACACATTGGGGGTTTAATAAGAATGATATCAAGGAGTACTAGGAGTTATATCGAAATATTAAAATAATGGAAAACGGAAATGAGTTATAAAAGAATAATAGCCGGAAACATTTTGTAAACTCTCCCTTCCGGCTAATTGCTACAATTTCACGAGTAGAAAATAAGTGTTTGTTTAGCTAAAATTGAAGGAGAAAAAGATTGTACAAATAAACATTCAAGATAATAACAATACAATATGTTCAACGCGAAAATTATTTTATTAAACAAATTTTCGTATACTTTTTATCTAGGTATAGCATTTATTCTTTTATATATACAACAATGTTTTTATTTTATAAAAGTATTATAAATATAATTCATTAGTATATGGAATATAGAACAATGTAATTAACTCATACATAATCATTTCATTAAATAATAAAATTTTAATTATCTGTCATCCATCGTATGTCTACATAAATAACATATTATTTTATGTTTACTATTCTCAAATTGTTTTATTAATTATACAAAATACATTACACATATACTTCTAAATTGTACCTGCAGAAAATATCTACAATTTCAATATGTAAAGACTAAAATAATTTCTTATTAAAATTCTTATTAATTATTATTCGAATTTCTATTAGTTACTTGTTCCTTTACAAAAATAATAATTAAAAAAGATAATTTAATGATTTTTATATACAATAATAGAAAAACATACATTCGTTTAAATATTATGTAAAATTTATTTGATTTAATTGCAATTTTAAATTTTAAATTTTAACTTTAAATTTTCATATTTAAACTGTCAAACTACAATAATTTTATGTCACGTGACGACAATCCTTACTTCCGATTCGCGCCAAAAGCCGGTAACGACGACATCATAAACTAATCCAACTACTTTATAGGATAAATAGTTTAGTAATTATTTCCATCTCTTAATCGTAAACTAATTGTGATCTTAAAATGGTTGGAAAAGGAAAGATGTATGTGATAAAACGCGGTATGTTATAAACTTTATTATTCTGTTATTATGTCGAGTAATCATAATGTAATCCTATTACGAACCTAAGTTATTATAACACTAATCAGTTTTTGTAATTATTAGATGGACGTAAAGAAGATGTTCATTTTGACAAAATAACATCCAGGATTCAAAAGTTATGTTACAATTTAGATATGGATTATGTGGATCCTGTAAGTTTACTTATTTTCAGATTATTTATTACTTAATTATTTATTTCCTAATATTTTATATCTTTTTCATAGTCTGCAATTACTTTCCGTGTTATCAGTGGTTTATATTCAGGTGTAACCACTGTTGAATTAGACAATCTTGCAGCTGAAACTGCCGCAACTATGACTACTAAACATCCAGATTATGCGATATTAGCTGCAAGAATTGCAATATCTAATCTTCATAAAGAAACAAAGAAAAGTTTTAGTGGTAAGATAAGAAATATATTCAATTCATTTCTTTATTTCTTTTTTAGAAATTCAATGTTTTGTTTTTATTTGAATCTTCCCTTTCCATTTATAGAAGTAATACATAGCTTATATAATGTAAAGGAACATTATACAAATGAAGTTAGACCTGTTATTAATGAGAAATATTACAATATCATACAAAATAATGCAAATAAGTTAAATTCTGCGATAATTTATGATAGAGACTTTAGTTATAATTACTTTGGTTTCAAGACACTTGAAAGAAGTTATTTATTAAAAATACAAGGGAAAGTAGTTGAAAGACCACAACACATGTTAATGAGAGTTGCAGTTGCCATCCATGGTGAAGATATTGATAAAGCTATAGAAACTTACAATTTTTTATCAGAACGTTATTTTACACATGCATCTCCATCACTTTTTTTTGCCTGTACTAGGCAACAGCAAATGTCTAGGTATATTTATCAAGATTAAAATAAAACGTATTTATCCATTCCAATGTAATAATCTAATGATTATATTTTTCAGTTGTTTTTTACTAACAATGAGTGATGATAGCATAGATGGAATTTATGATACATTAAAAAGATGTGCACTTATTAGCAAATCAGCTGGTGGTATTGGACTTAATGTACATTGTATTCGAGCAAGAGGCACACCAATAGCTGGTACACTTGGTGTATCTAATGGTTTAATTCCAATGCTCAGAGTATACAATAATACAGCTCGATATGTTGATCAAGGAGGAAATAAAAGACCAGGAGCATTTGCTATATATTTAGAACCATGGCATGCAGATATCTTTGAATTTTTAGATCTTAAAAAGAATATTGGTAAGCTACATGTTTGTCTCTTTATTTTGAAAGATTTTGATTACCTATTTTAATATTCTTATACGTAACGTTTTATATCTAATAATAATTGACAGGTAAAGAAGAAAATAGAGCAAGAGAATTATTCTATGCTTTATGGATACCTGATCTTTTTATGAAACGAGTTTTGGATAATGGTGTATGGTCTTTAATGTGTCCACATGAATCTCCTGGTCTACCTGATGTTTGGGGCGATGAATTTGAGGCTCTCTATACGCGGTAAATTAAATTAAATTATGTATATTGATGATACATAGT
The DNA here is from genome assembly GCF_910591885.1 of Bombus terrestris. NCBI lineage: Eukaryota > Metazoa > Arthropoda > Insecta > Hymenoptera > Apidae > Bombus > Bombus terrestris. The sequence continues at coordinate 13,447,706 of NC_063274.1, forward strand.
AAGATATATCGACAGTGTTGAACATTTTTTTAAATAAATACATATTATTTTTAGATATGAGACTGAGAAAAGATATAAACGTCAGATTCAAGCGAGAGATTTATGGACAGCTATTCTTATTTCTCAAGTTGAAACAGGAACTCCTTACATGCTTTATAAAGATCATTGTAATCGTAAATCAAATCATCAAAATTTAGGGACGATCAAAAGCAGTAATTTATGTACAGAAATCGTACAATATTCCAGTCCAGATGAAATTGCTGTATGCAATTTAGCTTCAATCGCAGTGAATATGTTTGTAAACTCCAGTAATCAGACATTTGATTTTGAAAAACTGCGAAAAGTAACAAAAATTGTTACTTGTAATTTAGACAAAATTATCGATGTGAATTATTATCCAGTTCCTGAAGCAAAAACATCAAATTTTAAACATAGGCCTATAGGTATATAGATATTTTTATGTGAAATATCAAGAATACAATATTCATATAGTTTTAATATTTTTTAATATTTGTTATATGTATTTTAGGGATTGGAATTCAGGGTCTTGCAGATGCATTCCTTTTAATGCGATATCCATTTGAAAGTGAGGAAGCACAAAAACTTAATATCCAAATATTTGAGACACTATATTATGGTGCATTAGAGGCTAGCTGTGAACTTGCTGCAGAGAAAGGTACATATGAAACCTATGAAGGTAGTCCAGTTAGCAAAGGAGTAAGTAAATCAGACGTAAAAATATTTTACTCTGACAATTAATTTATCATCATAGCATTAGTATATCACAATATATAGGCTAATTATTTAGGTACTTTCAGATTTTACAATATGACATGTGGAATGTTACTCCAACTGATTTATGGAACTGGACAATTCTGAAAGAAAAAATTGCTAAACATGGAGTTAGGAATTCTTTATTAATCGCCCCTATGCCAACGGCGTCTACTGCACAAATCTTAGGAAATAATGAATCTATAGAACCATATACCAGTAATATTTATGCAAGAAGAGTTTTGTCTGGAGAGTTTCAAGTCGTAAATCCTCATTTATTACGAGATCTGACTGAAAGAGATCTTTGGGATGAGAATATGAAAAATGAAATTATAGCAAATAATGGTTCTGTACAGGTAGGTTTATATGTATATATATAACCTTGATAACCAGGATCTGACTATCTGTCGTCCTGATTAACTGGAATCTCGATTATCCGAATCTCGGTGTTCAAGCACAGATGCCATACGCGATACAGTAGTTCTATACCTTTAATTTAACTAAATCCAGGATCAAATAGTTCCTTCTTTCGAACAGACCCTTCTTTACAATATTATTATAATAGATTTGTTTTGTTATAGAATATTGAACGTATACCAAATGATTTAAAAATGCTTTATAAAACCGTTTGGGAAATACCACAGAAGATAATCTTAAAAATGGCAGCAGATCGTGGTGCATTTATAGATCAGTCACAGTCAATGAATGTTCATATGGCTAAACCAACAGCAGAAAAACTGACTTCAATGCATTTTTATGGCTGGAAGATGGCAAGTACTCTTAATTTAATCTTTATAATTCAAAATTTTATATAATTATTTTAATGAAACTTATTTAAATATACAAAAACACCTTGCAGGGTTTAAAGACTGGTATGTATTATTTAAGAACGAAACCGGCAGTAAATGCCCTGCAATTTACGGTTGATAAATCAAAATTACAAAATACAATCAGTACTACTTCTAATCAATCTGTTAATTCTGAATGTAATAATGACGAGGAACTTAATTCTACGGAAAATAAATGGTTACAAAATCAGAGTAGCGAAAACATAGAAGCTGTATTCGCATGCTCTCGTGAAAATGGAGATGCGTGCATGGCCTGTGGATCATAGAAATAAATTTTTATAATTGTAAGTTTTCTATACGGTTATGAGTATTATATATATTTAAGCATATTCTTTGTAATACTATATAATTTTGAAAAATTTTAAAATAAAGCTATTTGCCCTTGATTTCATGTATTATTTCTTTACATTGTAACATTTAATATTTATTATTTGCACTGAAGATCTCGAATAAATTAAGATATAAAGATTATAATTTAAAATTCCGCGCGAAACAGGGTAGTCAACTAAATCCAAATAAATATGGATCACTGTTGTGTTCTTTATATGCTGCTACAGTCAAGTGTTCGAGAACAGCGTCACTACGGTAGTCAAGTGAAATGTCAAAATTGTAAGCGTGAAGACGTACATAGTTGCGCATCAGTTAACTGTTGTGTAAATTTCGTTAAAGATCTAAAGTGAATATATTCATTTTGGATTCATTTGTGAGTGATTTGGCATTTGAGCCGATTAAGTATGTAATGATCTTATTTTCTGATCAAAGGAAAATAAAGAAACGTTAATAAAAAAGGATTCTTCTGTAACGAATTTTGGCACTGATATCCAGCTGATGCATTTTAACATATTTGACAGTTGAAATTGCGTAATTGTTGCCAGGATTTTCTTATGAGTCTTTTTACGCAATTTATCTAAATTGCCGTATAGAATGGCGGATTTGGATGACTTATTTCATTTAGATCAATACATAGGTCCAGAATCTCTTGCAGAATTATGTTTCCAAGTAATCTGCAAAAATTTAGACATTATCTCAGTAAAGGATAAGTGTGAATATCGAAATCTTTTAAAAGGAGTGGTTTTCCCAAGCGAAATATGCGATAAACTTATTGAATACGTTTTACGAAACGATATAAACGAAGATCATGACTGTTTCTTTACGATTTTCAAAAATGTATGGATAACCAAACTTAAACGTGTCAAAGTTGTAGGATCCAATATAACCGATGATTCAGTACAGATCCTTGCAAATCACAAACTTGTAAGATTAGAACTTACAGATTGTCCTAATTTAACAGACCGATCTATTGATTACATAAATGCAAATGCAGAAAATTTGCATACTTTAATATGCCGTGGTAGTTCTGGAATTATTCCAGAAAAACTTACAGGTAAGAACTCTTTACTACTAGAATAACTTATAAAAAATCTATAGTTCCATTGTCAGGATACTATTATGTTGTATTATACTTTTCTTTATTGATATCTATTAATAATTAAAATTATGTTCAATTTATATCTTATAAAAAACATAGATATGCTATTATGAATTAATGATTAATAATAAATAGTTCCTAATAAAATATTTATTTTGCATTAAGGTATGAGTTATTTTATATTATGAATAAAGCATTTATATTATTATTTTGCAGTTTAATTATTAATATATTTAGAATATCTTATTATTAATATTATTTGCATTTAGTTGTATCATAAAGAAAAATAAAATATAAGAGATATTAAGTTAATGACATATAGTATATTTATTTAATAATATATAAAATTAATGTATATACTTTTTAATTATTAGTATACCAGAAACAAGGACATGTATTTAAAATACCAAATCTACGAACCTTGGCTATAGAATATGTTCAAATTTGTGCCTTGGATTATAACATACTCTTGGGTGGATTAACAAATTTAACAAATTTAGATTTGTCCAATAGTTCTGATATGGGCACCTTTGATTATTTCCATTTGGTTCCTAATTTAGTATCCTTAGTTTTATATAATGTTAGAATTATTTCTCAAGCACAAGCCTTTGTTACCAATATCTGTCACTTGAAACATTTAAGGTAACTGTTTATTTATATTTGACTTATGGTATAATAAAATATTGTATTTAAAATTTTTAATTCAATGTTTTTAAAATTAGGCATTTGGATATTTCTCAAATCCATCCAGAAGATGGAATATTTGCAAATCCTAATACAATCTTATCTGATATAGTAAATGGTTTGCCTCAACTAACTTCTTTAGATATTAGTGGGACAAATTTAGCAGGAATAGAAATTGTAGATCGTAGAATACAAACAGTTGAACATTCTTTCTATTCTGACATATATAATAATAATCTTTGTGATATACCAGGTCTTATTTCAAGAGTGGATAGACCTTTACAATTTTTAGGACTTTATGGAGCAAATGATGCACCTTGTAGGCGACGTAATATTCCAGCGAAATTGGTAAATAATAAAAGCGATATTTTATAACAAATACATAATAATATTGTATATTTTATCATTTATTTTTTAATTATTCTACTTTTTGAAATTCTAGATTGCAGGAAATGCAAATGAAGATCAAATATTGGTTGCAGCTCATGTTTATATGAATAATAGAGAAGATCTAATGTTAAAAGTGATAAGTGATTTATATCATATGTACAGATATGAAAATTGTCATAGGATGGATCAAGCACTTTGTGCAGTATTAGAAGCAATGGAGAAATATCCTACTCTGAAAGATATACAAATATCTGGAAGGTATTTATATATTATATGATTTTTGTATACTGTTATATTTATCATATATTTCAAAAAATTGAGTACAGCTCGTATTGTTTATATTTAACAGTGCAGCACTGTTTTATATTGTAAAAATGAAAGAAAAAGGCGAACTTGAAGCAAGATTAAAAAGGAGAATTGTTCGCACACTTCTTGTTGGAATGAGTATTCATAAAAATGAAGAAACTATGATGCGTAATGGTTGTCTAACATTATACCAATTCCGATTGCCACAAGATGTGGTATGTATTGTTCTTGTTACTTGCAGTAATAGCATTTGTAGTTATATCGTAAAATATATTTTAAAGAATGTTACTAATTCTTATTTACCTTTTATTAGATGTCACACTATGAAACATTGGTGAAACTACTTTTGCATTTAGCTAAACATGCACAACAGGAAAGTTATGTTCAACGTATTGGAATATTTCTTTTAAATACTTTGGCATGTCAAGTAACAGGCAGAGAGAAGCGTTTATTAGGCGATCTAGGTTGCATAAAAACAATGCTTGAACTAATTAAATACAGAGTTGAATCTAGAACATTTGATGATGTTATGGAAGTAGCTTGGTCAACTATGTGGAATGTAACTGATGAAACTCCTATAAATTGTCAACGATTTTTTGAAGAAAATGGCATGCTGTTATTCTATAGATGTGTGATGGTATACAATATTAATCTTACTTATTAATAAATAATTACTAAATAAAAACAATTACTTTATGAATGATTTATTTTTACAGCAATACTCTCGCAAAGAAGAATTATTAAAAAATATGATGGGTTTACTTGGTAATGTAGCTGAAGTACAAAGTCTTAGAGTGCATCTAATGCAACTACCATACATGGTAGTTTTCACAAATTTAATACGTACTGTCAGAGAAAGCATTGAGGTTTTTTATACTTATATATTGACAATATATTTAATAATTATATTTTTACAACACTTAATATATTTTCCTTGCTATTAGGTACCATATAATGCAGTCGGGATATTAGCTCACATAGCATCTGATGGTGTTGAAGCATGGACAATAGAAAAACCTAGTCGAAATGTAGTTCTTGAACTTATGGTTGAAGCTATTGAACGATGGGATATATCATCAGAACGTAACATTAATTACCGTTCATTTCTACCACTATTACGTTTGGTAGATATTTATCATACACCACAATGTCAACATTGGGCGGTTTGGGCTCTTGCTAATCTTACAACTGTTTATCGTGAGTATATAGATTGCAAAATTTTATTTTATTTTAAATACAATCATTTTTCCATTCTATATATTCATACATACAAATATCTTTTTGAAGTTTTATTACCTTGCAACTTTTATTAAAACTATAATTATTTCTTTAACAGCTCATAAATATTGCATATTAGTTATTCGAGAAGCAGGAATTGAGAAACTGAATACTTTAATCTCAGATCCAAGACCATATGAGCGTATAAAAGAACTTGCCCATATTGTAATTGAAAATTGTAGTCGTTATAGTAGCAACTCCAATGACATGAATGTTCATCCCCCTTTAGATGAAGACTATATATATAGCTCAGATGGTTGAAAGTCAATTTTCATTATCATAATTCAAACACCATAAAAAGTAGAATGTTTTATGTCTGTAACAAAAAGTCTCCTAAAGAAAAGAGTGTGAGTAAGATTATAAAACTTGCTAAATCATTTGTATGTTGGTTTGCCAAACTGTAAATTTAAAATTGAGTGGTCAAACAGTCTTACTCGCACTTTCATCACATAAACATTTCATTACATATTTTATTTATTACATGTTATGAAATATGTTTGGATCATGGATGCAAATATATTAATATATTAATGATATTATTAACGAAAGAGTAGTTAATTTAATAAAAATATTTTTGATGTTCATAATCAATCTCTATAAACAATATTCAAATTTAAACACTTTTGATTTATGTACATAACCATGTTGTATTATAAATAAGAACAAATTAAGAGTAGACTGAAGTTATTTGTTTAAATAATAACAATAACAATATCATTATATATATAAATAGTAACAGATTATGACACATCTCAAACTTATACTAAGTTTCTTATACTTATGTGAATTCTTTGTAGATATTTGTATCATAAATAACTTTATTAGTTGCCATTACATTTTATTTGATGAAAAAGATTTAAAATAAAAAGATACATTAGACTCTATTATGTAAATAAAACTAAAATGAAATAAGCTGAATTAGGTTTACGAATTTGTACATCTCTATTATTAAAATTAAAATTCTTTGCAATAATGATGCTATTCTCAAAATTAATCTGTAAAACAAACATTATAACATAAAATATACATTTGTAGATTTTAATAATTGATTTACATAACTAGCAAAAAATCTGCGTGAATAATTATCTAAATGATTGTTATTGTAATCGTTACATAATATTAATGTATGCGTGTAATAAATTGCAAAAATTCTTGATTTGTTTAATGTATAACATAAAGTTACATAAGACTGATTTCCTCTTTATTTTTTTGTGCCCTACAATTCTCTTTATTTTTACTACTTATATGATTAACAAGATAATTTTATTTCTGATAAAATATTGATCACTTTAATTTTTATATGTGTGTATATAGAACATATGCAAGCAGTAAGAGAATGACTCTTACGAAATTTATATTTTATTACTCAATACTTAAAGATTTGATAATAACTAATAGCTAAAAATTATTTATTTGTTCTCTTATATAAAAATATAAATTATTTGGTTTTTATGTATATAAAAATATTTAATGTATCTATTGAATTTGCCAAAGTACGTAAATATTTTAATGCCATGTTAAGCAATTTAGTTTTTCAAACTGCAATTCCTTCAGAATATACTATCTACAATGAACAAAAACTTAATTTTCAAAAAATATTAGAATAGCATAAAATGATATATGTTTATTAAAAATTATGGATTTAGTGTTTATTAGTTGCATACGACAAGTAAGTCATTGAATATTATCAAAACGTGTGTATGAGTCAAGTTGATGCTAACTTCCGGTTCGATTCCTTCATTCCGAACGATCGTTAGAATTTGGAAGAAGAGTGACGCCACAGCCTTTAGGGAAGACGACATTTTACGTGAATCGGGCGTCCACAGCGTGTCTGTGGAATTTCGTGCCAAATACTTAAAGTTTAGTGTAAAGTTCCGTTTACTAAAATCTCATAAAGGAAAATTCACATACTTTAATAAAGTAAGTATTATCTTGCTTATATAAAGACGATTTCTTAGATAAAGTGATGGTTCTAAAATTCTCGCAGAGTGTGGCCATTAATTTGGGGAATAAAGAAGCAAGTTATTGATTTTCACACTAGAAATACTATTAGTTTTTGCAAAAGATTGTATATTTTATCATTCGAATATAAATATATCGTTTCACGATTATAATATTTATTAAATGTGATAAGCGTTGAAGCACTTTGTTCAAAATCATGTACAATTGCGAGCAGCATGAAATATATATTTTAATGATGGTATTATGAGGAATTACATTTTACAATGTAGAAATGTTATCTATTAAAATATTTATGTATCTTGTAGAAAAAATTTGTCACTGTTTTAATAATTTAAATAGGTAATGATGTAAACCTTATTTTTATACATTATTGTCGATTTTGCGTTGAAGACGATATATATGAAAACTCTTTTAAATATTTTGGTAATTTCCGTGTCACATTGCATAAGAACAATAAATAGGTACAATTAATAACTGAAAGTTATAATACATATGAATGTATTTTAATGTTGTAATGCAATACATAAACATTCCTGTTTTGTCTATAGACTTTTGACACCATATCTGACATCTATAACCCATCTATAAGTCCTAATTATGAGTTATAGCTACCATAAATGCAGGTTGGTAATAGATTATGCACATGTAAATTTATATCCGCTTGGATTTTGTATTTTGTTATTTTATATTATTCATAAATATATGTATATTATTTTCATTTAATATACTATTTTTGTTGTTGTTAATTAATTTTTTCATAAATTTTGATCTTAAACTCTTTCTATCACAAATATAAGATATACTGTGTTAAATATCAATGTCATTTAAATATGGTGTTTTTTATACTTTAATATCATTTTAGAAAATAATAAAGTTAGATATATAAAGCTCAGTATTAATTATAAAAAGTATTTTATATATTTGTTATCTTTTTTTTTTTATAGCTCTAGTATGAGTTCTCGTGGCCGTGGATTTAATTCTCGAGGAGGCAGTTCTTATAGAGGAAGAGGAGGTGGTAGTGGAAATGAATGGAACAGTGGATCCACAGGAGGAAATATGTCTAGCAGAGGAGGTTATTCCTCATCTAGAGGAGGCAGATTTAAATATTCAACTACTAGTTATGATTCTCGTTCAAAGTATAATTCTGGTTAGTTAATATTTGTGTATATTTAATATAATTCTTATAACCATAATAACAAATTTATATTACCTAATGTTTTATGAACAGCAATTATTTTATAAGTAATATTAAAAATTATTTATATTTATAACAGGAGGGTCTGAAAGATATTCTAGTAGAGGGGGAAGAGGTGAACATTCAAATAGTTATAAAAGACCAAGGGTAAGTATGTAAATAAATGAATTGTAACCTAAAAAATTGTATGCATAGAGAGTGACATAAATATTTGAAACATTGTTATTTTATTTAGGAATCTTATTCTGGAAGGGATGAACATCGATCATCAAGTGATTCAACTCGTAAGAGGATGAGAAGTGATTCATACCAGGTATATATTTTATACATATAAGCGTAGTGATATTTTTATTGCAAGACACCTCAAATAAGCGTTAGTCTATTTTGTTTCAATCTCCTGCCGTGCTGTGGTCAAGAATCATTTTTTCATCTTGAAAGCCCTGCTTCACAAAAGTTTTCAAATTTTTTAATTACATAGCATGAACAAACGATGGTCCTGAAAGATTTTCACTAATGAAATTTAACTATGAAATTTTAAGTATTTTGTTCCATATGAAAGATATTTTCAGGACACTCGTCTTAAACATTTACATTTAAAAAAAATGAAACAGTAGGCAAGGCATTCATAAGTCGTCATACTTTCCTTTCAAGCGACGAGCCAACGGCTACTTGAACACCCATTCTTTTTGCGTTGGGACACTACTGGTGGAACACTGCGAAAACATCACATAATTAAAAGATGAAATACACCTAGATGGTACTTAATTATTGCCTGCACACAGTTGCATTAAATATTGAGAACAACCTGAAAAGTATCTGAACCAACAAATGAATAGATATATATATATATATACATATACATATAGAAATATGAATTTTAAAATGCCAACATTACATCAGTATTGTTCTCTATGTAAAACAATATGTGCAACTAAACCAGTTTCCTGCACAGTGCAGATCAGTTATTGAAATGTTGAAAACATCCCTGCATTGCCGCACCGCAAAAATTTTTAACAAATACTGCTCTATACAATTTTCTAAATTACATCCATTAAAACTTACCATTGAGATAATGAAATAAATTGTTAATAATGTCAAATCATAGATCTTTCCAATGTAAAGGACATACATCCTAAGTTATGTTCAATTGAAAATGACTGAGAAACATCAACCTTTTTTAAATATATATCTGTACCTTATATCTATGGGTTGAAGCTAGAATGTGCTGGAAAGCTTTACAAAAGCAGTGAAAGTACACAAATATATTTTTCACATATTTTATCCTTAAAGAAAATATACAAGGATATAACATTATATGCATATAACTACAATTTTATTAGTTTTATTTGATTTCTTGGTTCATATAAGTGTGCATGAGGCATTGAACATTGTATGAAAGAGTGCTTTACAAATATGAATATATAAAAATACATCTATCTTTATTAAAATTGGAAAGGTCTATCAACAATTAATCCAGAATCATGCAGAATTCAGTTCATTTGATATCTTCAAGCAAACGAATGCTGATCAAAGCTACTATTCAGAGCTCGTACATATGAAATGAAATGACAAGACTCCTATTATATTTTTTGAAAACTAAAAATTGTTTCTAATATAATAAAAAAAGCGGTATGCAAAGTTACTTATATTTGAAATATGAAAGATAAAATATAATTTAGGTGCTTTTCAAGCTTAGGCAAGGTAAATAATATTTTGGTGATCCAACGGGAATGGGTGTAGTGACCGTAACAGTACAAGGTTGGATGATTTTGTACTAAACGATTGGCACTATAATGAGTGGTAAAATAAGGGAGTGCAAAAGAATCAACTTGGAATGGAATTAGAAAAAAAATATATGGAGAATATCTGATAGGAGGGAACAAAGGGGAGGAATGTATATAGATTAAAAGAGAGAAGGGCAGGAAAAGAGAAAGATACAATGGGAAGGAGCACAATTGAATTTGATTTGGCAGGGTGGAGGTAGCGGTAGCGGCTCTCAGAGGTATTCTTCGTCGTATGGTGGTTCATCTGCATCAGCTCCTTATGACGATAATAAGGGATCATCGTCTTCGGCCGTGTATGAGGACAAGAGACAAAGCGAACGTGCTTCGTCATACCATCGCTCAGAGGACCGTCATTCAGCATCGCGGAGCTATGCACCTCCACCACCCCCTCGAATTAGTGAAATGGCACCTCCAACTCAGAGATATACCTCGAGCCGAGGGCGAATATCGCATCAAAGCTCAAACTACAGAGGTCGCATTTCAACTCGTGGAAGCGGTAGAGGGGGTGGATTCCATCGTATGAGCTCTCGATCGGACGTCATCATGGCTCGCAAGCGTACTCTACACTCGCTCGACTATCGACGCAAGCTGCTAGGATCGCGATCGCGAGACTACATCCAGCGTGTGCGCATGACCACAACCAAATTGCGCAGGAGGTAATTAATTAATAAATCACTTACCAACCGCAATACCGTCCTAGTAGCCTGCTTGCTTATTTGTCAGTAAACGAACTGACTATATCTGACTATAATGACCTGAAAGTCAAGACGATGATAGATATATAAATGGTAAAAGAAAACACAAAAAATGACACAAATGATCGCACGAAACCAATATTGTACTGCCGAGAGGCAAACTTTTCGCAGGGTTCTAAATAAAAAAGGGAATTGATTCTCACATGCATAAATACAATGTGTATATCATCAAAATACAATGTAATTACTTTTGATATGAGAACTACTATAATACTTGTACTTTACGAGATCATTATTTATCATTCTTACACATAGCGGTGATTAAAACCAGTATAAGAACGTTGTTTCTTATATATATATATATATGTATATATATATATTTTAAAACGCGAAAATGCGGAGACATAAGAGCACAATGCAGAGCAAAAAGGCTGAATAGTTAAGACCTTTATTGCAATACGAAATGCATTCATTATGGGGGATAAAAGAAAAACGAATACTATCGCGATATTTGCTGTATATCAACTATAAGAAAACAAAATTTTGGTTGATGATATAATGAAAGACAAAGGAACCAGAACAAGACGAAGGGAAATAATGTAAGTCAAAACAAAATTGCTGTGTCGTTAGTAGCGGTACTACTAGGCTATCCGGAAGTAAAAAGGAGTCAGGATCAGGAACGAGCATGAAGGACAAGGATAGAGAGATGACCAAAGCTATTAACGCTGAATTTTCCGATGACGATGAAGAGGATGATGATAACAAAAGTAATTGGGATGATGATGATAAGGTAACTTCATAGGGCTGATAATATTTGCTCTTATTATCTATATGCATATTGTGTGCTAATAATGGCAATACTTACTGTAATATTTACCGACATTAATTCAGCCACATGAACGCGACGATGAAGAAGAAGAGGAAGAGGAAGAGAAAAAGAAAAAAGATGAAAAAAGAAAGAAAGAAAAACAAGATCGAGAAAGACAAAACACCGAAGATGAGGAAGAGAAAGAAGACGAAGTAAAAGAAGATGAAGATGATCGAAAACATGAGGTGAGACCAATTAAAATAAATTTTGTTAATTGAATTAACCCGTTACGGTGAACATTTGTCATGCGTATATTTTTAGGATGATGAGGACGATGGGGATGATGAAGAAAGAGATGAAAATGATAAAACAGATCATGGTAGAACTACTGGTTCAGAAGAGTTACCTAGTAGAAGAGATGGGAGAAAATTTATTAAATTAACTTGTCCACATTGCGCTCATCGTAGTGTTACTTTCAAAGAATACTCGCTGCATTTATATTCAGGCCGTCATAGTGCAGCAATGAGACGAATCGCATCACGGCACAAAGCAACTTTGACTCGTATGCGTGTCTTGCAACGACAAGAGCAACGACGTGTCGAGGCCCGAGATGCTGCGCGTGGTACTTTGCCTTCTCGTACCATGTTCTGTCCGATCTGTAAACTTAATTATCGTTCTCTTAAAGCAATACATCAGCTATCAGATTCCCATCGTCAAATGAAACGATTTCTCACACCATTTTGCCGCACCTGTCGTATTCAATTTCGATCACCAATGCTATTTGAAACTCATATGTGTTCTTTGGATCACATTAAGGTACTATTTCTATTACGATATTAAAGTTTTTGGAGTTTTAATATATTTTATGCCTGTGTATCTTTCAGAGGAAAAGTGCATTGAAAGAAAGAATGAACGCTGGCAATGGTGAAGCGGAAGCGAATTCAAGTGGACCTGAAGAAGATGACAAGGAAGTTAATCTTGATAACTTTATGACTCTGGATTCTGTAGGTGATGTTGACGGTACGTGCGATTATTGAACGTTACATTTTTCTTTCTCTAATAAATATTACTTCGATAACAATTACTAGATAAACATAATTTACAGCAGAAGATGAAGAGTCTCCCGAGAAAAAGAAAGAAAAACCAGAAAATGAAGGCACAAACGACACAGAAAAGAAACCTAAAAGTAAACAAATGATTAAAGTGGGAGCAGAATATATAAAACGTGTCGAAGTACAATTTTGTGAATTGTGTAAGACATATCTACCACGTAGTGAAAATAGTGAAAGAGCAATAGCGCTCCATTGTTCAACCAGAAGTCATCTTAAACGGTATACTTTTAAAATAATGATTTCATAAAATTTTTGCTTTTATGTATACAATTGTTGATCTAAATGTAATATATTATGCAGATATGTGCGCGATAATGATGATAAAGCATTGCGAAGGCAAGCAGAAAGAATTCATCTGCAATCATCGTCATCTACCAATAATACTTCTACTCCAAATGCTGTAAATAGTACAGAAAATGCTAAATCTCCAACTAATTCTGAACCACCATCTACAAATAACACATTGCCAGTAACTACAACTGATGGCACTAATACTACTGAGTCGGGTAAAGCAATTGAGCAAAAAGGGATTGTTGAATCTGAGAAAAATATGAAAGAGAATAAAAATGGACAAGCGGAAGAAGATGATGATGATGATTACCCCGGCGATAGTGGCGATAAGTTATGGGATGATGTTGATAAAGACTTGGGCGATATTTTAAGAGAAACAGAAGCAGGAGCTAAATCTAGCGATGATGAAGATTCTCGTTATGATCGTTTCCGTAATTCAGATAAGAAACAACAACATTCTGGCAAGGATAAAGAAAGGGACAGTGAAAAGAACGAAATAGATGAAAAAGAAAATATAAAAAAGCAAGAGCTGAAAGTAAAAATTGAAAAAATAGATATGTAAAGTTCAAGAATTATTAGTACGTTTCAACCATATCCTAATGTGACTTTAACATTTTTTCTACAAAACTGTAAAACTTTACAAACTATAGAAAATATACATACGTCGGAATTTCATACAAAAGTTATTTTTATAAGATTAAACAGTTATTTTCCGGATCGAATTGATAAAAACTCATGTACAATACTATATTTTGTTCTGTATAAGTTTATTGTATAAAAGGTTGTAAAAATGCGTGACCTTAACGATGTTTATTTTATATGAAGTTATGAGTATAAAACTTTGTTTAGATTTTATTTACCAAATACTGGACATGCTTGAAATGTACACACCGATATAAACTTCATAATGTTCAATTCCTTTGTAATTCAAGAAGTCACTATGTACGCACATTTAGTGACATTAATATTAGCAAGAACTGTAAAGGAAATTATTCGTATAAGCATGTTAAGTATAGATGCGTAAAAGTAGCGGTTATTTGTGCATTAAAAATTTGGTGGAAATCTGCAGAAAACAGCAAAAATATTCGATTAATTTTTAATTATTAATTGTAAATGAGCATATAACAAAATCAATGAACTTGTCACTTATAAATAAGTATAATAAACATTATACATCTTAATGTTTTGTTTTCTATATTTATCTTGTAATTCAAAAAATAAATAAATTTTCCTATTAATATACATAGCAAATTTTGTTGCATTAGTTTTATTATAATATTTTATGTATATATATGTAACTTATATTTATTACTCCTTGGTGGTAATATATATGATACAGGTGTTTGAGTTGTGTGTATTTTCATCAATCTTCACAAGGTGGCATAAGATCTATTCAAGTTAACATCATTTTGTACTATAACAGATTTATGCAAAAGACATATTACATACATTAATACGTTATTTTTATCATAGTATTATAAAAAATGGAAAAGAAAAGTACAGTGTAATATTTATAATACAAAATTATAGACTTTTTATTTCGTATTATTTTCTTACAGTTATACGTCTTACATTTCCTATTTTGTATCCTAACCTTGATTCCGATTACAAAATAATTATTTTCATTAGTCCAATGGCAAATATAACTTCGATGTTGTCAATAGGACAACAACATGACATTTGTTCTGAAGATATTACCAACAATTGTACAGACGTAACCGTTTGTAATACTGATAATGAATGCAATATTTCAAAAATCTTAGAAGATATACAATGTTTTGTATGTGATGCAAAAATTCAAGGGCGTCATTATGCCTTGGCTACATGTAGAACGCAGATATCAAGAACTAGAGTAATAGAAAAGCTTGGAGAATTAGTTGGTGAAAGGTAGTATCTTATTATAACATTTATATGAATATAATATGCATTTCAGGCACTGTTTTAAAATACAAATGCAATATTATCCTTTTCATATAATATAGATATTTGGTAGTAATATCAGAAGATGATGTAATTTGTCGCAGTTGTGCTAATCTTATTAATACACTTGATAGACTTGATGTTGAGATGTGTAATGTACGTGATAATGTTTTGAGATTCTTAGAACAAAAGTATTCTTTGGAGAAAGGAGAACTTCTTGGTAATAATGATAAACAAAAGCGTTCTCAACCACCACAAATTACAAAGTGTAACGCTCAAGCTACAACTAATTATCAAAGTAGGAAAGATGTTATCTTATCTTCAAATATTACTGAAAAATCCAAGCATAAAAAGAGTAATATTTGGTTGCAATGTGATAAGTGTCAATATACTACTCTTCATAATTCATTTATGGTGCATCATATTAGAGACCATGTTAAGCAAAAAATATTTTGTGATAAATGCGGTGTACAATTTTATGAAAGTCAACAAGAATCGCATAATTGTAATATGAAAGAACATATAAGTCGTCAGACTAGAGTTCAAGATAAACAAACAGGTTTTTCACACCATTCATTTTTGATATGATGGAAATGAACTTTTTCTATTCTCAGAAAATTGTATTCCAAATGCCTTTCAGAATCATCTTTAAAAGATATTGATGAAGCTATGTTGGATATCCCAATCTTGGAAAAAAGTGTGCAGCAAAATGTACCAATTATGACTATTGAAACATATACAGAATCACACATTCCAAATCATAACGAAAATATTCCTATAATAAGATTATCAAATTCTGAAAATTTATCAATTCAGAATATTTTAACTGCTGGTAAGAATTTAAGATATATTTTTAATTGAAAAACATTTCATTACAAAATGTCTATAAATTATAGACAATACTACTGTAACTCAACCAATATATGTACGTATTTTACAACCTGTGGAAATTAATGAAGCTCCAACACATCCTGCAGTGATGGTATCACATTCTGATACAGATTTAGCTTTGAAACTTAAAGACAATTCAGAAAAACAGATCTTAACATTGACAGAAGATGGTAATTTGGAAATGACAGAAATAGCTTGTTGGAATGATATGCAATCATCAGAAACACAATCTAACATGATGTTTTAATAAGTTGATTTATTAAATTAGACACAGTTTTTATTTACCTATTTTTATCAACACTACAAATAACAGTTATTTACATTTGCAACAACATAAATGTTTTTTTGACTTAAACAATAAGTGTGCATTTTCAATATGTTGATTTCTTCTTTCGTTTCTTTACTACTGCTGCTTGTTTATAAATTGAAAACTACTTTATTTGTTTAGTAATTTCCAATCATCGATTTCCTGATTCCATTTAAGATGCAGTAGCCTATATTTATTACTTAGATACCAAATGGGAACTAGACATAAATATAAAGAATAATTACGGAAGTAAAAATGAAATATTTTGTAACATAAGATATAGAAATACATAATATGCTGAACATTTTGATATTAAAAATGTATTAAATTTATCTTAAAACTATGGGATGCTCTATCCTCTGCGTCATCTACAACAAAAATTATTTAATATTAATTTCATTTTTTTAATATAATACGACAATAATTGTTTAATAATTCTTTGTAAAATGTTTATGTTACCTATAATGTTAGCAATAGTGTCTTGAACATTGTCATGGATATGGTGTGTAACGTTGAATGCGTTTTTTATATTATCCCTCATATTATCTATTCCAAATTTTACGACATAGTGGACATCATGGAAAATGCCAGAAGCAACACTTTTAACATTATTAACTGTTTGTTCAACAACATCGTTAGTGTTATTAACAATAGCACCGACAATATTTTGAACATTATTCTTTGCAGTGTCTAATAGAGATTTAGAATCTTCCGAAACATCGTAAATTATATCGCACAGATCTTCCGTAAGATGCAAGCATTCATATTATCGAGGATATCGTGAATTTGGTTTTCAATTTCATTAATTACATCATGAATAAATTTTTTGGTATTGTTCAAAAGATTGTGAGCCTCTTTTCTTAACTCGGACAATGTTTTGTTTAAAATCTTAGCAGTTTTTTCTTCAATATCTTCAGCAGTATGTCTCGCTTGTGCCATAGCTTGGGCTGTTTTATTTATAAATTCCTGTACTCTTTCTTCTGTAACATTCCTCACGTGGTTTACGATTTCGGAAGTCTTTTCGTTAACATGTCTTAATGTATTATTTATTTTATTCTCCAGATTGTCAAGCGTATTGGTAACGTTCTTGATGATGTCCTCTACTTCGTGTTTAATGATATTCTTTGCCTTCGAGGCATCTTCTTCCAGTTTATCGAGTTTGTTATGGAGATGTTGAAAATGTTCTTGTGTTTTGTTCCCAATATCGGTAATAACTTTAGTGACCTGTTGTTTTATTTGTTCCAAAAGATGTGCGGAGCCGTTTGTTACTTTTTTCAATTGATTTTCCAGCATATGTTCCATGGATCCTACAAACTTGTGCAAGTCATCGACAATTTTAAAGCTTTTGTCCACAACATGGGACAAATCTTGGCTACCACTGTTGTCATTATTACTGTGATTTTCATCACTGCCATTATTGCTATTATTTCCTTGTGAATTTGCTTGAGATTCGTCATTAGGCTGTAACAGTTTTTTTTCACATTATTATTAGATATTTTTTACTTACTTATTTTGTTTTTTACAAGAGGTTTCTAGGAAACTGTAATTATATTTGGATATTTAAAAAAATTCTTGTTTAACAAACAATTTTTTATTACATTTCATACCATAATAGAGTAATTATAAAGAATTATATTGTTAGATGAGATGAAAATAATATATAACACTTTTAAATGTAATTACTGTGAATTTGAAATGAAATTACTACTTTAAATATTATCTAACTTCAAATTTTCTAAATAGTGTTAAGCGTTATAAATCTATTCCAATTCATTATGTATAAAAATCATTAATTGATACTTACCTTAAGAGCATTTTGTACTTGGTTTAATTGATCAAACGGAAGAGCCTGCATTAAAAGATCAAGAAAAATGTAATGAAGAACGAAGTATCATACGTACGAGAACAGCAGCAATGCTGAGAATGGCGAAAATTGGTAAGAACTTAAACATGATTTTGAATGATGATGCTTGTAGCAACAAACTTGTCAAAAATGTATGCTGTAATTTGAACATGACCGCGATTTATATATCCATCTATCTCTGGTTAACATCTGTGTCAATGAAAAATGAACTTACTGTATGAAAGCATTAACAAAGCTTGAATAGCGTCATAATATTTACTTGTTATTACAATTTATAAATTAAACACTGTGTTACCTAATTCAAACAACTCATTAATTTTCTTTTATTTGAAAATTAAGTAAACAAGATGAACATTCAACAGAAATAAATGGTCGTATGTTGATAAAAATAAAATAAAATAAAAGTAGTTTTTAAACTTTAATAAGCAGTTTTGATTAAATTTTCGTATTTTTTTCTAATGCTTAACTAATATTAGATTTCAAATTTACCGCGTTATGGTTTAAATTTTCTTACTATAGTAAATAATTCATTCAATTTAGATTGGTCATTATCGGTTAACTTCAGTCAAGATGTATTTCAATAACTATTTTTGTAAGATTTTATGAGATCAGAATTTTGTACAGATTTTAAGAAGATGTAACTGTTTTTCTTATAGAAGTGGAATAAAGTGAATTTAAAATATAAGTATTGTATATTAATATTACAGCAGATTATAGATGTAGATATTGGCTAGTAATATTTGTCCAGCTCAGTGGTAACATTGTTATTTCAAATCTTAAATGGCTACACTAGTAAACACTGTACGTTAAAACCGTTGTGCCTTGATCAGGAAAGCAATAATGTAATTATGACATAAAAATAATATAATAACGATGGAAGAATTTAATATTGATATTGTGCATGTTCTTCAGAATAGAGATTTTAGTGTGTTGCAGAAGTTAGTATCACATTGTTATGATTTTCGAGCAAAAATTGCCGCTAAAATTGAAGATACAACTGCATATGAATCTGGTATGTATGTAATATATTCCTCAGTTTGATAGATCTAAATTATATTGTATTTTATTATAGATGTTTGTTCACGTATTGTATGAAATTTTAATGAATTCATAACTCCTCCTTTTAAACCTTTGAGTACTCACTAAAATAATCAAATGTGATAAAGAAATATCCACTATTTTATGACTTTTAATTATTGACTTATTAATAATTTTGAACACGTATATTAATAAAACTGATTAAACAATTTGACATTGAATGGCATATATATTTTTGTACAATTTTTCATTCAAATGTTCTTAATGTTAATAATATATTTATATTGTTTTTTTTTAGAATGTATAGAGAAAATAGCACAAAGCGGTAACAAAATATTAGAGTTAGAGCAAGAAGTTGAAAGTTTAAAATCTGATATAGATGCAACAAAATTGCAACAAAAAATTATAGATAAAAAGATTACTAATGCAATTAAACAGCAAGAAAAATTAGAAGAAGAAGTTAATAATGCCAAGGTAAAAAGAGACAGCTTGTCTGTTGAAATTGTTGATTTACGTGAAGGTATTTATTATAAATATATAAACATATTGTAAATATAATTTTTGTATCAGAAATCTATAAAACATTATTTTTAGAATCAGAACAAAGAAAAGAACAGAAATTATTAACTTGGAAAAGTATTAAACTTGCTTGTCACACTTATAAACAGCATTTGGGCTTTCATATAGAATTAATCAATAACAAAGAACAAGAACAAATTAAAATTTCCTTTTTTATAAAGAACACTAATGCAAAAGATAAATACTTTGTACAGTTACTTAATTGTAATAATCAGTGGAGAGGTATGTGTAGTATCCATTTGTAAGTATTCCAAATATATTACTTGAAATGATATAATATGAATGTATGAATAACTATGTCTTCTAGTGGAACAGATTCAGCCTACTCTTAAAGCAGAACATTTGAGTGACTTTGAAGGAATTATTGACTTTTCTAAACAATCAGAAGTTTCGGATGTAACTGCACTTCTTTGTAAGCTTAGAGAAACTTTTGTTAAGTATTACTAAAAACAAAATAAGATTGAAACCTTATATATATATATATATACATAGGTACAGATAAATTTATAACATTGATATTATTTATTATAAGATTAAAGCCTTTATTAATAAAAATTAATAACTGAATTGTCTTATTACATATGAAAAATTTGCAACACTATACATAGCAAAACTTAACATTGGTATAATTTTATTAAAATATATTCATTATTAATATAAGTATCTGTGGTATTGTTACATACATATGTTGTGACATGTATCTTAATGTACTATTTGCCTACAGCTCAGATTGGAAACAGTAAACTGCTAATCACAGTGTAGATAAATTATTTAGATACTAAAATTATAAAGAAGTTTCCACTTGATTTCTATTTATATATGGCACTTATATATATGATACATTTGAAATTATCTATTCCATGAGTGGTTAAGTTTATTTAAAATTGTTAATTTTACTAAATTATAATATATATATTTATTTATCTAGTTATCAAAGATCTGTTATAAATATTATCTAATACTCGATCATTTAATTTTTACTTCTTGCCGTCTTTAAAATTCTCTTATTTAAAATATATTTTATTATTAAATTATTTCGATTTCAAGTCCTAGCTATTGAAGCTAGCAGTCGATATTAACAACTGTTTTCTTGTCGATATATTAAAAACTCATTTCTATGCAACAGACAAAATCAAATTATACTTCGTATAAAACCTATTGATCGTTTCAAAAGAGACGAACATATGACATTATAAATAAACCTTTAACGATGTTGTTGTTTTATTTATACTGGAAAAAATTCTGAAATTTTCAATTTTTCATGATTTTGTTTTTATTTGAATATACAATTATGCGTTGGATCGTTAAATCGCATCAGAGTTAGTGTTCAAACGATATCAATCGATTGAAATTTGTTGAATTTAATTTTTTCACCACTCGTGTGGAAAATTGAATTTTTCACTATTTACTGTATTTTACATTCAATTTTGATGTTAACATAGCTACTTACGGGATATTTACGCGTCTTACTCGTACATGGAAAGGGCCAATTTATTATGTATGCGTAGAAGCACGTTGATAACAATTCATCCCTATTGGCAAGAGTTAACGAGAGAGTCAATTGATCGCCCACTGCCAATCAGCTCATATCGCGTACACAACGTCAGTTAACAGATTTCACTTACACTATTGACCCGCCCGATCGTTCATTTACTCGGTCATTCAGGAATTTAATTAAAGATCGAAACGTTGACGATGGGAATCGATGCATTACTATGATGTACACTAGCCGTATTCACGTTGTCTGTGTCCGATCGGGTTCGATACGATTAATGCCTAGCAAATCTCTATTTATTATATTTAATTTAAAATTTCATATTTTCGCTTAACAGAAAATAAATATTCAATTATTATACTGAATGCGTCAACGAAGATTGTACGTATTATCTTACACAATGTAATGGCATACTAGATATTACTCGTATCAACCGATGTTATTAATGAATAATCTAAGGCAATGGGAGCACGAAAAATCATGATACACGATACATCGCATAAGCGTTACGGATAATACTTTGAAGTATGAATGATTAAATGATGATGGTTTCGAGCTCGATTAAAAGGTAATTTAATTAATCGATCCCGAAAGCTTCGTGTATGTGTATGTATATACACACACATGTATATATATATATATATAAATTATATATGTATATATATATAATTATTTCAAGACATTAATACAATAAAAGAAATAGACGAAAATCCTAAATAATACGACGCAAATTGGAATTTGAAATGGACGCTCGAAGAATCGTCTAACTCTACCGCAAACAAGGTGCATGGTATTAAAGAAGTAACGGAATTAATGACTATTTACAGCGTAATAATGTCACCTATTATAAAACAGAAACTTAAACAAGTTGTTTCTGGACCTCGACTTAGACAAAGGTGATATTCATCAACTCTTTCAGCTTACGCTCGCGTGAGTATATAACATCTTTTTTTTTCTTTTCTTTTTTGCTTTTCTTGGACACGTTGGAGTTCGTTTTCGAGTCTTCGTGCTCTACTGTTCCACGTAGCTAACACTAAAATGTGGGAAATCGTTCCGTTCTGATAAAAGGAAACATACCTCTTATGATATGTGTTGGAAACTCGCTAAAATAAATATATATCTCTCGTTACGTAATAATTACTACAGCAAATGCAGTACACATCTATCGATTAGAGGACCGACGTCTGATCGTAAACGGTTGTCAGCTGTCGATTATGGGATTAGTCGCGTACGACGTATGAGATGTCTCGTCAGTGTTCGTGATTTCCATGAATGTGTGTGAGTATGTATGCGTGTATATGTATATAAGTGTGTATGTGTTATCCTATTATTATTATTATACAATGTTTTTTTTTTATTCGAATGCTTCCAAGAAATACACGCAAGCGGATTAGATTAAACGAACTAAAACGCCGGTGTCGAACTTGAAAGCGAGGTTATACCAAGATTCACACCGCCCGTTTCTTTACACTTCTGGTTTATCACAATGATCAATAGAATGGGCTTTTCAAAGTCACCGTGTCCATCTCACGTATGTCTATCATTGTTTGTATTACATGTGTAGCCTCGCGCAAACGGGCGACCACGAATCAAATAAATTCTTCCTCTCAACCGTTTCTTCGTTCTTCTTCGTTTCCGTCCGAATTTTCTTTTGCCCATCGATTGCGTCCTACGATTCTCATTCTACTTCTAATGGACTACTCGAGAGTCGCGGCGAAAGAAACATTTCCTCCGGAAGCAGCCGCGGCGGCGGCCAATAACAGCGTCGGTGGTAACGGCGGAAGCGGCGACGTTTGCTCGGTGGGAGTTGCAACGGTCGTTGGACAATTATTGGCCACACCATAGACTTTCGCGTGATTGACTTCGAAAGCCACGGTCAAGTCTGCGAGTCCAGGATCGCACAACACCGGATTATCTGCAAGCAAAAAAACATCGGAAGATCGCAAAGGGGAAACTCTTCTCTTTTTTATTCTGTGACGTGTATCAAAGGCAGATAAGCAAGAAGTTAGATAGGCGTCTGGCTGGCATGCGTGAGTGAACACACTTTTCAAGCAGTAAAAGTCGTACAACTATGACATCACGATTAGCGATCTGCTCTAAGACACGTTGTACGTGGCGAATTACACGTACAATTACATGAAACATTCTTATAACTTAATTCTTAAATAGGTAGATTTGGTAGGTTTACAGTTTTGGAAACGCTGAAAGTTGTTGAAAGGGTGCTGTTCGATATCCTATTTTTACAACTTTTATATTTTTAATATTTCATATGGGATATCATAATAAATGAAGATTATGAAAGTTATCGAAACTTTCAAGACATTCGAGACCTATAGGATTTTCAAGAAAATCAAATATCGAATCACATTCGAAGTAATTTGAAAAACATCGAATCTCTTTTAAGTTAACACTATCACGTTCGGTGGCACCAACGTGTTGACAAGTGCAGGCCAAATGTTAGTGTCCGGTGACATCACGTTGGTGTCACGCGCAAGTCGACCCTTTACGTAAAGTTTACGACAGTTTAGTATCTTTTTACTAAAAAATGCCGATTACTGGTTAAAGTCACTAGTAAATTTACGTGGACAGCAAACTGTTATGATTTCAATACCCATCGCTGATCATCAGATAGTTTCTCGAAGTCTACCAAAAAACTTTTGCAGACGGATTGTTGACTAAGATATAGAAAATGTTTGCTTGCATCTCGATGACCGAGTTCGTATCGGTCGCGAAAGACTTCGTAAACATATGATCGTGTGTCGCGAATCCGATAATAATGACAGGGGGCAACGGAATTGTCGTTAATCGGAGATTTTCATATGTAGAGGGAATAGTCGTTCAATGAAAGCGTGAACGAAAAGAGAGACCGAGAAATAACGAAGCTAACCGAGATAACAGGATTGAACGACGATAACCGTACCATGAAAACCCACATATATTTAACAATAACAACAGCTAACAATCCGTCTTCGGTATACAATAAATAATACGAGATGGCGCCACGACGGAGGTTATCACGTGAAATGTAACTTATAACAAAATAATGTACAGCTCTGAAGCCGAACGGAGCCACGCTATTATCAAGTAATAATTTATTTTCTGCCGCCACCGGCCATTCTCATGACCCGTTCCCTCTTTCTGTCTCGTTTCATCTTCCATAACGCTTGGCCTCGCGACACTTAACGATGTATTTATTAATTACGCACTGGCGCCCATTCAACGCGTCTGCGTTCCACAAAGACGTTATCCTTTTGCGAGGGTGGAAAGCAAAATCGAATGACCGTTCGTATCGTACGATCGGATGACTCGTCGTTGCACGAACCAGACGATTACGCGTATTTGCGCATAACGATTATTAATAAGAAATTCATGTTATATTACATTATATTGTTTCTTTTTTTGATTTCGAACTTTTAACTAGATCACGAGTGTTTATACGAATTTTTGTGATAGCTAAATCGGGGTTTGTCTCATCCTCCAGGAGATGTTATGAAATTCGTCAATTATATACGAAGACAACTGAAGAAATGAAACCTAAGCGAGGATTTGTTTCATCTGTTAAATATTACAACGAATACTCTACTTTAGATATCTTTTGCATATTTCATGTGAATTCTGTAAATTCCTACATCTCCAACTTTTCCACGAATACATAAAAATCTGCAGTCTAGTTATAAGTTATAACATAGTATTATATCTTGTTATAACATTTACCCGGTACTATATCTTAAGTATATTATGTGCACTCTATATATTTTCATGCAATAAAATTTTCCATAAATGCATAAACATGCATAATCTTCTCATGATATGTCTATAATTTTTCGAATTTTACAGATTATACCATCTTTGTTGATCTGTCGGCGGAATTATGTATTATGTATCTTTGTCTCAAAGATTAAAATAGAATGAAAATCTTCAACTTTGTCCAATGAGATCTTCATTTTAATCGGAACTAGAGATATTTTATTGGAGATATTTCACGAAGAATGATCATTAACAAATACATCGTTCCTTTCATCAAAGTGATATCCCTAAATGATGCGTTTATAAAATCAAAAATACCTGTGTTTATCCATTTTGCTGTTTGCGCAATCTAGAAAATTCTGGTCTTTTATCTACTGCTGTTTGCGCTTTATTAAAGAAACGGCGCACTGATCTTTCATTAAATGAAGTTTCGCCTTTAACCTTATCATCGATTGGAAATATTAGATTAAGTGGGAAATAGTTCGCGCGGTTTTGTGTTACAAATAAATTCTGATCGAGAAGTCATAATATTTTGCAAAGGAGAAAAAAAGTATAACAACTGCAGTATTATTACTATCCACGTATAATCGGCATACATTAGTTTGAGATTTAAATTCAAATATTCATTGAATGAAAACTTTGATAATTACAATTTTCTCTTAAGTTGTCCAAACTGTTACTGCAAATATTTTTTACAGACGAGGAGAATATACTTTCTTTACTCGTCGGAAAAACTCTTCCGCATTCTCCTTACAGTTTGAATTTCCTTGTGACTATTACTCGTTTTTATCTGTGATAAATTATTTTGCAAATAAGTATTGGTTACATATAAATCTTATTGTTAATCGAAACTAAATGTCAAATTAAATGCAACTAAAACGCTTTTGTATTAACTGAATGTGTAAGATTATAGAATTTTCAAGAAAAATTCGCACTATTTGAATTTTTTGTTATTAATCTGCACAAATATTTTTGTACCTATTTACTAATTTGTTTGAATTAAACATATCAGGGAAACAGATTGAAGAAATTAGTGCAAATTTACTCAAGCTTCAACGATGGCTTAATATTCGATAACACTGATAACGGATACGTTTAATCTTACCTTGAAGATATATGCGAAGCACGTCAGGCACACCGTGAACGGTGCAACGTGTGTTCGCCACGAGTTCCGGCATCAGAGTACGTATCCGATTCGCGCTCACATCTGCCCAGCAGAGAACAGGAAATCCACGGAAGTCTCTCTCGGACAATGTTACCAGACGATTGTGCGATGCGTTTAATTCCTCCAGGGAAGGAAGCCACGTCTATAAAAAATCATTATCGAAAGATAATGCGATGAACAAAGATATTTCTCGAGATATTATTACAGGATAAGTTTAATTTGTTTGGGGACATATATAAAAAATTGAAGATATAAATAAATTAGTTTTGTGCAAAGATTGTTTGATCGAAAGAGAAAAATCATGTTCTAAATAACATCCTTATAAAATAAAAATAAAATATATATATAATATAAAATAAAATAAAATATAAATAATCTTTATAAATGAATATTGAACAGATAGAATATTATACTTTTTTCGTTATAACATGACAATATTGATCGAAGTGATTTTAGTGTTTGTTGTAAAAAGAAAAATTATATCGGAACTAGAGATATTTTATATCTTTAATAGTAACCTTTTGAAGGTTTCTAGTAAATATAGATTAAGAGATATTTGGGAAGATCATTTTAAATAGAATTTGATATTTTCTTAATTATAGCATGATATTATTGATGGAGATGATTTCGATAGCTTTTAATTGAAGACACGCGCGAGTTTTATTTTACCATAAATTTTATGGAAAATACTTTCTTACGTCTTTAATGGCTCGATATTCTCGTATCTAAACGAATCAGATAGACGTAAAATCTTCACGGTAGAATGATCATTCGATTAAATACGACATACGTTTGAATAAATTTCACGCATATTATACCTCTGACGTATCTTCAAGTGTAGTAAGCTCGTTGTGAGAGAGATCGAGGACTTTGAGACCATCGAGGCCTCGTAGATCACGCTGTCCAATCGTCGGTCCTAAAGCGTTGTAACTGAGATTCAGCTTCTGTAATTCCTTCATTCCAAGGAATAACGAGCCGTCCAAGCTTCGAAGCTCGTTGTGCTGCAGTTGCATATCTTGAATATTTCCGCCCGCCGTTTCTTCCCCTTCCTCTTCTACCAAATTCTGTAATTATAAGAGAAACGAACTTCTTCTACTAAGTTCTGTAAATATAAGAGGAACAAACTTCTCTTACATATTCAAATGATCGAGTACTTTGAAATACGACTTTAAAAATAGTCATTTGAATTTAAAAATATGTATTATTTGCGATGTAATCTTATATAAGAGTACCTTTTTTATTCATTTGAGCATGACGTATTTGCATACATGATCAATGAGAACTATCAATGTAGTTATTGAATGTACACTTGAACAAATTAAAATATTTATATAAAATTATACTATAATTTCCTTGGAAGAAATAAAATATTTAAATGATGATTTAATGTGTAAATATCTTCATAAGCAAAAAATTAATTCTATAATATAAAAAATTTTTCATCTTAACGAAGAATATCAAAAATCGTTGAATGTTCCTCTATATAAAAATGTACATATACTTTAGGTTTTGCAATAGTTCATTGCGTATGTGGTAGAAGTAAATTAGTCCGGATATTAGGTGCGTACCTCTGACGGCGTTCTTCCTCTGTGGAGTCGCGCGATTCTGTTGTTCGAGAGATCGAGCAATCGTAGCTCGCGCAGGCCACGAAGTGACGCGAATGAGAACTCGCGAAGCTCGTTGTGCGTCAAGTTTAAACACTTGAGAGACCTGAGAGGGTAAAGGACACTGTTGCCCCCGTTTCCGTCGCCATTACCATTACCCGCGCTACCCAACGATTTTAGAGAATTGTGTCCGAGCTCCAGATCTTCTAACATCTCTGCTTCTAGGAAATCTTCTTCCGTTAACTGAGAACAAAGGTTTTGATGATATTTCATATTATCTGTCTATTAAAAGTTTCGTTAATTACTACATTCTTTTTGTTGGATATAATATTAATTATTTCACTGTATCAATTTAATAGACGAAACAGGTTTTTTTCTAAAATAATATGATCGGCTTTAATTTGTGAAATAACAAGTAACAGCTAAGAGTGAAACCTTTGTGGTCGATTCAAGAAGTCGATCAAATCGTCCAATTACGGCTAAGACCATCGCATGCTAACCGTCCATCGTAATAAAAATTTAATCCGCGAAACGGAAGCGTACGACATAATAATCACATTAGGATGTAGTAATTGACTTAATGCACGGAACATTGAACGAACGCCTCCACGCGTTATCATACATCGTGATCATGCACTTGCACTTCATACGAGTATCTGAATGTTGTACAGGCCACCATTACGTAGATATCAGCACATCATATTTGCAGTTGATATTTAATAAACTATTTTGAATCGTTTTAATAAACCGAAATAAAACTAACTATTACACGATGTTCTAGGTCGGATCAAAACGTGCATTCGTTACAATTTTAGGAGGGAGGATGATCTAAAATATTGGTAATCTTGTATATTTAATAATTTTCTTCTATTGAATAAGAAAGTTAGTTATTTGTTATTTATTATATTCGACCATCGATTACCTCTTGCAGATCGTTGTACGAAAGTTCGAGAAACTTCAATCTACGAGCCTTTTGCAGCGTGCCATCGAGACTGCGAATCTTATTGTGCTGAAGATAGAGACTTTCCAAACGATGTAAGTAGCGAAATTCTGCCGGCAAGTGAGTTAATTTATTGTCCACGGCGTAGAGCATCTTCAGGTTATGACCAGAAGACGGTAGCTCGCCATCTAAAGACGTGAGCTCGTTGGCGTTAATTAGCAACCACTCCAACTGATTCAAATCTCTGAAACAAGATTAAGTCATGTGGATGGCGACGATGTTCTCGTTCCAATAAAATCCAAAAAGAACAAATCTTTGTTTGTTCCATCGAATGAACGAACCAAAAATTTCTTCAGTTTCCTTCTATACTTCCTTTTCCTCTTTTATTTTCTTTTTCTTTTTTATGGGTCCAATTTAAATTTGACAAAAGAGGAAAGAAAAGGAAAGAAACGGTTCTCGAACACGTGACTAGATCGCAAGCTTAATTGTTCTCTCCTTTGCATATAATCTGCGTGCACGTTTGCTTAATCATTCGGCCGAGTCCGAGGAGCTGCTCGTTGCATCAACGATGAATAGAGCCAATTAAGTAAGAGCCACTGTTGGAATGGTAAACAGGATGTCCGATACGTTCTAGGAGGTTCGTGAATGGACGTATATTTTCGGTAATCAAGAAAGTGTCTTACCGTAACGTTCGATTCAGGCTTTGTAACTGATTGCGGCCAACGTGTAGGTGCTTCACTAATGGTGGCAACGAGCCTGGCACCATTTCTGAAATCGCATTTCCGGCCAGCAGGAGATGCTGTAATGTCGGGTTGTACTGAAAATGATAACGTAAAATGTGCATTTTAAGAATACATGTGTTAAAAAAATAGGAATTATATAGGTTCAAGCTATATTTACATGTACATTGTCTTATATAAAATAAAATCATTATTTAGTTTAGAAAAAAAAAGAAATAACAAAATAAAAGAGAAAGAAAAATGTAAAAGGAAGAAGGAAATAGAAATGAAACAGCGATTTAAAGAGATTGTATTCAGCAGCGTCGACAAACGTGATTAAATACGAGAACGCGCAACGTTTAATCAAGAGTGACGGCTACACGATAAGTATTCACGGATTACATACTGAAGCAACATTGTTAAACAGCAAGAATTTTTTGAATCATGCTAGACGTTCATGTTCCAATGAGAATCCGAGATGTTTGCGATCCGCGTTTACTGAAACCAATTGATCCGAATCAACAGCTGTTTACAACAGTCACGCGATAAACGTTTTTCTCCGATAATTCATCACATAGACGGTATTGTTACATCAAACTTGTCCGTTTTTCCCTTGTTTACATATATACGGTATAATATTACAATATTTAATTTACTATAAAACGTATGAGTAAGCGTCATTTCAAACGTATTTTATTTCTAGTTACTTCGGAATAGATACTTGCAATTAGTACATACTAATTCGTTTCTTAACCATGCAATTAAAACTTTAAGATACGAGTCTTAACCCTGCTGTGATCTTCGAACTTAAGATCCGATCGAAAATGAATCAAAGAGCGCCGGAGGGTTAATCTCTTGTAGAGTTAGTTAATCTACTATTTAAATATACATAACTGATTCTGTTTTATCAACGAGTATCTCGTCTAAGCAACTGAAACTGTCTCTTTAACATGGGATGTTCGCAATTATCGACCTATTTCGTAAAATCGCCAAATAGAATGAGATTCAAAAAAAGTACGTGTACAAGATTTTTGCATATTTCTATTGTTCTTTAACTCGCGAATCGTGTGATAAGTGACACGAGGCAGCGGTAAAAAAAAAATATATATATATATATTCCTATAAGTAGCACGAATCGTTTGAGGAACGATTGGCGGACAATTCTCTGCACGTGGCCGGTCACGTGCGCGACAAGCGCCAGGGGAACCCCACCAAGCTCTCTACTAGCTGTCTTCCTCTCTTCGAGATGAATTGTTCGTTCATACGTCGCGCCGGCTACAAATACATCGTGAAGTCACGCGTAATATGCAAAACGTGCTTAGAATATATTGTCCCTACGGTGTGTTGATTTAATAGACATGATTGATATAGCAGTAAAAAGAAAAAGAAAACAAAGTAGTACAGAAAAATAAGCGAACGAGTCTGTGAAATAGATCTTTAATAGGATGCTTTACGTATAACTTCACGGAAATAATCCACGCGCCAATCTCAAACGATTGCCACATAATTTATTTATTCATTTCATTGAATCACATTAGAGTACTATGTAACAGTATACGTAAAAGTTTCATTGTAAACAGGAATTGTAAAAGATGAATATGCAAAACATTGGATACTATTCGTTGCAAATAAGATCAGATTTATCCAATTCGATAAATGAAATATCTGAATAGAATTCGGTGTTAACACGGTCAACAGAGGTTACATCAAATCTTGTAAACTGTTCGTCATTTAATGATGCGTTTACGTTCTTCCTGTTTATAAACTGCTTCATACAATCGATGCTAAATACCATTGCTGATGAACCCGTTTTCTTTTTTTCGTTTACTTTTTCTTATGCACGTGGCAGTATATTTGCATAAAACACTGAGAAAATAAGAGATGCATATAAACGAGGCTTCGTGTTTACGCACTACGGTCGATACGTTAGGGGATCGTATCCACGTGTTTAGTATTCTCGCGTAGATCGTTAGAAGACACTTTGCGATAAATGATTCAAACTTCTCGCGCATTCGTGAGATGCACAAGAAATACAAGCTTCGATTCCTGAACACGTGTCTCGACATAGTATGTACATATTCACTCGCGAGGAAGAAAACTAATAAATGATGCAAACAGATTCTTATGAGTACGCATGCATACCTTAAAGTCATCCGAGTCTATACGGCTTATCCGATTTCTGCTGAGATCTAGGGTCCTCAGCAATGAGAGATGCGACAGAATATGTCTCGGTATAGATGGTACTTCGTTATCCGCGAGACTAAGATATTGCGTTCTTCCCAACCCCGCGAAAACTTCGCCGTCTACGAACCTACAAAATATGAAGTCGCTTTTTAATTCTATTATTCGAGCATAGGTCCATTACAAAATTAAGATCTTTACTTTTATAATTAAGATGTTGAAGATATTTCGCGACAATAAGATATACAGATTTTTCGTGAGATGTAAATAAGAAAATTAAAAAAATTTAAGAAATACAACTTACTTTGGAATTAAATCGAACGAAATGAAGATTCGATCAATTTGCAGATTATTTATTTAAGAAAAAGAAACATTCATTGTTTTCATTCAATAGTACAAACATTTGCTTAACATATTTTATCTTTCTCAAGATAATTAAGATCGCTCGAGACGATATTCGAATATGAAAAAGAGGTGAAACATCTTGTTGTCCTCGAGAAATTTGGAATGTCATCTCACGATAGTGCGTTATCTCCGTACGCAGCAACCAAAAACCGAGTAACTTGTGGCCCTTGTAAACACATGGCTAATAAGCGATACACAATCAATCCTCAATTATCTCAAGTGAAACGAAGTTATCGCTTATTGTCCTAGTCACGGACTAACGAAGTGGTTTTAAATCTTTCCGTGATAGTCGGGTTAAGGGCAGGAAGAATCGACTTGCGACTTATATCAAGTACAAGGTATAAAAATTCTTATAACTCGACGTAGAACTGAAATTTACATTTTCCTCGTGTTATACAATTTTTCCACGATACGTATCATCACTTTCATGAAACTCCGATAAAATAAATTAGAATTAAAACTGTTTATAATATTAATTTCATTTTTCACTCATATTTCAAAAATATCATTTATGTGATAAAAAAATACATCAATTCGTTTAAAAACCTATTATAGGGAAAATTTTGTCAATTAAAGTTAAAGATGGACTGTCTATCAGTTTATCCTCCATTTTATAGAAGTTCCGTTTTCTTCTTTCTCTTTTCTCATGCAACTTGTATAGTCATGTCTCTAGAGTTGCGCAAATTCTTATCGAAGTAGGCGAGTTTACAAAGAATAGACCAATGAAATTGTTCAATTGTAAAACATAGGCGAAACACGTTTATTATCGTTTAATTATTCACATAATGTTGGCTCACAGCATTTCGTTATTTAATTATTCCGAGACGATAAGCGGAGGGCTTCTTGTTGATAACTCGTTCGAAAAGGTCGGACACGATTAAGATTTCATTCTCGTGCCCGTAGCTCTGCCTCTTTTTCTATCTTTCGCGGGTAACGACGACGCATTCGCGATGATTGTTTGTCCGTCAAGGACTTTCGTTTTCTCTCATCTGGCAAGTATCACCGTGTATCAGAATAATCAAGGAAGACCAGTGTTCGTCCTTTGTGCCCGTTCGAGAAAACAAAACGGCGATATTTATCTAGAAACGAGGAAATTCTCGCGATTCTTGATACGTTTATCCTTAATCGGTAAATTTGTAATTAACGATCGATCAATCTTCATCTACCATATTAACGCATGAATTCATATCTTTTTTTTCCCCCGATAAAGCAATTATTTTTTCAAGGATCTTCAACAAAGGCTTGAATGTTACCTTCACCTTTTATAGTCGTTTTATTATTTCGTCGTTTTGCCGATCGTAATAAAAGTTGTTGTATTCGTTTCGCACAATGTAGCACTTTCTAGATGTTCAAAATTTTGTCTCTCGTTCCACTATCATCGTATTATTTAATATTTTATCTGAGCAACCGTGTAAAAATATATAAAAGCAACTAATATCTTCCGAAGATAAATGAGGACAAAGATTATAGTAATTACTCCAGATACATTCCAGCAATGTACACGTACATTAGAATCAATGTATTATAATTTGAAGGACACTGCTGTTACTCTACACTCTTATCTGGAAACGCATCATTTTCCACAAGACACTTTGTATCCGTTTCTTTAAACGACTCAAAAAGGTTTTTACCATCGAACATTACGGTATAATAGTCAGTTTGAAAAATAATTTTATCAATTAGAATTTCTTCTTTGTTACGTATAAATGTCTTTACTCAATACTTGCAACATCAGACGATGACCTTTTGCCAAGATATTGTTATTCGTATCGTCAATGTATACGATGTATTCACACGCATGCTTTTCTACAAGTTCTGAATGACAATCATTTACGTACAAATACTTGTCATAAATTTTTTTTCCTCTTTTCTATTACACATGTTGCTCCAAATTTCTTCTTCTACAGTCTGTTTGTATTTCATACCTTACGAAAGTTCTGACGATATTTCGTCAGTGATTGAGGAACTTTATGGTCAGACAAGCGAAGTATAGTCAGACAACGCATAGTTAAACATGGATGTGTGAAGCCAACATTATAATAACAATTCGAATCTTCTGATTAATTAATTTCGTTAAATAAAGCTTTCTTCTGAAAAATCAGTAATAATAAAACATTATAATACTTTGAATATATGTCATTCTGTCAGCTGAAACCTCCACTGTGAATTTGTAGAAAAATCGATTTTTCGCGGAGAAAATATTCCATGAAAACCAAACTGCGCAGATAAATAAATTGGTTTAAATAATATCCAGAAGAAATAGTGGAAGAATTCAGAAACTCGATCGTAGCTCGATCACTGTACCCGCGTAGTTAGAGTAAACGTGGCTGATATCACTTATCCACAAGTCATTATCGTCGTCACACGATTTTCTTCATCGACATTTCGTGAGAGCCCATGGAATTTCCACGAGATAATGGAGAAAAATTTCTTAAAATTGGAAGCTCGATTCCGAGTTCATTTTTATCATAAACAACGGTACTTTGTTTCAAATTGATCAAACCAAGCTATACTTGCTTCTGAAAGAAAAATCCCTAAAGTCCTGCACGGATGAAAGAAATACAAACACACGATTCCTGACCTAACTAATAGACCAAGAAAAGATAATCGAATAATTATGAATAATTAAAAAGAGACACATTACACGCACGATATTTATATACACATTAAGATAACGATTTCTTTGCAAAGAAGGAAGAAATTAAACTAAACAATTACGATATTAAACAATCCCGATTTTATGCACACTAAACTTACACACTCACCCTAGACGATCGTGATTCAGCTCGAGCTTCGTAATGGACATCCGCAGCTCTTTGAAATCATGCCGCGATATATCCCTGAGATTTGAATGAGAAACACGCAAAGTAATCTGTTGCTCGGTGGTGAATTTGCCCCTTAATGCCCCTGCCACTTGTTCGAAAGAGTCCATCCGTTCGCATACGACCTCGATCCGTTCGCCGTGTCCATGGTGACCGGCATTGTTACCGGTCGTAGCAGCAGCCGCGGCGGCTACAGCGGCAACAGCAGCCTGCGCCGGGTTGATAACGGTGCTGGAGAACGCTTCCTGTCGGCAGGTGCATGGGCTTATCTCGCGGCGAACAGCGCAATGAAGGCTCGAGCTAGCCGCCAACCCTAAAAGCGTGTAAAGCAGCCCCGACATGGTTGTTTGAACGTTAAAACGCTTCCGTGCTGATCACCATCCAAACGGACCAGTAGAAAGGTCCGTGCTCGTCGACAGAGGTGATCTTCCCCGGTCCGGACGGACCATGCGTATCCCCTTGATACCAATCACCTTCCACTGCCTCTCGGTCCACCGTTCCCTCTCTGTCTTTATCACTACTCTATATGTCTGACACTTGCACCGATTTTTATTACTATCGAATAATAGAATACGCGAATCACAGGACACGAGTAATTTTACAATCACTTGATAATAAAAGGGTTATCCACTTGAAGTAGAAGCAAAGAGTAGGTTTGTAAGAGGATTAAAAAGTTGTTTCAACCATAAACCTCGATTCGGTGGTGATTCGAATTTAAATGGAATTAAAAAAAAAAAAAAAGAACATAGATAACTTATCTAGAGTAGCAAGTGAGAAAAAACGCACGAAGCAGATAACATCGAGTTCCGAATGATAACGTTTAAGGGTTGAAAGTTTATCTTTCCGATAGGTGTTATTGAGTGGCTCGCGAACGACACTCGGTCACTCTGTTCGCCGACACTAACTCTAGACTGACACTGGCCGGATACGACTGACAGCTACGTATTATCTACACTGTTCCGATCCACACCCCGACGGGGTATATATATTCACTGCTGAAACGCGGGTGAAAGCTGACTGCTGTGTATCTATCTCCGTTTTTTCTCTCTTTCTTTTTCTCGTTCGTGCCGGACACGAAGGAGGCTTATCGTCGCCAATGGGCCCTCCTCTTGGCGCCACGAACGCGGCAACGGCATTAAGCCGCGGCGCGCCGCGCGAGACTTACTTATAGTCACAACGTCGTGCCGTGGCGCGGCGCGGCGCCGCGCCTCCGGGAGGGATTCCGACTCCTCTCAGGACTCGTACATTATGTGTGTACACCGACTCGAGTCTCTCTTCTCTTGCCCCTTCTCTCGCTTTCCATCCGTTTCTATCTTTTTATCGGCAATCGTCAATCTATTTGTCGCTTGTGTGTATTCGCACGGATCAGCAACCGGAAGTTCCGCACGTGAAACAACCATGCGTGCTCCCTTAATTTCGTCGTTCGGCTTCTATCGAGCACGAGTCTCGAGGGTACACAAGATCCTCGCAATAAGTCTTCTCGTTCGTGATACATCTTTAACGATTCTAATAATCGGATGCTTCCTATAACCCATTCTATGATTCACGAGTATCTCGATATCGTTCTCTTCTCTGGACGATTCACCGAAAGTAATTCGTCGATATATAAGTAGTAACAGTAAAGCTTCTCGAAAGTGTCACAGCAAAGCGGAAATCAGGGAGAAAAATTGGTGCGGCACGATCGAGATTTTCTTCGACAATGGCACCGGCGTGACTAGCGTGAACGTTTTCACGCGAGAAGGCAAGAAGTCCCGTCAATCTGTCGATGCTTGCGCACTGCATATGCGAAGGCGGTGTTTGCATCGATAAGGATAGCATTGCTCAACTTTTGACCTTTGCTTAGCCGTTCGCAGGCTGAAAGAAAATACCAGATAATTCGCTCGTAGATCCCTCTCTTTCTTTTACTCTTACTCTTCTTGTCTTCTGCTTGTTTATCTCTTTTCCTCTCTCTCTTTTCCTTGTCATCTTTCTTCCTCTGTTGTAGCAGCTAGTAGACGACACGTACGACCGACACTCGGACTTCATAAACGGTTGATACCTTGAAAGCAAAGTCACATCATACTCTATCTTGATGATTATTTAACAATCGAGTCAAATATATGGTACATATTAAACGATGTAAACGTGCTATCGCAACACGAATTTTATACATATATTCGAGTTTCCTTTTGCCCTTCTTTTGGTCCATGACCGGACCGACCGTTCTCTCGTCCATGCAGACGCTCGGACACATTTTTAATCCCGGCTACTGCCTCGCGCGCGATAACATTAATTCCAGGTGCTTATTACGTTCTGTGTGCCTATGCAAATTTATACATACCGTAACGCGTACTTATTAAAATTACATGTAAGCGAGGGGGGTTAATTGCGACGCATTATGTGCGAGTTATGCCACTCCTCTCTTATTATTGCATATCTTCATTTTTTTATTTTCCCTCTTTCTTCTTTTACCTGCGATACTGTCAACGCGGTAAGATCGCACCCTTTCCTTCGAATCACGCTTTGGAAATCGTGGCTAAGCGCCATAGGTATCTCAGGAGAGAGGGAGAATGGATTTTGAGGTAGGTGAACTGCCAAGAACGCTCTTGGAATGTTGGTTCGATGAAACTTGTAGATCTTCACCGTTCTTTTTCTTTATGCTTCTTCTCATTCTTATTATTACCGTCCTATTGTCGCGTTGAAGCTTGATATATGAAAATCGTGGGACGACATAGCTGAAATCTTCGTGCTACTCATTTTAGTTGTCACAACGTATTTCAAGGTAGATGAATTAATAAGAATGTTCTTGGAACGTTGATTCGCTGAAACTTACATTTTTTATTATCATCCTATACGTATATTGCCTCTGCGCGGCAAACATTCACGAATAAAGCATCAAAAAACGCATCTAGAATATACATTTAATAAAGTTAGCGATACTCGTCATTTTTTACCATTGTTAACATTGTTGTATCTCTTATCGTGTTTGGTGACAAGGTAGACTTCGAGCTGATCAAAAACCATT